>NC_138137.1:45997520-46354247 GCF_964188305.1 Podarcis bocagei | reverse complement strand
GAGGAGAACCTCTGGATCCCAAGCATAAATGCATTTGCAAAAACAAAAACAAAGTCCCACTGATTTCAGCAGGATTTGTTTTCTTGTTGGTATGTGGTGTGATACAGATTGTAGCCTAATATTGACATTATTTGTTTCATTCATTCATTCATTCATTCATTCATTCTCTCTCTCATACTCTCTCTCTCTCTCTCTCTCTCTCTCTCTCTCTCTCTCTCTCTCTCTCTCTCTCTCTCTTACTGTTCATCTGATAAGCTGTAAGCCACTTTAGGCACACTTTTCTGGGAAAATGACATAGAAATAAACAGATGGATCTTGGAGGTGATAATAATGTCACAAGGGAGGGAGAATGCATGCTTTTCATGCAAAAGGCTCCAGCATTTTCAAAGAGTACTGGGAAAGATTCCTGACAGAAACCTTGGACAGCTCCTGCCACTTATTGTTGACAATACAGTGGTACCTCAGGTTAAGTACTTAATTCGTTCCAGAGGTCCATACTTAACCTGAACCTGTTCTTAACCTGAAGCACCACTTTAGCTAATGGGGCCTCCTGCTGCCGCCACGCCGCCAGAGCCCGATTTCTGTTCTCATCCTGAAGCAAATTTCTTAACCTGAAGCACTATTTCTGGGTTAGTGGAGTCTGTAACCTGAAGCATATGTAACCTGAGGTACCACTGTACTAGATAGATGAATAATCTGGCATTGTACACAGTAGATTCCGATGTCTAAGTCACTTAAATGACACAGATGGAGTCCAGGGAGAAAATAAATCCTGGTAACACTTTAATGGGCAAACTTGAACAAAAACTGGGTATAAACTGAGCAGAAAGGCACAAGGCCTCTTAGGCCCTGCTTATTTAACTTATATGCAGAATTCATCATGCAAAAGGCTGGACTGGATGAATCCCAAGCCAGAAAAAAGATTGCCAGAAGAAATATCAACAACCACAGGTATGCAGATGACACAACCTTGATGGCAGAAAGTGAGGAGGAATCAAAGAACCTTTTAATGAGAGTGAAAGAGGAGAGCGCAAAATATGGTCTGAAGCTCAATATAAAAAAAAATGAAAATCGTGGCCACTGGTCCCATCACCTCCTGGCAAATAGAAGGGGAAGAAGTGGAGGCAGTGAGAGAGTTTACTTTCTTGGGTTCCATGATCACTGCATATGGCGACAGCAGTCACAAAAAGACGCCTGCTTCTTGGGAGAAGAGCGATGACAAACTTAGACAGCATTTAATTGGACATTCAAATGCATTATCTATTCATTTATACCCCACTTTTCCTGCAAGGAAGCCAGGGCTTGGCACATGATCATTTGCCCCCCTTCATTCTCACAACAACCCTGTGTAGTATGTCAGACTGACACAACTGAGTGGGGATTTGAAATTCAGTCTCCCTAGTCCTCCTCTATCCATAACACCAAAGAAAACAACTGCCTTGGGGATTTAAGAAAGTTAAACTGAAAGTGATCCTGATAAAAATAAATTAAAATTGCAAATCTCACTAGCAAGTAGTGGACTTAGAAACAAGTTAACTCCCCCCCCCCTTTTTATTAGACTACCATACATTGGTTGCTGTGGAGAAAATGACATTTCTGAAAATCTGAAGCCTGCAGATAAAAGATAGTATTTTACTCAAGCGTTGGTATGATAACAGTGATAGTAAATCTGGCGTTTGAAGTGCTGAACATGGAAACCCCTCAAAGAAGGAGGTTCTTTATTTTTCTCCATGGGCTTTACCTAATACACCTCTGTGACTCAGCGTGAGATAAACATGGAGTTGAGTCTATAGCCAAGACAGTGCTGTGCTTATTTACATCACAGCATTATCTCATAGCTTCAAGTTGCCCATCCAGTGCATATATTGATCTGCAGGCCACAGCTTCCCAATAGTTCTGAGGCTCACCAAAAAGCGTGATGGGACTGCACTCAATTAATATTTCAGGTTACAATGTGCAGTTAAGAAAACAACATGAGTTTTTGACCAAAGGAAGGAAGGAAAAGTATCAGGGTAGGTGAATTATAATAGTCATTTGCCTGCAATCTGATGATAATTCTTCATTCAGCACCATAATCAGGTGTGCTTCTTTTCCCCCCCTCTGCTGAAAAACATTGGCCAAATAAGACCCGGATTTACACTTGTCCAGCCATTAACACCCATATTTTTTTGGGGGGGGGGGAATATGAGGCAGGGGGAAAGCTGGCCAACATTAACCAAAGGTGGGCCAACCATAAGGTGGGGAAATGACTCAGAAATTGATAATTTAAATCATCAGTGGGGAATCTCAGGCCTTGTGGCCCCATGCAACTCTCCAAACCTCTCCATCTGGATCTCAGGACTCTCAGCAGACCACACACACTCGCCAGCCACACCTCCTCTCCCCAGACCTTGCTGCTCACTGGCTTTGCATCACACCCTACTTGAGTGTTGGGTCTGGCTGGGATGTGTCCTTGTACTCAGGGGTGTGCAAATGTGTGTAGAAACTAGTCTACTGTTTGAATGGGAAACTTGCATTTGTTGTTCCACCCTCTAACACCAGCCACCACTGGCATGTGGACCTCAGAAGGCGGCCCAGCAGGAAATGGACTGAAATATGGTCTCTACCACTGATATAAATAAATCAGGGAGGGCAAGCTGGAAGGGGTTTTTTTTTATTTAGTAAAGTATTTGATTTCTTAATTATTTATTTACTGCATTTATATCCTGCAGGGCCTCCAAGGTGCTCATAGACTACTGTACATACTTTCTCCTTCCCGCTTCCATTTTATCATCATAACAACCCCATTAGGCTGAGATAAAAGTGACTAGCTCAAGGTCACTCTGTAAGCCTGAATGGGGATTCGAACCTGAGCACACCACCTCTAACCAGTACACCACACTGCCTCTCTAGATGAGGAATGTCAAGTGAATGATGCAGGGTAACTTTCCAATTCAGAATTATTCTGAGTATGCAAGGAACACCCATCATGGAAAGATGCATTTGTAACATTGAGATTCTCCTCTCCTCTGTAAAATAAGATAATTCTGTCCTGGATCTTCTCTGCCCTTAAGGGCAGAACTGTTTCATATGCCACCTGGTTCATCAAATGCCCTAGAAAGAATATTTATCTGTAATTACATAGCAGGAAGTTGCTAAGCAATGTGTAATGCGTTTCACACGGCGCTCTATCCTAGGTATCTAACACGGGAGAAACACTGTCCGTTTTTTGTTGCCTGGGCACCTTTTTATTTGCCTTTCAGTAAACCTCCAGATTTTCTTAGCATCAAAGTTATGTTTGGCCATCGATTACCGGAGGGATTATGAGGCACAAAGTGACAATTACGAATTGAGATAAGAATGGGAAACATTTTGAAGAGACTTGTTAATGCATTACTTGAGGGCGAAAGAGGTAGACTGTAGAATATAAAAGAAGCCATGAATTCTCTACAAGTGTTGCTGTATTCTAAATTTCTTACAGCTCTGCAAGAGAGAGAGGGAGCACGCATACATTGTTTTCAGTAACTCTTGCAATTTAAACTTATTTTCTTTCTGGGTAATTACCATTCGGTTGCTGCAACACTGTAGTTAACTTTCACACTTAAGTGGAAAACATGCCTTCATTCTTGTTCTGCTGAATAAAAGTCTGTCGGTGAAAGGTTAGTCTTATTGCCATCAACATGCTGTATCCAATCACAGTGAATTAACTGTCCACTCTCATCCCTCAGAAGCCCAGCAAGTGAAAAGCATATAATTAATCTGAGATATGTTGTTGTTTCATCGTCTGAGTCGTGTTGGACTCCCCGTGACCCCATGAACCAGAGCAGGCCTTGGAAAGTCTCCCTTTCTTCTCAAAGCTTCTCCTTTTTTATGTCCATGGAGTTTTCTTGGCAAAATACTGGAGTGGTTTGCCAGTTCCTTCTCCAGGTGGATCACAATGAAATTGCTTGCAGTGATGACCAGCATAGAAATCTATCTCTCTCTCTCTCTCTCTCTCTCTCTCTCTCTCTCTCTCTCTCTCTCTCACACACACACACACACACACACACATTATCTATCTATCTATCATCTATCTATCATCTATCTATCTATCTATCTATCTATCTATCTATCTATCTATCTATCTATCTATCATCTATCTATCATCTATCTATCTATCATCTATCTATCTATCTATCTATCTATCTATCTATCTATCTATCTATCATCTATCTATCTATCTATCTATCTATCATCTATCTATCTATCTATCTATCTATCTATCTATCTATCTATCTATCATCTATCTATCTATCTATCTATCTATCTATCTATCTATCTATCATCTATCTATATCTATCTTCTATCTATATCTATCTATCATCTATCTCTATCTCTATCTATCTATCGTGTGTGTGTGTGTGTGTGTGTGTGTGTGTGTGTGTGTATGTGTGTGAGATTTCTATGTTGGTCATCACTGCAAGCAATTTCAGTTGCCAACCTCTGAATTTAATAGTGAATGGTTCAGATAACACAGAATAAACCTTTTGACTTGTGCTCCAGGCATCTTGGGAGTCCTTGGAATCAAGCCTGGCCCCAGTGATTTGCCAGATCTGGCAATGGCCAAGGCCCCTAGAGCTCAGAAGGACCCCTCACTGGCTTGGCCTGCCACCCACCCCTTCCCCAAAGGGCCTGGGTGGTGGGGTGCTTTGCTTGAGAGTCAAACTACCCACTGGTTACTTATTAATCTTTCAGCAGCCTTTCCCGACCTGGTGTGCTCCATTTGGCATGGACTCCAGCTCCCATGAGCCCCAGCCAGCCAATGGCCAATAGTCCAAGATTTGTAGCCCAACAACATCTGGAGGGTACTAGGTCTGGGGAGACTGCTTTATAGCATGCAAATTATTCAGTTATTCATGATATTGTGTATCCATGATCAGAAAGGCTGTGTAAGCCACTCTGAAGATCTTCTTAGGAAGAGAGCAATCAAAGAGCAAACAAGTTCATTTTTTCGTCTTTATAAAAATCACATAATATTCACTTCCACAGTCCAGTTTCTAACTCTTCTCAATCACAGGGACATGTACAAATCTCATATGGAATGCCATTAGATGTGCCGTGTGTAATGCCATTAGATCATATTGTTAGGCTTCAGAAAATTCAGAAGGCGGATTAGAAATGATGATTCTCAAATAGTTCTCCACATGTCAGAATACGGACAGCCTGAAATGGTCTAATTATGAAGGCTGAATGCTACGCGTCCCACTGGCATACTGTGGTTTTCAAATGAAGTAGAAATTCTGAAATATATTCCTTCTGCATTTTATGTGCGACATTGCTGTGCATGGGCCAGCTACTCTCATAGAAACATTGAACCTGCTCTAGATTTTCTTTGCATAATATTGATTATGTTTTTAATATTTTTTAAATTAATGTTAATGGGGTTTTTTTGTTAATCTATATAAAACCACTCTTTGAGTGAATCCTACATGTGTTTTAGAGCACTGGTTCCCATTTAACTAAGTACAGTGGTACCTCAGGTTACATACGCTTCAGGTTACAGACTCTGCTAACCCAGAAATAGTGCTTCAGGTTAAGTATTTGCTTCAGGATGAGAACAGAAATCAGGCTCCGGTGGCGCGGCAGCAGCGGGAGGCCCCATTAGCTAAAGTGGTGCTTCAGGTTAAGAACAATTTCAGGTTAAGAACAGACCTCTGGAACGAATTAAGTATGTAACCAGAGGTACCACTGTACGGCGGAACACCCCCCCCATTTTTCAAAAGCCAAGCCATGAACCCTCTACTTTTGAATATTTTGATATCTCTATGGTAATTTTTGCTATGTGAATGGTGCTGCGGACCCCCTGCGTAGGTTATGTGAACCCACTGGGATCCACAGACCACCAGTTGCGAACAACTGCTTTAGAGTATGTAACTGAATTCACAGAACCCTCAATAGGCAGGTATCTTGGTTGTTGTTTCTTCCATAAGACTTTGAAATTTCACTACAGTGGAAGCAGATGAGTCTTTCACCTGCAAGCAGAAAGAGGTGCTGCTTTTTTTTTTTTTTAGAGTGATTAATTTGAAAAGCTTTAACAGCTCATAAACATGAATATTGTTAAGCCTCTTCCTGCGAGCTTTTTACATGGGCAAATTTCCTGTTTAATTGAATGTTTAATCTGCCTTGTTGCGGTGTGTTCTAATAAGAACAACAACTGTTCTTCTGGGACACCCGCCTAGCCAGCCAGATCAGCCGAATCAACCCTGGCGATCAATGGGGTGACAGATGTCGCAGCCAGATCGCCCTCACATGGCCATTTTGATTTGCTCCCTCTAGAGGATAAAGTAAAGTTCGGCACGGCTTAAGACAGTGGAATTTTCCAAGGGAGAACAAATCTCGTGGGAATTGACCTTGACATGAGTGGCCCACAAGAAGAGATAGTGACAAGAGCCAAGATCAAGCAACAACAGCAACAACAACAGCTGCAGCTGCAACAGGCAAAGAAAAGAGGTTCAATTTCAGGCGCAACAGCCGGATCAGCAGGAACAACAGGTCAAGACAAAGGAGCAGCCGTCTCTATGGAAGCTGTGACAGAGGCCTTGCTCAAGATAAACCAAACCCTGGAGTCTTTGACAAAACAGACTTCAGAGAACACACAAAAATTAACAGAAATATCAGCAAGATTGAATCAGAATACAGAATCTATAAATAGATTGGTAGAGGAGAACGCCACCACGCGCCAAATTGCCGAGGAGGCCAAAGCCACTGCCGGAGAGACACAGGAGAAGCTAGAGCCCCTTGCCAAGAAGGTCTATGAGCATGATGCAACATTGGCCTTGTGGGACTTACAGAGGAAAGAGAGAAATTTAAAATTAAGACTGATTCCGGAGAACGAAAGAGACAGCCTTGTGGAATACTTGACACGGGAGTTTGTGGATTGTTGGGACCTTGAGGAAGACGAGTTTAAAATTACGACTGCCTTCAGATTGGGTAAAAAGCAAGATAGAAAGACACCGAGAGACTGTTTGATTACACTCAGATCCAAGGAGGAAAGAGACAAAATATTAGGATTACACTTCGAAAAGGCCCTGCAAATTGGAAACTCAGCTGTACAGATCTTTAAAGACATCCCAAAATACATTCTGGACTTAAGAAACTTTTACAAGGACCTGGTTCTCTTGCTAAAGAAGAACACTATTCGCTTTAGGTGGGAGTTCCCACAAGGACTGTCATTTGACTACAAGGCAAAGAAAGTGAAAATAAAGACAATTCAAGACAAAGACAAATTTTTGGCAAGATACCAGGAGGATTTACAGAAGGGGACTGTGGACGTACTTGCAGAACAGAGGAGAGCATTGGACATCTTGAATCTCTTGCCTGGACAAAAATCATTACCATCAGAAGAAGAGCAACAACTTGGAGCTGTTGGAGGAGTCTTAAGAAAATAACAAGATGGCTCTGCAATTCCTTAGTTGGAATTGTAATGGGCTCAATGGGCCTTTGAAGAGAAGACAAGTATTTCATATATTGAATAAAGAATAAAGAACAATTGGACTTGATATGCTTACAAGAAACTCACATAACCAGAGCCCATAGGAGATTACTTTCAAATAAAAGGCTAGGACAAGAATTTATCTCATCAGATAAAGTTAAGAAGAGAGGAGTTGTAATATATGTGAAGGAGAAATGGGCTCCAAAAATGATATTCAAAGATGAACAAGGGAGATATCTGGCTGTGGAGATACAAGTACATGGAGAAAAATTCTTAGTTGTTGGAATTTATGCACCAAATGAAGGCAAATCTGACTTCTTTAAGAGACTTCATGAAACCTTGACGGACTATTTGGATTACAATATGATAATCATGGGAGACATGAATGGCGTGGTCTCCACTAATATGGACAAGGCACAAAGATTAACAGTCACTAAAGAAGGGAGACTCCCTAAGACTTTTTTCGAAATGACAGAAAATATGGACTTGATAGACATTTGGAGAACAAGGAACCCTCTGGAGAGAGAGGGAACCTTTTTCTCCCAAGCAATGATGACCTGGACCAGAATTGACCAAATTTGGGTTACTAGTGGACTGGCTCCAAAGATTAAGAAAGTGGAAATCTGCCCAAAAACTTGCTCCGACCATAACGCCGTGAAGATGGAGATGAAACCCACAATAACTGGTCAATTTAGATGGAGAATGAATGACACCCTCTTTCGAGATAAGGAGATTCTCACGAAGGCCCAAAAGACCCTAAAAGACTATTTTGAAATAAATTTGAGGACCGACGTCGAGAAAAGAGTGATCTGGGATGCAAGTAAAGCGGTTATGAGAGGACTTTTGATTCAACAAAACTCAATAAAGAGGAAAAAACAAAATGAGAAAAAAGAGAAGATCTTGGAAATGATAAAAGAAGGAGAGAGGAAATTAAGAACAAAACCAAAGTCTCAGGACATTTTAAGAGAGATCAAGTTATATCAAACCCAATATATGGAATTGATGAACCAAGAGATTGAATGGAAGATAAAGCAAATGAAGCAAAAAACTTTTGAATCAGCAAATAAATGTGGTAAACTTTTGGCTTGGCAATTGAAGAAAAGGCAGAAACTAAATACAGTTACAAGCCTAGAGGTGGATGGAAAGAACATATCTAAACCCAATGAAATTAGAAATTGCTTTTTAAGTTATTTCAAAAAACTCTATACTCAAGGCCCGCAAAATGAAGAAGATATAGACAAATTCCTTGGAAGATATGGATTACAAAACATCTCTCAGCAAAGTAAGATGGACTTAAACCAGAGAATCTCAGAACAAGAGATAGAGGCTGCCATTCAGAATATGCAACTGGGCAAATCTCCGGGACCAGATGGATTGACTTCTAGATACTACAAATCGCTGAAGGAATGGTTGATTCAACCATTAAGAGAAGTTTGTAATGAGATCCTTGAAGGAAAAAGGGCACCTGAATCGTGGAAAGAGGCTTACATTTCACTCATACCAAAGTCAGAGACTG
Organism: Podarcis bocagei; assembly: GCF_964188305.1. NCBI lineage: Eukaryota > Metazoa > Chordata > Lepidosauria > Squamata > Lacertidae > Podarcis > Podarcis bocagei. Next base: position 46,345,281 of record NC_138137.1, on the reverse strand, counting down.
AAAAGACCCAACTCAAGAACTACCGCCCAATATCATTGCTCAATGTGGATTACAAAATTTTTGCAGACATTTTGGCAAAAAGACTTAAAAGAGTTTTGATGGAGATGATTCATAAGGACCAAGCAGGCTTTCTCCCTAAAAGACACCTGGCGGACAATGTAAGGAATGTTATAGACATTCTGGAAAAGCTAGAGGTGAATATAAACACTAAAGCAGTATTGATATTTGTAGACGCGGAGAAAGCCTTTGACAATATTTCTTGGAGTTTTATGAAGAAGAATCTGCATAGGATGGGGGTAGGTCCGGGTTTTGAGAATGGTATGGCTGCAATATACTCTGAACAAAAGGCCAAACTGATTGTAAATAATGTGGTGACTGAGGAGCTTAAGATAGAAAAAGGAACACGACAGGGGTGCCCGATCTCCCCATTACTCTTTATTACAGTTCTGGAGGTCTTGCTGAATATGATAAGAAATGACCAGCAGGTTAAAGGTGTGCAGGTCGGAGCTAAACATTACAAATTAAGAGCGTTCGCAGATGACTTAGTATTGACTTTGCAAGAGCCAAACACTAGTACGAAAAAGGTATTAGAAATAATACAACAGTTTGGCCAGGTAGCTGGATTTAAGTTGAACAAGCTAAAAACCAAAGTTTTAGGGAAAAACCTAACAGATATGGAAAAGGAGAAATTTCAAGAGGAAACAGGTTTGACTGTGGTCAAAAAGGTCAAATATCTAGGGGTTTATCTAACATCCAAGAATCAGAATTTGTATAAGGACAACTATGAGAAATGTTGGTCAGAAATCAAAAAAGACTTAGAAATATGGTCAAATTTGAAACTGTCAATGTTAGGCCGAATTGCAGTAATTAAAATGAATGTATTGCCTAGAATGCTATTTTTGTTTCAGACCTTGCAGATTATTGACAAGATGGAATGTTTTAAGAGGTGGCATAAAGATATTTCGAAATTTGTCTGGCAGGGCAAAAAGCCCCGAATTAAATTTAAAATACTGACAGATGCTAAAGAAAGAGGGGGTTTTGCCCTGCCGGACCTAAAATTGTACTATGAGGCAGCAGCTTTTTGCTGGCTCAAAGAATGGATGCTCCTCGAGAATACAGACATTTTGGATCTGGAAGGTTTCAACAATGCTTTTGGTTGGCATGCATATCTTTGGTATGATAAAGTTAACAGTGCCTTCAAAAATCACATTGTTAGAAAAGCATTGTTTAATGTTTGGATAAGATATAAAGATCTATTGGAAAATAAAACCCCTAGATGGGTGTCACCAGTGGAGGCTAATGCTGTGAAAAAACTCAATATGGAGGTCGGATGGCCGAAGTATTGGGAAATCTTAGAACAGGATGGAGATAAGTTTAAATTACAAAGCCAGGAAAAATTGAAACATAAAGTGGAAAATTGGTTTCAATACCGTCAAATAATGGAATTTTTTAAACAGGACAGGAAAGTCGGCTTCCAGGTGGAAAAATCAAAATTAGAAACCGAATTGCTAGAACCTACCACTAAGAATTTATCTAGAATGTATAACTTGTTGCTGAAGTGGAACACAGAGGAGGAAACAGTCAAATCAGCCATGATTAAGTGGGCACAGGATGTTGGTCATAACATTATGTCAGATGACTGGGAATGGTTATGGAACACCGGTATCAAATTTACGGCATGTAATGCCTTAAAGGAAAACATTATGAAAATGGTATACAGGTGGTACATGACCCCAGTCAAGCTGGCAAAAATTTATCATTTGCCCGATAACAAATGTTGGAAATGCAAAGAGACTGAAGGTACCTTCTATCACCTTTGGTGGACATGCCCGAAGATTAAGGCTTTCTGGGAAATGATTTATAATGAAATGAAAAAGGTACTTAAATGTACTTTTCCTAAAAAACCAGAGGCCTTTCTCTTGGGCATTGTCGGCCAATTGGTGCCAAAGAAGGACAGAGCTTTTTTCATGTACGCTACAACAGCAGCAAGAATACTCATCGCAAAGTATTGGAAGACACAAGATCTACCCACTCTGGAAGAATGGCAGATGAAAGTGATGGACTATATGACATTGGCAGAGATGACAGGCAGAATCCGTGATCAAGGAAAAGAGACAGCGGAAGAAGAATGGAGAAAATTCAAAAGATATCTTAAGGACTATTATAAACTTAATGAATGTTAGAGTGTTTTGGTTCTTAGGAACAAAGGGATACAGTGACATAAGGTTAGAATATAGAGATGACTAAGATGATTAAGGTTGGAAAGTAACAATTGGGAGTTGCTATAAAATTATGGACATTGGGATGCAGAAAGGGGGGGTATGGGGAAGTCTTAGAAAAGAGGTTTATGAAAATATGTTATGAAATTATACGTGTATGTTTGTTTTTTTTTTTTTAAGTGTTTGTTTGTTTTTTAAAAATTTCGTAAAACCAATAAAAATTTTATAAAAAAAAAAAAAAAACAACTGTTCTTCTGGAGTGCCTTTCAAGCTATGTATCCCAAGGCCTTTTGAAACAGCGTGTGCATCTCAGAGAGATATCCTACGAAGAGCAGAAAGCCAGGCACATAAATTAGGTAGTAATGGGAGCAGTGCGCTTTCCCCCATTGAAAGAGATGGCAGAGCTTCCACCGATTTCAGTGGATACAAATTTGCAGCCTAACTTTGTGTTTCCAGAATGACACTTCCAAGCCCTGTGGCATTTGGAGCAAGTTGTCAGGCAGATCTAAGGACACATTCTCAAGATCGAGTAATGTTTAAGAATTATACCTCTGTAGACCAGATACAGTGTGCAAATATCAAGGCTGCTGACACATTTCATAAAGAAACTGGGATTGTTGCTTCTGATGCTGGCCTAATTGGGTCCTAGGGCTGATCCAACAGAACCTTTTTATGTGACTGCAAGATAAATACGTTTTATTGGTTCAATTGGTGCAGGATTTGTGGGCATATAGGGTACCACTCAGCAAAACGAGTGGGGGTGACTTACTACCGGTAGATTTTAAACTAAGTGAAGTGTGTGTGTGTGGGGGGGGGGGAATAGCATCTGAAGAGGGCAGAGTAGGGAAATAAAATCCAGATTCAAATCTCCACCTTACTTGCATTATTGGTTTAAGATTGCCCCTGAGGAAGGAAAGACATATTTCTGAAATGCACCAGGCTTTAATAGATAGTAGCACACTTGATTTTTGATATCCTTATTCAGTAGCAGAACAGGATAGCTGGTCCCTCTTATCTCCATCTTTTCCTTCCTTTCCTCCCCTTGTCCTGCCAACTTTATCTTATTTTATTTTCCAAGCCACACAATTATAGGAAGGAGATAGCTCTCTGCAGCCCTGGACAGGACTCCGGCCACACTCCAACAATACTGGTGCTTCCTGGAGGCTAAAGATGGCCAGCTCTGTTTCTTTCCACCCAGTAACAATTTCACATGTGTTCATTCAAAGGTCCTTGTTCAGCTCTATTTCAACATTAATCTCTTTTTAAATAAACCTCAAGTAAAAATCAGAAGGGGAAAATCGTATCTAAATATATATTTCAACACAAAATAATTCTAGAGATATTTTATCCTAAGATGTTCAGTCTCAACACACCATGCCACATTCCAAGCTGAGAGTTCTACTGCAAAATCCAGAGGTGTGTGAAATCTGAAGAATAATTATATTATGAGCTGCAGATTTAGCTGGGAAGTGCAAGCCAGGGTAGTTCGTGTTTGAATTTGCAGGAATCTAATTCTTCAAGCATCCCTACTTGGAGGCACACTGAGTGATGTCATCATAGCGTGCACCACGACACAGATGCACCCCTGGGTTTCAAAACACCAGGTCTGCTTTTTGCAAGTATTTTTTTTTAAGACAAAGAAACTTTAACTATCCTATATAAGTCTGGATTAGCAACAAGAGAATATCACAATTATTATTCTCTTGAAAAAAAACACCAATTTTTTAAAGTCACCCATTTAGGATCCAAAAGATTTAATTCCCCCCACATAGCTAGTACCCAATAAAGCCATTGCACAAACTGAATGACGTGCTCATGCAATGAAACTTCCTGTTTCTATTTTCCACCTGTACCTCCTCCTCAATTGGCTCTGGGTTCCCCTCCCCTCCAGAGCATATTGAGGTGTGTGGTTGACACACAGGGAGGGGAAGTCCCATTGCAGGAACAGAAGTTGTTCCTCTCACGCAGTGACTTCATTGCATTCGCCTTATACATATTCTCACTCACCCACGATTTGTATTCTGCGCTGGGTGTTGTTTTGGGATTGCTGTTGATGGCAGATAACAAGACCCACCTCTCCAAATGCTAAACACACAGTCTATTTTGAGCGCACAAAACCCTCACGGATCAGCTAATGTTATAATTGTGAGATATTTAATGATGCCTCTGAAACTCTGAAACCTCTTGGCATGCTGTCTAAATAATCAAGCATTTTGGGGGGAAGATGAAGTGACGCTCTTCTGCTAAGTGATATCAATCTTAATGTAATTAGTCCTTAGCAGTATGGCCCTTCATTATTTTTTTCTATTTTTTGCCACAGTTATCTTCATTTTCTCTTCATTCCGCAGCATCTCTTCATCTGTCAGCCCGACAAGAACTTTCTCAAAGACAAACAATGCTAATGAAACACTGACGTGTCTCAATCAATGTCTTCCGCTTCCCACGTCTTGAAGGGAATCTTACTGAGCTCCTAATTTTGCAGTAGGTTTTTCCACTCTCCCTGCCTCCCCTTCTCTACCATGCTTGGCCTCTGAGGCATGGAACAGAAATGATTTCTGCAGTTTTCAAATAGCTTTTTATCTGGCTAACCGGAAGCAATCCATGACATGGTTGAGCATCCCCAGAGGCAATGTTTCAGGTGGTTAAAACTAGCACAGATTATAAAAAACAAGAACAACCCACTCATTAAATTGAGATTATAATGGACAAAACAACAGCGACTAGTTAGCCAAATTCAGAACATATCATTATTTTTAACTCAGAGTTTCTTAATATGAGATATGATGGACTTTGTCTTGCTGGCTCTCATACTCAGAAATTCTGAGCTAACAGTCATTCTGAACAGAATCATGTGGGGGGAGTTTATGTCTTCAAAATATATATGTGGGATGAAATGATGGGATGCTTTCCAGTTCCTTCAGCAGTGAGAAATTCAAGGGGCAGCACTTGTTGGGCACCCAAAGAGTCACCCAAAGTGCTTCATGGCGGAGCAGGGATATGAACCCTGATCTCCAAAATCCAACACTTTAACACCTACACAAACTTTTGAAAAGTGGCACACAGGTGAGGTCCATGTTGGAGAATGATGACAGCACTTACCTCACTGCCTGGCATACCCTCCAACAATTCTCCAATGAAAATAGGGACATCCCATTCCATAACGATAATTTTACTAATTATACCCCAACCATCTTACTGGGTTTTCCCAGCCACTCTGGGCAGCTTCCAACATACAGTCGTACCTTGGAAGTCAAACAGAATCTATTCTGGAAGTCCGTTCAACTTCCCAAATGTTCAGAAACCAAAGTGAGGCTTCTGATTGGCTCTGTTTGGGAGCCAAAACATTCAACTTGCAAGGTGTTCAAGATCCAAGGTATGACTGTATATAAAAACATTATAAAACATTTTAAAAAGTTTCCCTATACAGGATTGTCTTCAGACAGCTCAGGGGTCAGATAACTCCATACCCTCCAGCATTTCTCCAATGAAAATAGGGACATCCTAAGGTAAAGTGGGACATTGCAGGATCAAATGAGAAACTGGGATAGCTTCTCTAAATCAGGGACGTCCCTGGAAAAGAGGGGCACTGGGAGGGTCTGGCCTGGTGTCCACACCATCATGATCAAATGTGGTGGAGAGCTTCTACCAAACTTACCCTTCAAGCTTAGTGTGAATATACATCTGGAGTCTAGGAGCCTGGGGTGAAAGGCAAAGGTGAAGACAGGAGGGCACACTGTGGGACTGAAGGTTGAACAGTCTGCCCTACATCATACATAGGAGGGAGGACATGTGCCGTGATCAGTTTGTTTCATGCTAACTTACCTTTGTGTAGGACAAGGAGCACCAAAATGGTCAAGGAGATGAAACAACTCCCCAATGACGATGATGGTGATGACAATAATAATAATTTATTTATACCCCTCCCATCTGGGTGGCTCCCAACAGAATATTAAAAACACAATAAAAGATCAAACATTAAACACTTTCCCATTAAACACTTTCTTATAAAAGCCAGATAGTTGTTTATTTCCTTGACATCTGATGGCGCCACTACTGAGAAGGCCCTCTGCCTGGTTCCCTGTAACCTTACTTGCAGCATTTGGGGCTACTTGGTTTAGAGAAAAGGCAAGAAAGAAGTAACAGGATGGAAGAAGTTTGTGTGTGGAATGGAGAAAGTGGATTGACAGAAGAAAAACAGGACATAAATAGAAGATGGATAGGAATCCACCATTGGATAAGAGCTTGGCTTTGGAATGAAATCATGACCATGTCTAGGTCAGCTGAACCAGGCTAGACTGTTGGAGGGAAGGAATAAATGACTGTGTTAAATTTATATTGCATTCGTATTGGGGATAAACATGTTATGTCAAACCAGTTCCCTTGTAGAATAATATCTTTCTAATGCTCCGGCGCTCTGAACACTTGTTTGGGATATCAAGGTCAGGATGATCAGAAACAAAGACCAAACTAATGTGTTTTTGAAAAAGCTTGAGGGGATGAAAACCAGGAAGGGGGGGGGAACTAATTAGTCAGGAATGACAAAACCTTGCTAACACTGAGAATAAAATCAGTGATGTTGGTCAGGGCACAGAAAGCATCAATTTATTTACATCATCTGGGCTAAATGCTCTATTAATTGGGGAAAACAATGTCTGGCTCTTACCTCTGGGAAAGTGCAGGTCACATGGCCTTTCTTTCCTTCTTTTCATACTTCCCAAGCATTCTTTGCTAAATCCCTGCCGTCCCACATGAAACACCTCTAAAGGCCATTTCAAGGATTGTCAAAAGGCTCAGCAAGTGAATTGAAAGCAAGGAGTTGCTGGTGTGCAGCGTCATTTTAAAGTCTTCTTTCCCCTCCCCTCTTTTTATTCTAGATCAACAGCTTAGTCATTGGCCACATTCACAGCATACATTAAAAAAACTATGATACCGCTTCAAAAAGTCAAGGTGTCCCCAAAGAATTCTGGGAACTGCAGTTTGTTAAGGGTGCCATTCTCCTCAAAGAGCTTCAGTCCTCAGAGTGGTTTAACAACCAATCCCTCTTCCCAGAGAGCTCTGGGAATTATAGCTCTGTGATGGGAGTAGGGGTGTCCTAAGAACTCTCAGTTCCAATTCAGTGGTAAAATGCAGGTTTTCCAGGGGAAAGCAAGCACCAGGACAAATATAATATAATATAACATAATATAACATAACATAATACAGTGGTGCCCCGCAAGACGAATGCCTCGCAAGACGGAAAACCCGCTAGACGAAAGGGTTTTCCATTTTTCAATGAGCTTCGCAGGACGAATTTCCCTATGGGCTTGCTTCGCAACACGAAAATGTCTTGCGAGTCTTGAGATTTTTTTTCGCTCCCTTTTTCTAAGCTGCTAAGCCTTTAAGAGCCTTTTAGCAGCTAAGCTGCTAAGCCGCTAAGCCTTTAATAGCCACTAAACCGCTAATAGTGCTAATCTGCTAAGACGCTAATAGGGTTGCTTCACAAGACGAAAAAACCGCTAGACGAAGAGGCTCGCGGAACGGATTAATTTCGTCTTGCGAGGCTCCACTGTATAATATACCTGCTTAGACACAGGCCTGGAAAGCCTGGACTTGTGTCTGGAAAGTGTGGAGCAAACGTAAGTGTGGATGAGTCCTCGTTCATGCCCAGAGTAACTTAAGTCCTGTTAAATTCAATGGGACTACTCGAAGCATGAACAAGTCTGGATCCAGCATATTTCACAAGCAATTATTCATTATTTTATCCAACATTCCAAAGAGTGTGAGAGGATCCCTTTGCCCTGCTTCTGTCCTCATTTGTCTAATAGTTATTTTGTTTTCGAGTTCTTAGTTACAATGCCTTGGCTTTAATTACCTGAATAAATTTTAATGCAATTAAGAAGTCGAATTCCCCCTTTGCATTCAGGTGATTATGCGCAGGTAATTATGCAGTGCCTGAGGTGCAATTTGCATACCATTACTACTGTAGTGAGAAGGGCTTTCTGCATGTAAAGTAAAGGAATAGGTCGGGGTTTTCTTAAAAGCCTTTCTGTTTTCGCTCGTCCACTACCCAAGTGAAATGAGTCGAGATGATGAGCCTGGCCTCTGAGCTACAGCTATATGTGTGCTGGAGAGAGATGTTGCTTCTGCATTCACATCGGCAGTGAGAGCAAACCCTCCTTGACTGTAGGGCGGTTGTTGTCGTCAGCATGCAGAACTTTTAATTGCACAGAGAACTCCTGTGCATGTGATTGATTTTCGTTTATTTCACTTAATCAATTTGTAGGCCACTGACTATATATAATAAAAATAACATTTTTCCCCAAATCATTTTTTATTAGACGTTTTCAGCATGAAAGACAATAAAAGTCAAACTAATCTAAAAGAGAAGGCAAGAATTAAAGAGCAGATGGAAGAGAGATGAAAGGAAGAAGGAAAAAACATTAAAAGCCCTCTGTCAACAATGTATCTTAAACTTTATTCCATGCCAAGGATTGTGGACCCTCCAAGCTCTCACCTGGGAGCCTCGCCTTCTTTCCCCAATCTCCCACCTTGAAAGATCCTCTTTATCCTGCTTCTCATGCCTGAATGTGTGTGTGTGTGTGTGTATGTTCAGCAGCCCTGCAGGATCAGGCCAAAGGCCTGTCAAATCCAGCAGATGTTGCGGATATGAATGCAACAGCACTGTCCCCACCTGCAACTGCCTGGTAGTCAGTAGCCAATGATAGTTTTATCCTCCATACATATAAATAACTAGCATATAAATGTACCAAGAACCATCATCATCACACTCTTGAACTGCAACGCCCATCACCCCCAACTATTGGCCATACTGGCTGGGCTTGACATGAGTTGGAATTCAACAACATCTGGAGGACCACAGGTTTCCTATAAGGACTGAGTATGTTCAACGATCACAGAATCTTCATTATTTGTTATGGGAATGGAATGGAATATCCTGGGGAAGGGTATGGCTGGCTGGAACCCCAAACAGGAGCACTCCACACTGAAAAATGGTGCTTTGGGCTTCATCTCTTCTGTGCGTCTTTTGTACCCAGCAGATCACATTCATTAAAAGTTAGACCCTATTCTATAGGGTGGGCATGAAATAAAAGGGGTGGCGAGCAGTTAACAAATGCTAGAAGATGTCTGGTGGCAGAGTTCTGTCTGTTCCTAATTTTTCAGTGTGCAGTCTCTGCAGTGATTTGATTCCCTCCGCTGACTTCGAGGATGTTCATGTCATTTTGCAGCAGCAAAGCAGTAGAAGAAAGAGAGACTTGTCTGGATTTCAATCTCCATGGGAAGCTACTAGCTTATTAGCTTTTCTACAACGCTCCTTGCCGATCCGGTTGTTGTTGCGATTCTAATCATGGACAAGCCTAATAGATTTTGATTTATACAAAACATATTCGGGAAGCAGGACTTGTTGGTCTGAAAGGACTCTGATCTGATACAATTGGGGGGGGGGGGACAAACAGCCTTTGCTCGCCCATACATCTTCTAATTACACGGCGACGATGCCTTCCCGTTTGAGAAGCAATTGTTGTCAGGTGAAAGGCAGCGCCAAAATGCATAATGTTGAAGAATTAGCACCTCAGTCCTAGCCGTTCCTTTCATCTGTCAAAGTCCCGTAAGTGTTTCAAAAAGAAATTGGTGATAATAATGGACTCTGGTTGGATTTTTCTCCCAAGATAATTGCACTGTCATTTCTGAATAACCTTAGAGGTGATTTTACTTTTCGGCTTTACTGTTTTTATTTTATTTTATTTTCAAGGAAATATCGCGAGGCTTGCGGAAGATGAGGTGGCGAAATTGGGAGGAAGAGCCTATAGCCGCAAACGATGTGATTATAGCACAGTGGCAGAGAACCAAAACATAAGAGGAAGTTCAGCGTAGTGGGTAGAGTGGAGGACATGAGGGGCAGTGGAGATTCACTGGATGGCAATGTTGTTGGGGAGTAAAATGGAATTGTTCCTACCTAGTCTGTGCTGTGCTCCTTGGAGGAAGGACAGCAGGACCCAGATCTCTCAGTAGTATTGATGTAGAATTCCAACAGAAAGAGAAATGGGAGTGGGAATACTGCAGTTTTCATGTTTGTCCAAGGTCAGGAATGGATATCACAAAAATAAATATGAGATGTATTCAGTATAGGGTGTGTGTTTTTTCAGCTCCCCAAATATTACGTAAATAATTATGTTATTTTCCCCATATTTTTTTTTATGTTTCCCTTCCATTGAAATTTTGTTATGTACCGTAATTAACTACATAAGGTTCTGACATAGTGAATAGTGAGATGATAGAGTTTAGCAGCAACCAAACTGGAGTGGAAGGGAAGTGGTGACGATTATGATGAGCCCAGGATGGAATGGAAATTGATGTCTCTTGATATCTCTTTGTTGTTGTTTAGTCGTTTAGTCGTGTCCAACTCTTCGTGACTCCATGGACCAGAGCACGCCAGGCACTTCTGTCCTCCACTGCCTCCCGCAGTTTGATCAAACTCATGCTGGTAGCTTCAAGAACACCATCCAAACATCTCATCCTCTGTCGTCCCCTTCTCCTTGTGCCCTCAATCTTTCCCAACATCAGGGTCTTTTCCAGGGAGTCTTCTCTTCTCATGAGGTGGCCAAAGTATTGGAGCCTCAGCTTCACGATCTGTCCTTCCAGTGAGCACTCAGGGCTGATTTCCTTAAGAATGGATATGTTTGATCTTCTTGCAGTCCATGGGACTCTCAAGAGTCTCCTCCAGCACCATAATTCAAAAGCATCAATTCTTCGGCGATCAGCCTTCTTTATGGTCCAGCTCTCACTTCCATACATATCTCTACTCAATAGCTATTGCTGTTGTTTGTTTGATTGGCTGAAATGTGTTCTTCAACTACAACAGTGCTATTTGCTTGCCTGCATGGAGGAGTGTGTGAAAAATGTGTGCAGAAACTAGCCTACTGCAGAAAAGTCAGTTTTATATTAATTGCTTTGACCACTTTTGCCTCCGTCCCCACTCATCACTGGCCTGTGGCCCCCAGAAGCTTGCCCAGAATGCAATGCGGCCCTCAGGCTGAAAACGGTACCATAGCAACACCACACTTACAATATACCCCTCAGCTATGGGGAATTATTTGGTGAGTAGGAAAACAAAGTCTCCCTCTCTCTGTACACATAAAGAGCAGGAAATAGCTCAATGAAAGGTCGGCTTTTGATGAGGGAGTCACCTAACATTTTTGCTCTACAAAATTTGTTTAGTTCTGAGGAAGCCTGGATCTCTTTGGAAGCTTATCAAAGGTTCTTCAATGAAACCAGCAATGGTGGGGAACTTCCCTTAAAGAAAACATGGTAGATATATGCCATTATTGATATTCCTTGCAATGAGTAAACACAAAGGAATTCTGGTTAAGGGTCCTAGGGTATTCTTAGCTCACATATGGCAATGGGGACAGCTCATAATCTGGACAATGCCCTGATTAAATGAATGTCTGTTCTTGAATCCTCCATTGAACCCTGTTGCAACAGACAGAGTTCTGTGGAAATCTGGAAGCCCCATGATGAGCTTCTCATGGAGTGCTTTTGGTTTTGAAAAGCAGCGTCCAAGTTGCAATTGGATGCTTCCTTCAATCAGGAAAACAACCTTGAACTAAGCAATGGTGATAGAAATATAAATGCTCTTTTTACAGTTCCTTCTTCCTAGGATGGGTGGCCCTGTCCTTTGCTTCCCCCTCCCCCCAAAAAGGATTCTCTCTGCCATCCAAGAACTGAGGAAAGATTTAAGTGGATCCAGATGAGTTGCTGGAGGAGATTCAGCCTTAACCCTTAACTAACAGTGGCAGCGTTTCATCTGCACAAAAAGGCAATGGCAGGCTGCAGACAAGTCTTAAGGGGGTAGACACCAGAACTGTCAAAACACAAGTAAGCACTGTCAAAGCATGTCTATGAAGACTACATTAAGATGTCAAAAATGAAAGAGATGTCAATGCAGGCTCTGCTACCTGCACAAACAAACAAAGCCTTAAATTAAACACAAGGGACTTGACTTGTCTCTAGCATACCATCATGTAGGGGGTGACTTTGGCATGCGTAGAGAGATGTGGAGCTCCAAATGGCATTCTGGTGGTGTGCGGGCATTGGGTGTAATTCAATTGAGAAAGAGAGAGTGTTCTGCCTGAATAATTGCACCACAGAATGCCTCCTTAAGAACATAAGAAAAGCCCTCCTGGATCAGGCCCCCCATCTAGCCTAGCATCTCGTTTCCCCTATATATTTCAAGGAAGCTGGTTTGCACATTCACATGCCAAGCATGGTAAGCAAATTTATTTATTTTGTTTCATAAAATTTATACGCTGCTTGATTGAAACACACACACACACAGAGCAACAACTGTCATGTGTGCATGTGTGAGCCAGCCCTTACCTTTGATGAGATGCAAAGAGCTGTTTTAGGTACAAGAGCTGTTTTAGGTACATAGGTACATATCACCATCACTTTTAATTTGTATACCGCCATTCTGTCTTACAATACTCAAGGCGGTTTACAAGCTGAAGAAACAAAGAATGTACACCTTATAATCTAAAGCAATACAAAAACGTGATAATAAAACAGCTTTAAAATAAGCAATCTACATCAAATAAAATAACATTCAACAATCATAAGAATAGTATAAAATAATATCAGCATATAAGAATTAAACAGAAACCCACTCTTAACAATTACAATAAATAATTTTGAAACTACAATCAATAAAACAACGGCAAGCCACAGTGCATAAAATAATACAAGACAAATTGAGAAGCAGGGACTGGAGGGTGGGGCAAGGCAGGTGGAAGGAGGCCTTGCCTGATGGAGTCTCTCCCCTCACCTGGGTTCATACATTCCCAGCGCTTAAAACTTTTACAAATGCTTTTATTTTAACAAACTCCCATGATTTACCACACTCTTTTTGCAACCCACCCATCAGTTTCCAAAATGGTTTTCCATTGGCATTGATACCTGCTCTTCACAACATACATGTCCAAAGATATGCAGTATTGGTTGTGTGAATCTTTGGATCCGGTTCTTGTCCTGTTCCCTTATTTTTGCATTGAATCTGATTTCCTGAGAAATCTTATTTACATATAATACGTGGGGATCTTTTTTTAAAATAAAAAAATCCCCATGTCTGCGTCTCGACATCATTTCAATAAAATTATATATATTTAAAATTCCTCTCCTGTTCAGTCTGATTATTTAGAATTGCAGTCCACATGCTGTCTAATTCTCATTCAAAATCATCACTGATACAGAAGAGTGATGCTCTTTACCACAATTGTTTAAAAGAATAAAATGGGGGTATTTAAGTGGCTAATCATACAGTTTCGCTGGGAAGATATGAGCATTCAAATTATATGGTGATAAACTGATCAGAAAGAAATGCTGGCAGTTCTGATATTGCGCTAAAAATGAGAAACAAAGGGAAGACGCTCTGGTTCACATCTGCAGCATTTATTGAACTAATAATTACATTTTAAACCACTTTGCTCTATTTTCTTTTTTATTAAAAGAATAGATTGTATGCAGAGTTGTGCTCCAGAACATGTATTAGTATTAATCATGAGTCTCCCGTTGCAAACAAAAGAATGTTTAATTTACAGAATTAGAAATTGACAGAACTAGTTTATTTCTGTTTCATGGGGGTGGATAGAAATGTTATAGATAAATAGCCTTCAACTTTCTCTACTGTTTCATTCCAAAACCCATAGATGTGCTCAGAAAAAGTACAGACAGGTGCAATCAGATCAATACCATGGAGAGCTCCTTGTGGAGCAATATTCAGGGTTAGGTTGAGTGCTGTTAGGCCAGAGGGAAGAACCTGAGCCCAGGGGCCAAATGTGACTCTACAGATCCCTCAGGACATTTCCTTGGGTGCTCCCCATCCTCCCCAAGTTAGACCCCTCATCACTTCTGCTCCACACGCTTCTTGAGTGCTTTTGTCTGGCTGAAATGTATGGCAATACGACTTGCCTACCTGGATGGAGAACAGAGACGTGTGTGTATGTAGAAACCTCTGGATTTTGCATCCCTGAAATGTAGCCTATTGTGGAAAGGGAAGAGCTGTGTCCACCTCTCCATCCACTTTTGCCTCTGTTCCTGCCCAGCAGTGGCATGCAGTCTCCACATGGTTGCTCATGAGGGTATGTGGCAAGAGAGGGCTGGATTTGTTGTTGCACCACTGTTCTGAAACTGACTGAAGCTTTAGATCAGCCTCCCCCAATCTTGGTGCCCTGAAGATGTTTGGAGCTACTATGCCCACCATCCCTTGCCAGCATAGCCAAGGGCCAAGGATGATGACAGTTGTAGTCTAGATGATCTGGAACAGGCACCCCCAAATTTGGCCCTCCAGATGTTTTGGGACTACAATTCCCATCATCCCTGACCACTGGTCCTGTTAGCTAGGGATAATAGGAGTTGTAGTCCCAAAACATCTGGAGGGTCGAGTTTAGGGATGCCTGATCTGGAGGGTATCAAGTTGGAGAAGGCATACCTTTTCTCCAGCAGAAAGAAGTTGAGTGGAGTTGGTTTTCAAGGGGAGGAGGAAGTGGATGGGAAAGAAGGGAAGGGCGAAATGAATTTGAGCTGCCTCAGCAAGGGCAACAAGGAGGGGGAAGAAGAAGATTAAGAAGGCAGAAGGGTCTATGGCTGCCATCCCTAGATGTGAGCCAGTAGAATGGGAAGGGGTAAGAAGGCAGAGGCCTGAAAAGGGGACAGGAGAGGATACTATACTATACAGATAGAATCACAGTTGGAAGGGACCACAAGGGTCATCTAAGTCCAGTCCCCTGCAATGCAGGAATCTTTTGCCCAACACAGGGATCAAACCCACAACCCTGACATCATACACTAGAAGACAGGAGAGAAAACACTGTGTATAAAACAAAACAGAGTGGAGACCTGTAGGGGGCAACAAAACTATTTGAGTAAGTTCTCCACCAGGTGGTGCTCTGAGAAGAAGAGGTCACATGGGCTTCTGATGATTCCTTGGACGTAACTAATCAGTCAAAGAACTTCACATTTCCATAGTACTAACTGAGACTCCGCCTGCTTCCGCCCCTCCCCCTCCCCATGCTTACAGACAGGGGAGGGAAACTCCCCATGGCTCTGCCCACCTTGTTCACCCTGCAAGACCTGTTATTTTGTTTAGTGAGCTGCTTTCCTGACCACAAACATTTAAATCCTGGAAACTTTAAAAGAACAATATGCAGATATTGAAACATCCACCAGGTCAATAGTTTTAGGCTAAAGGTACAAATGTAAAAAGGGGACGGTTCTTGGATGCTGCCAGATAATTTATTTCATTGGCAGTGCCAGTGCATTGCAGCAGTTGTGTATGCCCATTCCAGGTGGCTTGGGCTGAGCCATCCCTTGTTTTTTCAGTCCGTTTCCCACTTAGAAACAGATAGGGCACCTTTATCGTTAACATTCTGTGCGGGCCACATTACTTGACTTTTACATTATTGCTCGCACTATTACCATGCATGCATTATTTATATGGTTGGCTATCAAAGAAAAAAGGCAAGCAATTTACTTGTCAAAACATATTAGAATGCATGACTTTAAATCAAAGTTGCAAAGGTTGGATACAAAGCTATAATAAATGCACTTTGGCTAATATGCCAGTGCCACGAACTGGGGACAGTCAATGCATTGACTTGAGAAACCTATAATCATTTCTATGAGTATTTTCGAGTGATTGTGTTCCGCTTTTAATTGGATAATATCCAACTTTCATTTGCAGAGTCACTTTTCCGTTGTTTGCTTTGGGAAGAAGGGTCTCTAACCTTGTGCTTTAATGTTCTTAGTAGATGATAATCATTGGAGTCTAATTGTTTAGAAGAGACTTGCAAGAGCAATTTCAGGTACTTAGAATGCAAATGTCGGCTGGGCAACTTTTTTCAATGTGCCAACCTGCCAATGAGATTTTGCTTATGACTGAGACTCAGCCAACTGCCATTTCTCCAGCCTATCCATGAAACCTATCCCAGAGTAGTGGCAAATTCAGAAGTGTAGGGTCACAGCCATGCCCCTTCTAAGATTATACAATAATCTTATAACTATACAATAGTATTCATTAGGGACACATTGCAAGGATCAATGTAGTAAGTGTTGCCTCCCCAGTTATTATTTTACCATTTTCTGTGCACATAAATGGGCAAATGACTTGGAGTATTCCAATATCTTCCTTCTTTCATAGCAACTTAGGTTATATATTCTGTGAAGTTTCATTGTGCATAACAGAATTTGCACACTGCTCTCTTGAAACTGAAGCACCTTGTGTTTTCAGTGCTCATAAAGGCTTAGCTTTGGAGCACACAGAAGTTAAAAAGCTGAGTGAGTGGTTCAAAGACACTGGAGACAGGGACCATGCTGTGGAAACAGTAATGGACCATTGACCTCAAGTTTAGGCAACCAGCTGCCAAATGGATGTCATCCCTCAGCAAAAGTCAAAGGCCAGTCTTACCTCTGAGAGGAATACTTCATCCTAGGGAACTCTGAGACTCATAGTTCTCTGAGGAGAAAAGGGGTCTTCTAACAACTCTCAGCAATGTTAACAAACTACATTTCCCAGGATTCTTTGGGGGAAAGAATGGAAAGCCATTACTGTTTAAAGTGGTATGATAGTGCATTTAAAATATAGTGCACATGAGGCCCATATCTTATTCCCCAGGAAGCAAGCAATCAACTTATGAATAGTCATCAATTGGGGAGCAGGTAACTGTGGCCCTCCAGATGTTGTTAGACTTTAAGTCCAACCAGCTGCAGCTGGTATGGTCAATGGTTAGGGAGGATGAGTGTTGCAGTCAAGCAACATCAGGGGGGTCTGGAGGTTCTCCACCCCTCATTCAGCACATGAAGAAGGTCCAATGTTTGGTGTCTCCAGGTTGGTTTGTTTTTAGTTTTGTTTTTTTAAAGGAATTAGGTAACATTTAATGGGACATCTGCCTAGGATTCTAGAGGGTTGTTCCTAGTGAGACAATGCTGGGTCCAATGAACAGATACTAGGCTAAAGTGGGGAAATGGTCTGGCATAAGACAACTTCCTTATGTTCCAACCTGACTTGAGAAAAAAGTCATTTCGTGAAGCTAGAAAATAGGTTACGTGACTTCTTCTTCTTCTTCGGCGATCACTCACAGCCGAGTAAGATTGTCTTCCATAAACACAGTTTTAACAATGAGTCCGTAAGTGACTGTGGAGGCCAATTCTGGATCCATATGTCCTTCCACATTGGGGACATTGGTTTCCAGGAAGGAGCTGATCACAGTGTAGATTTGCCAAGCGTGCCTTCCTCTTAGCATATTTTCCCCCTGCGTGCTGAGTTCGAGTGTCTTCAAAGCCCATGACATCTTTGGTAAAGGCTGTTCTCCAACTGGAGTGCTCGCAGGCAAGTGTTTCCCAGTTGTTGGTGTTTATACTACATTTTTAAAAATTTGCCTTTAGATAGTCTTTAAACCACTTTTGTTGACCACCAGCATTACGCTTTCCATTTTTAAGTTTGGAATAGAGTAGTTGCTTTGGAAGACGATAATCAAGCATCCACACAACATGACAAGTTCAACTATTTGATGTTGAAGAATCATTGCTTCAACAATGGTGATCTTTGCTTCTTCCAGTACACTGGTATTAGTTTGCCTGTCTTCCCAAGTGATGTGTAAAATTTTTCAGATGACCTGCAAACCATCCTAAATATCTTCTCAGAAGCTTATGAAAAGCTTGTCCAACATCCAAAAGACCAAAGAGCTGCACCAACAAGTACAAAATAACCCCTCTGCAGCGCCACAAATCCAACTCAATGGTGTAATGTTGGAAAACATCAATCACTTCTACCTGGGAAGTTATCTTTCCACAAGGGCCGACATTGATGCCAAAATTCAGCACTGCCTGAGCTCTGCAAGTGAGGCTTTCTCCTGATAATATGAAAGGTAACATGGGATTTCCTTCAGAATAAGAAGCATTTGAGCAGCACAATTCTAATACAACACAGGAGTGCTTCACATATATTTCTCATTTGTGGTGTATCATCATTTTGTGTTCATTTGAGATCTCCATGAGCCACATGTCCATATCCAATAGATTGCCTCACCGCTTGTATACTGAATTGATCGCTGCTCTTTAGGTGAGGGCCTCCTACAGATACCATCTTATTGGGACATCCATTCAACATAATGTAGGACTTGGGCCTCTGTTGTTGGACATTCCTCCTCTTGAATATGAGACAGGAGCAATCTCTGTAGTCTCCAGGGCCTACTGATGACGTTCCTCTTTCAAGTTAAGGTCTTTCAAAGTCTGCATCTCTATTAGAATTGTTTTAAGAGTGTTTTTAATCTTCTAAAAAAAACATTTTATCATTTCTCGTTTGCCAACCTGGGCTCTCTTGGTAGGAACAGCGGGACATAAATTTTAAAAAATAAATAAAACACAATGCAATTTTTCGGAACACCAACTATAATAATAATAATAATTTATTATTTATACCCCGCCCATCTGGCTGAGTTTCCCCAGCCACTCTAGGTGGCTTCCAATCGAGTGTTAAAAACAATACAGCATTAAATATTAAAAACTTCCCTAAACAGGGTTGCCTTCAGATGTCTTTTAAAAATAGGATAGCTGCTTATTTCTTTGACATCTGATGGGAGTGTGTTCCACAGGGTGTTCCACAGAGTGTGTTCCCTTTGTCTGGTTCCCTGTAACCTCAATTCTCGCAATGAGGGAACTGCCCGAAGGCCCTCGGCACTGGATCTCAGTGTCTGGGCTGAACGATGGGGGTGGAGACGCTCCTTCAGGTATACAGGACTGAGGCCATTTAGGGCTTTAAAGGTCAGCACCAACACTTTGAATTGTGCTTGAAAATGTACTGGGAGCCAATGCAGATATCTCAGGACTGGTGTTATATGGTCTCGGCGGCCATTTCCAGTCACCAGTCTAGCTGCCACATTCTGGATTAATTGCAGTTTCTGGATCACCTTCAAAGGTAGCCCCACGTAGAGCGCATTGCAGTAGTCCAAGCGGGAGATAACTAGAGCATGCACCACTCTGGTGAGACAGTCCGCGGGCAGGTAGGGTCTCAGCCTGCGTACCAGATGGAGCTGGTAGACAGCTGCCCTGGACACAGAATTAACCTATGCCTCCATGGACAGCTGTGAGTCCAAAATGACTCCCAGGCTGCGCACTTAGTCCTTCAGGGGCACAGTTACCCCATTCAGGACCAAGGAGTCCTATTTGTGCTCTTACTATTTGTGCTCATTTCATTTACCATATTAAGCAAAGCAGCCTTTAGAAACCATCTGCAGGGGAGAAGGGCTCAACTCTTTCCAAACCCACATTGTGATCTTCTCTCTATCTTTATAACAGGAAGCAGTAACTACCAAGGTTCTTTACAATAAGGAGGATAGTCTCCGTTGTATTATATTTAGATTTCTTGCTGCTGCTTCAGGAACAATGGAAGAGGGAGATGGGGAGAGAGCGAGTCAAAGACAGAGAGACAGGGGAAATTATGCTGGACAAAAAGGAAAGTTGCAAGGTTTAGAAAGGCTTTTTGCTTTATGGAGATTGATGGACATTTGCAGGCATATGCAAATAGGTTTAGTCAGCTCATCATTGAAAACAACATTGGAGATAAAGATAAGAAAAATGGCATTTCCTTGCTGCTGGATAGTGCAAGACGTATGATGTCTGGCTGGATTTTCTGTCTCCCAGTAAGCCTGATAAAGCCACAAAATTATCTGTAAGAGACAATGACTAAATGCCAACTGCTTTCTGTAAATAAATGATTACACTTTTAACGAACAGAGCTGAGGAAGGGGGCAGATGAGCAGGGGAGGCAGGAGATCACAAAGTTCACATTATTTTAAACTAGTGAAATGTCACTCATCATGATTAATTTGTTTTAAAAAAATATTTAGAATGATTTATAGAGTGCTAAGAGTGCAGTCCAAACCACAAACCCTGCATAATTCAGAGTAAGCACCACTGAATTCAGTAGG
This sequence comes from Podarcis bocagei, assembly GCF_964188305.1. Classification (NCBI taxonomy): domain Eukaryota; kingdom Metazoa; phylum Chordata; class Lepidosauria; order Squamata; family Lacertidae; genus Podarcis; species Podarcis bocagei. The sequence goes on along the minus strand of NC_138137.1, from coordinate 46,325,084 downwards.
GCATCTGTGTAGACACGGTTGGGATTGGACTGTAAGTCACAAAGTTCTCTAAACAGTGTACATAATAAATTTAAGACACAGTTAATGCCAACACAACTCTTTTGGGAAACATATAAGTAATAATAATAATAATAATAATAATAATTTATTTATACCCCGCCCATCTGGCTGGGCCTCCCCAGCCACTCTGGGCGGCTTCCATAAAAACCAAAAATACAATAAAATATCACACGTTAAAAACTTCCCTGAACAGGGCTGCCTTAAGATGTCTCCTGAATGTCAGGTAGTTGTTTGTCGCTTTGACATCTGCTGGAAGGGCGTTCCACAGGGCGGGCGCCACTACCGAGAAGGCCCTCTGCCTGGTTCCCTGTAGCTTTGCTTCTCGCAATGAGGGAACCGCCAGAAGGCCCTTGGCACTGGACCTCAGCGTCCGGGCAGAATGATGGGGGTGGAGACGCTCCTTCAGGTATACTGGACCGAGGCCGTACAATATTTATCAATAAAAACACAGATAAGATCAATAAAAAGTACAAACTTGATGAATGGGATGTTGTGTTGAGCTCAGGGATGAAGAATCTTTGGTTCTCTAGATGTTGTTGGACTCCATAATCCATATTTCCTGATCTTTGGCTGTGATGGCTGGGGCTGATGGGCTCTGGAATCCACCAAAGGTGGCTCATCTGTGGTGTAAGAAGATCCTCTCTACTTTAACCCATCAGATTCCTGTAAAATCCTGCACCATTTATGGTGCAATTCTATACGTATCTATTCAAAAGTACATCCCACGAAGTTCAGTTCTTCTTAGTCCCAGGTTAAGTGTGTATTGCATCCCACCCTGTTTTTACCATCTGCACAGAATTTTCTACCTTTTGATGACCACACCGTCACTACTACTGTAAATTCATCTCACATTCAAAATATGGCCTTGATTCATTCCTTCAGATGGAGGGAACGACCACGATTTTCTGAACTTGAGGGGAATTTTCAAAAAGACTGGTATAGGGAACCAGACAAGAACACATTTCACACCGGGAAATGCCAAATAATTAAACCACAAGCAGGGGGCCTACTCTATCGAGTATTTAGCATAATTGCTAATCCACTCTTGACTGGATTCACATCTGTTTCCCTTAGTGAGGATGTCCATAGGGAAACAGCAAGGGATGACATACAACATCCATGCTCCTAGAAGGAAGGTGCTAATGGTAACACCAATGTCAGTGTTATTTCTAGATCTCCTTCTCATAGAATGCTCAAAGCAGTTTACAGGGAAAGAGATGAAATCTAACTGTAGCACAAAGATCAGCAATAAGTTATTTACTATATTTTGACCCTGCCCCTTAGGACAAAGCAACTGAACAAACATAATAAAACATTTGCCTATAGCTCCCTTCCTGCGTTACACATTTCCTGGCATGAGTAGGTTAGGCTGAGAGACTGTGACTAGCCCAAGGTTACCCAACGGGTTTCATGGCTTGAGTGGGGATTTGAACCCTGGTCTCCCAGGTGCTAGTCCAACACTCTAACCACCACTCCACACTGGCTCCAATATCCTTGTACAGTGGTACCTCGGGTTACATACGCTTCAGGTTACATACGCTTCAGGTTACAGACTCCTCTATCCCAGAAATAGTACCTCGGGTTAAGAACTTTGCTTCAGGATGGAAACAGAAATCATGCTCCAGTGGCACGGCAGCAGCGGGAGGCCCCATTAGCTAAAGTGGTGCTTCAGGTTAAGAACAGTTTCAGGTTAAGAACGGACCTTCGGAACGAATTAAGTACTTAACCCCAGGTACCACTGTATATTCTGTAGTGTGCTGTGCCATGAGTAGAATTTCTCCTGATGATCTAACTGATCTCACAGGTCTATACATGAGGGGGGCAAATGGTCTTAAATGGTCTTTCTGGTACTTGCCTATTTTATTATTATTATTATTTAAATGTTAGCCTGAACTTTCCACCAGTAGCTAACACCCTTGATTCGTCCTTCGCAATACTCAAACTCGCTATTGTGACTTATGATCGGAAAAACTGAATTTATTAAGAGATGAGGTAGATGTAGCGAGGTACGCTGTAACTCAGCTTCCCAGTCTCTCTAGAGCAAAATAATTACTGTTCTCTAAGGGGCAGAGTTGAGTGAATGAGAGACTACATTTGACTTTGACAGCTGACTAGCATCCCTGAACTAAGCCTGGATGATCCCTATCAGTCAATTTGAAGATCAGCCTCCCATATCTAATATCTAAACATGGAGCAAAGTCTAGTGATTTGGGTCTATCTGGAGTTGGGTGGGAGAAGGGTAAGAAGAGGGCACCAGAGCTTATGGAAACTACGGATCAATTAGCAATAAACAAACAAAGTTAGCAAGTTTGCATTGAATTCACAATGTTTTGAAAAGGAAACATTCACTGTGCGCTTTTAATTCAACATCCTTTTTTTGCTTTGTTTTATCCAGAGGATTCAGAATTGTGTCTCCTTAGCAAGAAAGAAAAAGAGAGAGGAAAGAATAAGGCTGTAATCCTATGCATCAGTCTTCCCTGACATATTGCATGACTGGAGGGCACCATGTTGGTGAAAGCATCTATGCATACTTACCTGTGAGTAAGTCTCACTTCCACAATACTAGAAACCACTGAAGAAGAGGGATTGACTGGTAAAACACTCCCAGAATTATAGCTCTGTGAAGGGAATATCGCTTTCCTAACAACCCTCAGCAACCTTAACAAACCATAGCTCCCAGAATCCTTTGGGGGAAGCCTTGACAGTTTAAAATGGAATCATGGTGACTCAAATATATGAATGTGGCCTTTGTCATGGAACTTTCTGATGCCAAAGATTTATATGTACATCAATCCATAAAAAGGTAAAAGTAAAGGGACCCTGACAATGAAGTCAGTCGCGAATGACTCAGGGTTGTGGCGCTCATCTCGCTTTAAAGGCCAAGGGAGCTGGCATTTGTCCGCTTCTGCAGACAGTTTTTCCAGGTCATGTGGCCAGCATGACTAAGCCGCTTCTGACGAAACCAGAGCAGCCCATGGAAATGCCGTTTACCTTCCCACCGGAGCGGTACCTATTTATATACTTGCACCGTCTGCTTTCAAATTGCTAGGTTGAACAACAGGAGCTCATCCTGTCCCAGGAATTCGAACCGCAAACCTTTTGATCGGCAAGCCCAAGCGGCACAGTGGTTTAACCCACAGCGCCACCCGCGCCCCTCCCATCAATGCATAGCATGATTCATATTAGACAGTGGGCACAAACCAACTAGCTGGCTATGTTGTTAAATTTATTTCTTTGTATACTCAAGTTAGCAGGAGGTCTTACTTCATGCTTAAAACAACAGTTGAAAGAAGAAAACATAGAGTCCTTTACCCTTTACCCAGCAATTCTCCCTTGCAAAGGTCTTCCCTTCCATGGTATTATATTTTCTCCTCGGCTCTGAAACGGGGAGTTAATATTGGCTCAGCAAAACAAGGCTTGGGAACCTTTTTCAGGAGAGAATTAGCAGTCATGAGAGCAGCTAATAATAAATAATAATACAGTAATAATTTTTTATTTATACCCCGCCTGCGATGGGATGATGAGCTGCTTGTGCGTAAAACCCCTGTCCCTCAGAGTTTGTTTAAGTCCGCAAACCTCTGTCTGTAACGGAGCCCCTTAATCATGGCTCCGTCAGTCGCTGGCAGATTCCGACAGTGGTTGCTTCCGGAATCTCTTCCAACATAAAAGCTCCTTAACGGAAACGCGCCTTCTGGACTCTCGGCGTGACGGTTTCCGGCGAGGAGTGGGTGTCCCTATAGGAGGTCCTGAAACCTCCCCACTGTTTTCGCTAGAAGTGTCTCTGAGCCATCCCTCCTGCTCACTTTCCCTCGGAGCTCCTCCTCTCCCCCTGCTGGTTCCCTCTTCAGCTGCTGAGTCTCTCCCAACCTCTGTGAGCCCTTCCACCTCCTGTCCTTCCGATGGCAGTTCCCTGACACCGCCCTTCCCAGTTCAGAAAACCAGGCTCAGGGCAGCTAACAACAAATTTGAAACACTTAATTGATGCAACAAATAGTAGCATAAAATACAGTATAAAACATGAATAACAATAAGCACCCTATCGAAATGTTCTCCCAGTATATGTATAGAGAAGCATTATTCCTCTCTGAAGGTGGACTCAGACAACCAAGTTCCTTCTCCCAATGAATATTAAAATCATCATCATTGCCATTCATCTTTCTCCTCCTCCTGGGCCATGTTTATCTCAGTGAATGTATCATCCCATATGTCTTGTTTTTCCTAAATTACCTCATTCAGATTAGCACTCTGGGAGACCTTTTGATCTTGAGATGTTTGTGGCCTATATTTCACTAATAGGATTAGAGGAAAAAACAATGCTTGAGTTAGGGAGAGGAATAGTTAGTTAGTCATATTCACACAAATCCTACTGGAAACATTCTTGCCTACGATACTAAAATAAATGAAGATGAGAGTAAGGATTTTGGGAAATGAGTCCAGAGCTATTAATTCTAAAACTTGTCCACAGAAAATGAGGATCAAAGAAGGAAATTTAGTCATGCCGTGTTTGAGTCATGCAGTGCTAAGGTCAAGGCTCTTGATTTGGAATGGGAATGAAGCTTTTTGTGCAAAACACACACAATATTTGTTTTAAAATTGTTTAAAATGTTTGATTTCACAGTGCTTTTTATATTGTTTGTGAAAATGAAGCAAAAGTTCACCATGATGTATATTCTACTTCACTGACAAAAATGTCTCCACCAGAGGCAAAATGTGAAAATGTAGAGTTTAGACTTCCTCTCACTGAGGGCAGGGTTTTCTTGGTATAGCCGTACCTCGGCTCCTGAATGCCTTGGGAGTCAAACGTTCCAGCTCCCAAACAATCGAAAACCGGAAGTGAGTGTTCCAGTTTCCGAACTTTGTTTTTGGAAGTTTTTGGTTTCTGAATTTATCAGAAATCGAACGGACTTCCAGAACAGATTCCATTCGACCTCAGAGGTACGTCTGTAATGTCGGAATCTCCACTTGGCCAAGCTGATAAAGCTCATCTTCCGGCCGAGTCCTTCGAAATCGCCTCCGACATGATTAACGACCTGAGCCTCTGATAAGGTCCCAAGACACATTCCCCCATTCAGCAGAGAATCCAAAACAGCATGCGGAAGTGATGAGATTTATGGCTACATTGCTATGCTTTATTTCTTACTACGCAGACAGCAAAGAAATATACATCCTCTCTCTTTGAAAGCAGAGAGCAACAGAACAACAAAGGAACAAAGGAAACAGGAAACCACTAACGTCACATCCTGTCTCCCATCTCCCATGAGACTTCCAACAGCCTGGACTGTGTCTGGAATGTAAACAGAGTCCTGCGACTCTAAGCAGCTGCTCAGTGGCAAACAGAAACTAACATGTAATTCCAAGTGCACTGGAATTCTCTTCCTAGAGAGATCTGGGCTTCCTTCTTCCAGTTGTTAAAGAACCACTGAATTGGAGATCCTTTGAAAATTCTGAGTGAGACCTAGACTGGCTAACACTATTCCATACTATGCTGTAACTTTTTTCTTCTTGCATGGTTTAATTGTGATTTTTTGTTTGGAGTGATCTGAATTATCTCGTTGTTATTTTCAGTTTTTGACTGCTACGGACAGCAGAATGCAAGTACGGATGGGAGTGAAGCTTGGTTTGCTTCTCATTTTAATGTGGACCTGCCTAATTTGATCTTCCTAAAACAATAAACACAGCAAAGCACAGCACAGCTATGCTTCAGAATCTGTACTTCTCTGAATTTTACAGCACAGTTTTCCAGCCAGAAATGTGTTGGGGGAGGGGAGAGAAATGCATATATTGGGGGCAGGTGTGCATAAAAATGCAAATATTAGTAGAAATAATGCAAAAAAAAAGTGCATTAGGAGAAATGCTGCTGAATTAGGCCTTTCGGGGGTAGGGGGAAGAAACCGCAATCTGAGGCAGAAATGTGGCAAGCTGAAGTGGGATTGGAAAAATGAGAAAACGAGAGAAACCAAAGTTAAACTATAGTACTCACTTCCACAAGAGGCAGTGACAGCAACCAACTTGGATGGCATTAGAAGTGGACTGGGTAAATTCATGGCAGGTAAAGGGACCCCTGACCATTAGGTCCAGTCATGACTGACTCTGGGGTTGCAGCGCTCATCTCGCTTTACTGGCTGAGGGAGCCGGCGTACAGCTTCTGGGTCATGTGGCCAGCATGACTAAGCCGCTTCTGGTGAACCAGAGCAGCACATGGAAACGCCGTTTACCTTCCCGCCAGAGCGATACCTATTTATCTACTTGCACTTTGAAGTGCTTTTGAACTGCTAGCTTGGCAGGAGCAGGGACCAAGCAAGGGAAGCTCACCCCCTTGAGGGATTCGAACCGCCGACCTTCTGATCGGCAAGTCCTAGGCTCTGTGGTTTAAGAAGGCTATAAATAGCTACTTGCCACGATGACTCTGCTCTGTCTGCAAAGTCAGAGAGAGTAATGCTTCTAAATACCTGTTTCTGCAAACCACAGAGCGCTCTTGTGTTCGAGTCCTGCTTGTGGGTTTCCCACAGGCATCTGGTTGGCCACTGTGAAAACAGGATGCAGGACATAATGGGCCATTGGCTTTATCCATCCAGGTTCTTCTGACCTTCTTGTCTTTTAAATAAAGAAGCCAACAAATAGTTGTGGTCAGCAAAATCTTGGTGCCATCCTAATTTCCATACATTAGCTTTTTATTCTTCCTCAAATGGTCCAAAGTGTACTGACTGTGGGTGCAATAAACTAGCAAACTCATAAGCAATGATACTCCAATACTAAACACAGTACATTTGATTGGAATGGGGCAGGAGAAACCATTTAAGGACAGAAAATCAGATTAGTCTCATTAGGAATGCAACCTAAAATTGTGATCAAAGAAGATTCCGCCCCCCCCCCCAAAGGTTTTTTTTTCCTTTTTGAATGATGGGTTGTATATGTCGCATGTAAGATAAGTCACTCTCTGCCTTTGCATCGTTTTTCAGTTACTGTATGCGCAGCAAGATAACTGAAAAAGGGGGAGGGATGTAAAGAAGGGAGAGAGATGGGTAAATAAAAATAAAATAAAAACCAAACTGTGTTTTATAAGTAATTTCTCACAGCTGGAGGCAGCTGTGTCTGACTCCATGCTATAAATGGCTTAGGAGAAAAATATATATTTAGTATCATTATTATTCTTCAGTAATCCACGAGGCATAATTATTTTTCACAAGATTTGCTAGATGGACAGCACTCTATTAGTAGGAAGTGTTTTAATAGATGCTTCCCAAATGAAGAGGGCAATAGCGACACAAATGCCCACAATGAAGGCATAGAAGGAAACATTACTGAGACACAAAGATGTGACTAAGAGAAAGAAATTTAACTAGCCCTTCAGAAGAGTAGTGGGTGACATTAATATCAACTTTGCTGCAGCTAACTCATGAGTTCTCATTTTTGCCAGCGCATGGTGATTGTGCCTAAGACTGGTCTGGCCAGGAAAAAACAGGGAAATGCTTTCACGAAGGAAAATCTTTAGTAGGCTCACAAATCTTACTTTCTGATGGCAATGGCTTGTAATCTTGTGTGCTGGGAGTGGTGTCAGGTGGAGGAGTTGACCATGGCATCTTTCTGGGCTACCTTAAGTTGAAACGGCTCTGCTCATTTCTGGAAGGCTGTTCTTCTCCTTGGCCTGTGGTCTTTGAGGTTCTACAGGGTTCAGTCTCGCTGGCCATGCTATTCAACATCTGCATGAAGCCACTGATTTGGGTTGAGGATCCTCCTGCATGCTGATGACACTCAGCTCTGTACATCAGATCCTAGAAAGTCAACAGAACTCCTAGATCGGTGCTCGCTGGCTGAGATGTTCTGTTCCATTCAGAACAGGGGGGAAACGGAACATGCTGGGTGGAAGAACTGTTCTACAAGCCTTTGATTGAGGCAATTTAAGTGCTTTTCAGTCTGGATGGCTCAGAGTGCTTTTTTACCATCTTTGGTTGATGTGCCACTCGCAGCCCTTCATCATAACATCTGATCTCATCAGAGTAATCAGTGGCTTACTTTCTTCCAGGTTAGACTAAGAATATAACTGTTGGCATACAACCAAGGAAGCGGGGGCAATTGACAGGCTCCCAGCTGGCTCCAGCCCACTGGCCAGTGTGCTGGGCAATCTGCAGTCCTTGTTGCAGCATTTGTGACCCACAGCTTCAAAAGCCAGGGCACACAACTCATCAGAGATAACACGCAAACAGAAGTGGCAGGAGAGTTGTGTAAGCATATTTACAAGCAGTTTATTCAGCACAAAAAGAAACATGTCTGATCCCTTTCGTGTCCAAAGCCAGCGGCTAAAAGCGAAAGCTATACACAAATGGAAGTTCCCAACAAGCTGTGCTGGAGTGTAAACAGACATGTGACACACAACAGTCTCATGCCTGTCCCTTAAGGTGGAACAGAATATTCTAACAATAACAACACAATAAGAGTCCTGTTCGCTCAGACCAAAAGTCTCTCTGGTCCAGACTGCTGTTTATCACAGTGGACAAGGAGGTGTCACCTCAGCCACAGTGGCATATTGTGGGGAGCTGGGGGGCCGTGGCCCTGGGTGCAGTATTCTGAGTGGGCGCAACCAGGCATCCCCATGACAGGCTCCCGCACTGAGGCCAGAGTTGCAAGGAGGGAAGCTGCACTTAGGGCCTGGCTCCAGCTTGTGAGGGAACTGCAGAGGCAGCTTCCTTGCACAACAGTACAATGGCACCAGCTGGCCGCAGCCCCACTCCTGGGTCAAGCCTGACCCAGGGGCACAATCGGCAGAGAGGAAGAGACATGGTGGCAGCATCACCACCTCTCCTCTGCTGGGCAAAGCCACGCAGGACTGCCAGGGTGGCATGAGTGCGCCCTTCAAATGCAGTGGCGAGTTGGGCTGGTGCGGCTGCAGGGTGTCCCCCCGCTCTGCATGTGCCCCGGGCAGCAGAAGCATATGTTACACCACTGCTCAGCCAGACCTGTTTTGTGACAGAACTAGATGTTTGGTGGTTGAAACAGCATTCCCAACAACCCTAAAACCTGCATAGTTAAACTGTAAAACTTGCTCCTACAAGAGACAGTGATGGTTACCAACTTAGATGGCTTTAAAAGAGAATTAGACAAATTCATGGAGGAGATGGCTGTCAAAGGCTACTAGCCATGATGGCTGAACTCTGTCTCCATGGCTGAAAGCAGTAATGCTTCTGAAGTTGCTGGAAACCATAGCTGAGCAGAATGTTCTTGAGCTTGGGTCCTGCTTGCAGGTTTCCCAGAGGCTTCTGGGTGGCCACTGTGAAAACAGGATGCTGGACTAGGTGGGATATTGGCCTGATCAGCAGGCTCCTCTTATGTTAACTTAGAGCTTTTGTTATACAGTGGTACCTTGGGTTACAGACGCTTCAGGTTACAGACTCCGCTAACCCAGAAATAGCACCTTGGGTTAAGAACTTTGCTTCAGGATGAGAACAGAAATCATGCGGCAGCAGTGCGGCAGCAGCAGCAGGCCCCATTAGCTAAAGTGGTGCTTCAGGTTAAGAACAGTTTCAGGTTAAGAACGGACCTCCAGAACGAATTAAGTACATAACCAGAGGTACCACTGTGGTACAAGTACAAAGATAAAAATGAGTGGAAATATTTGGAATATTCCCCTGAGGTGCCTTTTTGCATTTCATTTCCTTGCGGGAAACCATTTATTTGAAACGGCCATCCCATCTTTTCTCCTCATGTAGCGACTTCGGCCATTTTCCTACGGGAGAATTGGCTAGCTTCTGAAATCAAATGGCGGCGGCAGCTTTACCATTTGAGAGAGCTCCGCAAAACAGACCTGAAGCGATTCTTTTTGGGGATGGTGCGTGAAACCAGTTTGCAATTCATTGTGAATTAATTCCCTCAATCCACAGTTGAATATTGAAACAGGCATGGGTTTCATCTTGCTAAATTTGATTTCCGCTGTAATGAGAAGGTATGTGTTGTCGTTGCAGCTGGTTGTTTTGCTTTTCAGGATGAGTGCCATGCTGTAAAATCCCTCGAAGCTCCTAAGAGCTTTGGGGTAATTAAGTTAATCTGCAGCAGATTTATTTTGGGAGCGTATCTGATTTGCCATTTGCTGATGACGGACATCTTCCAAGGGCATTGCTGCACGGTGCTTAGGCCGCGGGGTGAGCTGCAGAGAGATGCTATCTGAGTTGCCAGTCAACTATTCTGTTACTGTTCTAGCTTCTGTGCCATGATTTCTGGGAAGATCTCCTGAGAATGCCTGAACTTTCCAGGTAAACTCCAGGTAAAGGGTTCCCAGCAAGCATGCCAGCATGTTAAAAATTGACATCTTCTGATTGTAAGCATCAGTCTTCACTAACCTTGGCTCATGAAAGTTCACCAGGCTGGCAAAGGCTGATTTCATTAATGGTGACCTTCCCCCATTTTCTCAGATAAAAAAATATACATGTGGATTTCTTTTTAAATCACTTTTGGGGTGATTTCACATTTTATTGAAATTTTCCCCAAAGTTCTTGGAAACAGGTAGTGCCCTTTGAAAGTCTACATCAGGTGCCTGTCAGCCAGTACCATCTGATTTATTCTGATTTTAAGCTGTATTTCAGTTGATTGCTTGATTTTATGTTTTAATGTATTATATACTTTGATGTTAGCCATCTTGAGCCCAGTTTGGCCAGGGAGGGTGGGATATAAATGAAATTACAGTTGTACCTTGGGTTAAGAACTTAATTCGTTCTGAAGGTCCGTTCTTAACCCGAAACTGTTCTTAACCTGAAGCACTACTTTAGCTAATGGGGCCTCCCACTGCCGCTGCATGATTTCTGTTCTCATCCTGAGGCAACGTTCTTAACCTGAGGTACTATTTCTGGGTTAGCAGAGTCTGTAACCTGAAGCGTCTGTAACCCAAGGTACCACTGTATTATTATTACTATTACTATTACGACTACTACTACTACTACTACTACCATCAGATCTTTCAAAGTGCTCCCTCTGTGATTTCAATGATGCCCCTGGGGACTATGCTATGTCACAATGAATGCTGGGTATCCCAGGTGCATTCTGGGTCAGCCCCCAGCAACTGCAACCTCGTCTCATCCCACTAGAAGCGGTCGAGGTAATAAGAGGGAGCTCTTCAGCCACATCATAAAATGAAGGAAGGCCCAGCCCATCGCTCCCCACCTGGAGCCAGGATTACATAGCCATAGTGTCAGGAGTGGTGGGAGGCACCAGCCAAGGAACCCCTTAGGGGGAAGAAGGCTGACAACCAGGGAACCGGTGGTGGGATGACAATGAGTGGTCAGAGGGAGAAGCAGTAGACAGGGAGGAGGAGGTGTCAGAAATGGAAGCGACGAAGGAGTTTAGTGAACAGAATCAGGCTGCAGCAGAGCACGGTTCAGACAGAAGTAGAAGCCATGGGTGCAACCAGCTCCCCTCCCCCTGGTCTCCTAGAACATGCAGAGAAATGAAGTAAGCAGAGCGGAGTGTGTCACAGTCCAGTTCATGGGCGATCGAAGTCCTGGCTGGGGACGTTGGGACCGGGGGCAAGATGGTGGGGTGGGAGCAGGAATGGGAGTCCAGAAGCCAGGAGTCGGGAAGCCAAGAGTCTGAGGGTCAGAGGGCTGGGAGTCAAGAAACCAAGGGTCCGAGGGTCAGGAAGCAAGGTGTCATGAAGTCAAGGGTCCGAGGATCAAGAAGAAGGGAGTCAAGGAGCCAAACGCAGCAAGGCAGGGCACGTGTTGCTGTGGCAAAGAGCTGAAGGGAAATGCTGACTTTATATCCCTTCCCAGCTCTTGCCACCAAGTACTGTGAGTTACCAATTGGCCTCACCTCTGAGGCTGCGCCTTGCCTCTTCAGAACAAACTTAGGAAGGCTCCAGTCCTGGTCACAGGGGCTGGCTCCTGCACACACACACCTGACAGTGTGCAGACACAACCTGAGACTGTGTGGGAAAGACCCTGGAGAGGAGGAGTCCTAGTGGGCCCTGGGAAGGAGGGGACTTTCAGTCCTCGCAACTGCTTCTTTGGGGCAGGACCTCTAGAAAGAGTTGCTAGGCCAGAGTTGTGGTTTGTTTCCTTGAATAAAGAATTAACTTCACTGGCCTCAGTTGAGGTTTTGTTTTGTTGCTGACCTGTGCCTGACTCCAGCTCGGACATATAGTCCAAAACATATGGCGTATACAGGCTAGGTTTTTTTTTTTTTAAAAAAAAAACCCACACACAGATACAAAGTGGAAACAAAATAAAAAAAATTCCTTCCAGTAGGACCTTAGAGACCAACTAAGTTTGTTATTGGTATGAGCTTTCGTGTGCATGCACACTTCTTCAGATACACACATAGTGAATATTGGATGCCCATGTATACCACACATATACATATATGACTTCATACTTTTACAGCGAACATCCTTTGTCATTTTGTTGCGTTTGGGACGCTGGGGAGATGTTTCTCCTGCTCAGGCCAATGTAGAGCCAGGTCCTTTGAAAGAGAAGTCCACTCTTTCAAACACACCCTTCGAGTCAAAAGCAGCCATTGTCTTTGCCCTGTCTGCAGCTAATCGATGAACTGAATTGAGTATTGAAAATGAGAATTTGACTTGAATGCAGTAATGACTCGGGAGATCTGGATATAAACAAGGCTCCCTCTTTCCCCTCGGCTGTCAAATTGCAGTATGGATCAGCCTTAACCCAGGTGGCAGACTGCCCTTTCATTCTGATGATTGGGCAATAGGAACTAATTAAAAAATAAACCCTCTAAAGTCGCTTCCAGGAGGTAGCTGCCATTTCACATTCTTTTCAACATGACTGGGCCATGCAACAAATCGTTTCTGTGCATCTTCCTTCCCGCTCAGACAGAATATTCAGTTTTGGGTTCCAATGGGACCATATTCCCACCATTCATGCAAAGCTTTGTGATACCACTTTACGTAGCTGTGGTTTCCCCAAAAGAATTCTGTGAGCTGCAGTTGGTTTAGGATGCTGAGAGTTGTTAAGAGACCCCCTCTTCCCCTCACAGGGCTCCCTGTGAAAATGGATTGATACTTAAACCACTCTGATGCCTCCTCCTTGTTTCTCAGTGGCTCAATTTCAGCCACAGTTGCGATGGCCCCTCCCCAGCTGAGTTTGTTATTAGAAGGGGTGACTTGGGTGAGGTGGGGGGCAAAGGGGACCCAGAGCTCATGAAGCTCTGGCTATTTTGCAGTCTTTTTTCAAAACTGCCTAGCTCTCAGCAGGCAAAGACAATGCCTTTCAGCATAATTATTATCTTCTGTTGCTTGAGCATGCTGTGAAAAAAAAAAAAAAGATTATGGTGAGGAAGAGATAAAGTATCCTTGACACAAATTAGTATTTAACATACATTTTAAATCCAGCTTCTGCTGCCATCTGTATTTCTTTGAGCCTTCCGTCAGTTCCTACTGGAAGCAGTGTCATTTTTTTATCTCCCCAGCAGAGAGTAGAAATATCTTGCTTTGTGTGTGTTTAAATTAAACCTTCTGTTTTGCTGTAAAACAAGCAAACAAACACATTTTAGTCATCATCTGATAATCTGGAAATATGTTAAATGACAGTTCTTTGCCCTCAACCTTTGGGAGAATTGGACTTTTAACAAGTGAAGAAGGCGAGTGAATGTGTTTCTCTGGATGTGTGTGGTTGAAAATAAATCTGTTGCTCTGTAGTTCACTTATCTTGCCTAGCTAGAATACTGGGCATGCTACACCTTGCAGACAAATGATGACAACTTTTTAATCGAGCGGAGGAAATACATTAAAATGTGCTAAAATGTTTAACACAGTCCGTCAATGTCTCTGCGTCATGTTTCTGTCTCCAGTCACTTCCTCAAAGAAATGACTTATTGGATTTTCCTTTTACAGGACCGAGGGGAAATGTAGATGGGTTGTTTCTCTTCGAAGAAGAAATCTGATCTCTCCCTACTTTATTATCTGAGACTGCAAAACTAAGCCAAATGTAGCCCTCCAGTTTTTATACTCAGGTCTCACCAAGGATGGGTAATCTGTGGCCCTTCAGATCCTGTGGGACTACAGCTCCCATTATTCTTCACCGTTGGCTGGCAGCGGTTGATGGGTTTTAGAGTCCCCACAACATTAGGGCCATTAGTTCCCTGTTTAGGGAAGCTTTTAATGTTTGATGGACTACTGTATTTTAATATTTTGTTGGAAGCTGCCTAGAGTGGCTGGGGAAACCCAGCCAGATGGGCAGAGTATAAAGAATAAATTATTATTATTATTATTATTATTATTATTATTATTCCCCATTCATTCTCAACTCCCTCCCCAACCTGGGACCAAGCGCATTTGATTGGCCAGCATCCATGGATGATAAGTTGTTTATAGATTGGCATGTCACAAGTTGGGCAGGCACTAGTCCTGCCCTTGAGTGGCCTGGGAGGTTTCTAAAGGAGCAAGATCTTGGACTAGAGTTCTGTAGTCCAGCATCTCTGAGAGGTCTCTAAGGAAGGCCTTCTCCCCTTCTCAGCTGGAACAATTACAGGAGAACTGTGTGCTTTAAGTAGGTGGAGGCATTGATGGGGGCAGGAAGAAAGGAGCAGACTGGAGGGAGGTACAAGGTTCAATGGCAGTGTTAGCTGTCATGTTCCTTTTTCTCAGGGCAGCCCAAGGTTTAGTCTCTGTTGTGCAGTATGTTGAGACCTCTGATGCAACTGTATTCATTTAAGGTTACTCTTCAGAGTATTTACATTGTCCAAGAGTTGGCCGAAAGCCACCAAGAACGTCTGCTCCACTTCTGAGAAGATTGAGCCTGGTTGTCCTTATGAATTAACAGCCCATCCTTGCAACATGTGGCTTGGTCAGTTCTGAGAGTCATCTCAGGTTCAGCAGGCTCCTCTTGCAACACATTTGCTTCCTAATTGAGGCACACCATGATCAAGAACACAAAATTTGATCTGTGGATGGTTCTCTCCTGCCGCATGCCTTGCTTGGGTCATGGTTGGCCTATCATTGTGCCGTGTTTAGGATAGCCTCTTAAGATTACTAGGCCTATTGTTACCACCCACTTGTATGGGAAGGGTGGGACAATACATCCACACACTCTGCATGCAAGGACTGTAGAAGCATCCAAGAAGGCTGGGATTGGCATCCTTAGAGACCAATAACATGGTGAGTGGGTGATGGTTAGATGCAGGTGCTGCTGCAGGAAGAGGAAGGAAACCACAGGAGGGAGAAACACTCTTGTGCACAGATCCTGCTTGTAGTCTTCTCATATGCAGCTGGGAAGGTGCTGTGAGAACAGGATGCTGGATTAGATGAGCCACTGGCCTGATCCAGGAGGCTCTGTTTATGTTCTTATGTAATGGGGGCTAACACAGAACTGCACACAATCCCAAGGACTAGATCTGCCTTCTGGTAGTTGCCCCCTCCTAGGCCAATGGACCTCCACAATGGGAGAGAAATAGTGACAGTACTATTCTAATTGGTGCAAATTGCCCCTTTTAATTTTCTCCAGTGCCTATAGATGCCAGGGACCATGCTGAGGAGGACTGGTGGGCACCCTCCTCCCCATCCTGAATCTTCCCAGGAACAGGAGGACAGTGTAGATTTGGAACAGTGGTTTGCAGAGGGGCATAGTTCAGAAGGCAAAAGTTGGGAAATACTGGATGGGGAACAGCTAAAAGAAGAAGAAACACTGGGAGAGAGAGGGTTAACAAATTCACAGTCATTGGACAGCATTCCTCCACCGCCCTTCCCAAAGTTGAGAAGAGCTCAGAAAGTCTCAGAACAGAAAGCGCAGAGGGTAAAAACTCAGATTACAAAATGTAGAAGTGATGTAGATTAATAGGGACGGAGGGGGGGGGGGAGGAAGCCTTAATTGGGAGCACCGCCATTCTAGGGAGGCATGTTCTTTAGTCTCTCACTGTGATTATTAAAGAATCTTACTGATAAGACTTTCTTTTCATTTGATCTAATTATTTACTGCCAAGAGGGGAGGAAGCCAATTTCCCAAAGCCTGACAATAGATTAGAATTCCTCTGAGGAATTGTGGGCAAATATAATGGCAATGTTATATTGGGGAATTGTGGATAGTTAAATGGTTACTGTAGGATGTGGGTGGTGCTGTGGGTTAAACCACAGAGCCTAGGACTTGCCAATCAGAAGGTCAGCGGTTTGAATCCCCACGACAAGGTGAGCTCCTGTTGCTCAATTCCTGCTCCTGCCCACCTAGCAGTTCGAAAGCACGTCAAAGTGCAAGTAGATAAATAGGTACCACTCCGATGGGAAGGTAAACGGCGTTTCCGTGTGCTGCTCTGGTTCGCCAGAAGCAGCTTAGTCCTGCTGGCCACATGACCTGGAAGCGAGATGAGCGCCGCAACCCCAGAGTCGATCACGACTGGACCTAATGGTCAGGAGTCCCTTTACCTTTAAATGGTTGCTGTACTGGGTAAAGTGCTATAATTGTTGTTGTTGTTGTGTTATGGAAGGTATGGCATAGGTGCTTTTCAAAACACTGCCAGGTGTTGGAGCATGCTATGGTATGTGACATCGAGCCTGTCCCAGGATCTTGGAGGAGAGGGGAGACGTGAGTCCAGTAATAAGCCACCAGCATCCTAAAACATTCTCCTTTCTCAGGAATTAATGCTACTGTGAGGGAGAAAGGCAACTCGCACACTTATAGTTTGAATTTTACTTTGGGTTTCAGTAGCTTTGCCGAGGAACCTCCTCTCGAATGCTGGATTGCCAAGTCAGCATTTCAAACAAGGGACAGAAATACCCCTCATTTAAGATAATGAGCGATGCACTTTCTGACATCTCCCAACCCTTCCCTGCTCTCCCAGCCGTCTAAGCCTGGGCTGCCGCTGCAGAGTCTCATAATGAAGCGCACATCACATTCCTGCTGAATCAATATTTGAATGCTGCTCCAGGCCATTTTCAGTCATCAGCAAGTTTGATCGCTCTTATTTTAATATTATTAACAAATGGTTTCCTCGTACCGCTGTTTGAACATACGTGCAGTGTTTATTGTCACTTTCCACGCAGGATTTGCATTCCCCTCCCTGCTACGAATATTAAAAGCAGAACCCTTACCTGGAGAAAGACATTGATGAGTGGTCTCCGAATGCAAACACCGAAGAATTATGAAAGAGGGAGACAAAACGCAAGCAATTTAGCTTGTTTATAAATTACATGCTAAACACAGAAGAATGGCTTTGTCTCTCTCTCTCGAGCTCCCCCCACTTCCTTCTTCTTCCCCCCACCCCCAAGGAACAAAACAAAGTGTGTATGTCTGGAAACAGCCAAAGCGAAAAGGCATTCAAGCAGGTGCCATTTCAAGGCAGTTTTAATCCATTTTCAAATGCCTTCACGAATCACTTTGTCAACACAATTATTCTTCGGCTGCAGAGGTGGCATTACCTGAAGTTTGAATGAGAGAGAGAGAGATAAAAAGAAAGGAAAAACACACATGCACCAAATATTATTTTTTTGAAAAATTGAAAAGAAAGATTGCTCACAAATAGCATGAACTAATTCTGCCATCCCCAAACACACACTCAAGGTTCCATCTGGTGATATCCCAATTTAGGAAGGAGTTTTAATATTTTTAAATTTCAGCTTATTATTCCCACCTTTTCCTCCAAGGACCTCAAGGTGGCGTACCCACTTCTGCCTCGCCATTTTATCCTCACAACAGCCCTGTAAGGTAGGTTAGGCTGGAAGATAGTGACTGAGTCAAGTTCACCCAGTGATATTGACATGGTATTTGTTGTATGAGATCTGCAAGGTTCACCTGATTAATTGGTCAGATGTATGGATGTTTTTTTTAAACAAACAAAAACAAAGGTGATTTTTAATTAATTAGGAAACATCTTTATAAAATGTTTCTTAACACAACTAAAAACTGGAATGGTGAGGGTGACATCCCTGTTAATTCTGGGAGGGAAAATCTTGTTTGGTTAACGAAGGTCGCATTCTCTTCAAGGCCACATGTCAGTGGGGGGTGGGGCCAGAGGCAAAACTGAATCAAGCAACAGATGCAAATGTCTCCTTCATATTAGGCCTACCATACATCCGGATTTTTCCAGAGAATACTGGGATTTCAAAGGCAGAATTGATGTCGGGGGGGGGGGGGCTGGATTTCTGAAAGGAGGCACTTTGTCATGGATCTTAGGCAAGTCAATCTTTTGGTTAAAAAAATAAAAGAGCCCAACAGCTTTCGGGGGTATCCTGGTAACCCTACTTCATATTGTTATTGTTTAGTCATTTAGTCGTGTCCGACTCTTCGTGACCCCATGGACCAGAGCACGCCAGGCACTCCTTTCTTCCACTGCCTCCTGCAGTTTGGTCAAACTCATGCTGGTAGCTTCGAGAACACTGTCCAACTATCTCATCCTCTGTTGTCCCCTTCGCCTTGTGCCCTCCATCTTTCCCAACATCAGGGTCTTTTCCAGGGAGTCTTCTCTTCTCATGAGGTGGCCAAAGAATTGGAGCCTCAGCTTCAGGATCTGTCCTTCCAGTGAGCACTCAGGGCTGATTTACTTAAGAATGGATAGGTTTGATCTTCTGCCAGTTCATGGGGCTCTCAAGAGTCTCCTCCAGCACCATAATTCAAAATAGTTCATAGAGTAGGCCAGTTCATATAATAATTCATATAGTTGGCCAGTTTTAAACGCACTCACATGTTGCTTTCTGTCTCCCATCCTGTCTACACCAGGGGTGTTATTAGAGTTTAAAGGGACTTGTGTTATTCATATTACTCCTGAAATGCTCAGGTTCTTCTTGTGTTGCTAAAACTGGTTTTTACTTTACATCTGAGGTGCGGAACTTGTGTCTCTCTGGATGTTCTTAGACTCCAGCTCCCATCAGCCCTGGCCAGCATAGCCAATAGTGATGGATGATGGGAGTTCTAGTCCAGCCATATCTGGAGGACTATGGGTTTCCTATCCATGCTAGATGTGCACATCGGGAACACTGAGACAGGACACATTTCCTTGAGTTAACTCTGGCCAATAATTACCTTATTCTGAAGCATGCCTTAAGATGGCCTAGGATGCTATAATGCTTCAGGAGATGTTAACTTATAACAGAAGAGGAGGTCGGAGACGATTCAAAGACCCCAAACACTAAAGCGCCACAGTGATGCTTTAAAATAAATAAAAGATAAATTTCAAAAGCCTTCTCTTGATTGAAGGAATCAAGCCTTATATTTTATTGAAATGTTTTGAAAATGGCTAGAACCTTGATTAAAAAGATGTTATCTGAAAGGCACATCTGTTTGGGAGGAGTGTGCGAAGTGTTTCATTTGACACTCACACCTTTTGCTGTCTTATTCTAAAGAAGTTTTTATCCCCAGTAGTCTCTGAGCAAGCAGGGTGGGGGAAAAACAGCACCCTGCTGTCTGCCTTTATATTTCTACAATGAGGTCTGAAGATCCACAATTCAGAAACCTTGTTGAATCTCAATAGGGCTGGGTCTGGTCAATGCCTAGAGATTGCCTGTGATTCCAAGGCATATTACCTTGAGTTCTACGATGAGAGAAAGATGGGGAATAAATGTAATTAACAGGAATAAATGAATACCTGTCTTCCACTCTAGTTGGTTGTTTTGTAAGCAAGGCTTCAAATGTCAGGTGCATCTATTCTCTCCAGGAAATCTTTCAGGACTGCAAAAAAATAATTATCATTTCCATATATGTCTCAAGGAAATATTGTAAAAACAGCTTTTAAAAAGGTACAAAAAATAGCAGAAGATTAGTTTGAAAACAATACAGAATGGACTTCCGGGAAGTAAAAACAGTAGTCTCAGGAAATTCCCTGGGAATCTTCAGTGAAAACTCTTCAGTACCAAACAATTTGTCAATGCTTAGAAATGGTCGAATCAGTCTATTCCCATGTCACTTGCACAAGGACTCCCTCATAAACATTTCCTTTCCCATTTCTGCACTTATTTGTGAGTGTGGGTGGAATACTCACAAAAGTTTGCATTGAAATAAGCATTTAAATCCACATTTTTTTTAGCCTATTTACTCTGAAAGTTCACAGCTCTAAATGTGCTTTCTCTCAAAAATACAGATTTCCAAAGTGCTTTTCTCTCAACACGCACATTTGAAAATACATTTTTTAAAAAAACAAAACAAATGTATGTTGTTTTAAGAGCTGTGTCACATTTCTAGCAGTATGTTCTTTCAATATACACATTTATCTCAAAATATGCACTTTTTAAATGGGTTTAAACTGTCACAACATTCAGGGTAGCACAAAACCTTCCTAATAGCTATGCTACCGTCAAGTCAGTTTATATCAGAATTTGCTAAGGTCAAATTCTGCAATCCCTCCAAGTTTAGCTTCTCCAGAACTGGTAGCTCTTACTTTTCAGTTAAAGGAAACCCAAGTTTTGCTTCCAATGATGCATCCTGCACTGGAGGCGAGTGCATTGGTTGAATGAGGGACTTCTCCACCAATCTCAGTTTGCCCACAGCTAGCTCCCGCCTGCCCATCTTCTTTCTTACAACCTGTCCAGGGAGTTGTGCTGGCTATCAACTTTCTCCTTAGTCTCAGACCTCATCAACACCATGCATTTAAAGCACTTCATGGCTTCCCCCAGACTCTTGGGAACTGTAGTTTGTTGAGGGTGCTGATAATTGTTGGGAAACCACTATCTCCCACCATCCACCCCATGAAACAGAGAGGGTTTGTCCTTCTTACTTCGGGCTTTGTTCACAGCAGGGAGACATCAAACCAAAAAGAGAGCAAAACTCCCTCAGAACCATACAGCCAATTGGAGCAAGAGCCACCTCAGTAAACACCAGGCCACTATGCCTATAAACCACTATCAATATTCAAAGAGAACAACATGTCATAGAGAACAACAATTACCAGACTTTCAGAAGACATCTGAAGGCAGCCTTTTTTAGGGAAGCTTTTAATGTTTGATGCATTACTGTATTTTAATATTTTGTTGGAAGCCACACAGAGTGGCTTGGGAGGCCCGGCCAGATGGGCAGGGTATAAGTAATGAATAATAATAATAATAATAATAATAATAATAATAATAATAATAATAATTTTCCAACAAAGTACAGGTGGAAGCAGGGATCAGCAAACTTTTTCAGCAGGGGGCCGGTCCACTGTCCCTCAGACCTTGTGGGGGGCCAGACTATATTTTGAAAAACATAATAATGAACGAATTCCTATGCCCCACAAATAACCCAGCGATGCATTTTAAATAAAACCAGACAGAGGGCCTTCTCA
The DNA here is from genome assembly GCF_964188305.1 of Podarcis bocagei. NCBI lineage: Eukaryota > Metazoa > Chordata > Lepidosauria > Squamata > Lacertidae > Podarcis > Podarcis bocagei. Next base: position 46,303,841 of record NC_138137.1, on the reverse strand, counting down.
GTAGTGGCGCCCACCCTGTGGAACACCCTCCCTTCAGATGTGAAGGAAATAAGTAGCTATCCTATTTTTAAAAGACATCTGAAGGCAGCCCTGTTCAGGGAAGTTTTTAATATTTAACACTGTATTGTTTTTAATACTTGATTAGAAGCTGCCCAGAGTGGCTGGGGAAACTCAGCCAGATGGGCGGGGTATAAATAATAAATTATTATTATTATTATTATTATTATTATTATTATTATTATTATTATTATTATTATTATTAAAAGCACACATTCTACTCATGTAAAAACATGCTGATTCCCTGACAGTCCACGGGCCGGATTTAGAAGGCAATTGGGCTGGATCCAGCCCCTGGGCCTTAGTTTGCCTATCCATGGGTAAAAGGAAGGATTGAGCTTGTGTTGTCCTTGATTCACATGAGGATGGGATTGAAGATTAGCAGTCTCAGACTCATGTGAACTGAGGGTGGAGGTACCTAGGATGGGGGTGGAGGACTTGTGGGCCTCTGAATGCTGTTGGACCACAACTCCCATCATCCCTGACCACTGGCCATGCTGCCTGCAGCATGATGGGAGTTGTGGTCCAACAGCATCCAGAAGTTCACAGGGTCCCATCCCTTCCCTAGAATGTGTCCCAGAATCCTCTGCAGTGTGTAAAGCAGGTACTCTAGTCATGGCAAATGTTCAGGATCCTTCCCTCAACCCTAGTATAAAGTTGCTGCATTTCCCCAAAGGTTAAAATAAGTTTGAAAAGCACTGCATTAAGAACTGGGTGTTTGAGATCAACACTCCTGCAACTTGATTATGTCTTCAGCTTTAGAATGAAGAATATGCAATATAGGTTTTTGAAATATATGCAGTATAAACCTTATAAATGTTGTGTATTAATGTCTACAAAGAAGGTGAAACAGAGTTAAGAACAACCAAACTATGATCAAGAGGGGGGAAAGAGACCATTTATAAGAATGTAGCTCATTTTTTAAAAGATGTAAATGATTTGGTTATGTATAAAACTTATATTCCCTTGCTAGAAAGGAGGTTAGCTTTCATACAGAGCTATGTATATTGCCTATTTTATGGATTAGAATTCCTCCACACATCAGTTAAACCATAAATGGATAATAGAGGAAAATTCTTTTTTTTACAGATGGAGGATGAGACTAAATGGATCCTGTCTAGGCTGTAATGGATAGCGTAGTTAAAATCTCCCCCCAAAATCAGCACATTTTCACGCAGTCAATTCGATAAAACATCCCTCACAGTGATTCACCAAAAAAATAAAATAAAATTATCCTCGTTTAGCAGCCTAACATTGGCAGAATAAATGTTAATGAGACAAAAGCAATTTTGATCAAAGTTGTCCCAAACTTTTAACAACCTTTCCTGCGACACTCAGGACTAGGCATCGTGGCAAGAATAGAGCTGGGGGCAAAGTGGGACTCTGAAGCACCCCAAGAAACCTTTGGTCTACCCCCTCTTGAATAATTATCACAGGGGCATAGGAATCTGCCTTATATGGAATCAGACCCTTTGTGCTGGTCCCGTGGGTTTCCGTGAGGCATAGTCCGAGTCCAGTCCGAGGTCGAGGGAGCAGTATTGAGGCCGTCCGTCAAAGCTGAAGCGGGGTCCAAGGCAGGGAGTAGGGTGAGGTCAGGAGATCCGGCAGAAGAGCAGGACAGGGTGCAGGCAGAAACAGGCTACCAACAACATTGCTCCCGCAACTTGGGACTGGGGCTGGGGCTGGCTGGCTTTTATCTGCCCCGAGGCATAGGGCGGCCCCGGTCCACAGGTGACTCGCCTCTCCTGGCCTGGAGGCGAGCACTCCTCCTGCAGGAACTTAGTTCCCTCTGCCTCTCTGCCTTGAGCCTCTGCAGCTCAGGAGAGGCTGGAGGGTTACCGGACCCAGAGGCAACCTGAGCTTCCCCTGACGGGGCTGAGAGTGGAGCACCTGCAGGCAATGGGTCCTCCATCCCCTCAGGAGCCAGAGCAGACTCAGCTGGTGCCTGCACCTGAGGATCCAGCACAGGTGAGGACCCAGCTGGTTCTGGAGGCAGGGAATCCTGTGCAGGCTGGGATTCCTCAGGTTCAGCATCCGAGTCCGAATCCCAGGCCATCACACCCTTGGTCTATCTTGCTGAGTACTGTCTGCACTGACTGGCAGCAGCTCTCCAGGATTTCAGACATGGGTCTCTTCTAGCCCAACCTGAAGTTGCTGGAGATTCAACCTGGGATCTTCTGCATTCAAAACAGATGCTTTACCACTGAGCATTTGCCCTTCCCCAACCTATTTTAATTAGCGATGCTTGAGAAATTTTATCTTTGCAAATTCCAATGTGAACCGACCTGATCTTTACCTCCTATACTAGCATATGAGTTGGAACCTGGTTATTTACCAGCTTCCAGACTTCCTGAGTGCTCTGATACAGTTCTCAGCAATCTCTCTCTCTCTCAATCTCTTTTTCAAATGCACATGTGGAGACGTTTGAAATGAGCATGTGAATGCAGGTTTTCATGCAGGTTTTTTTTTTAAAAAAATATAGATTAATGTTGAAATGGAATGGAATGAGTTTACAGTGAGGTAAAATAAAGGTAAAGGTAAAGGACCACTGGATGGTTGTTGTTTAGTCATTTAGTCGTGTCCCATTCTTCGTGACCCCGTGGACCAGAGCACGCCAGGCACTCCTGTCTTCCACTGCCACCTGCAGTTTGGTCAAACTCATGCTGGTGGCTTCGAGAACACTGTCCAACCATCTCGTCCTCTGTCGTCCCCTTCTCCTTGTGCCCTCCATCTTTCCCAACATCAGGGTCTTTTCCAGGGAGTCTTCTCTTCTCATGAGGTGGCCAAATATTGGAGCTTAAGCTTCAGGATCTGTCCTTCCAGTGAGCACTCAGGGCTGATTTCCTTCAGAATGGATAGGTTTGATCTTCTTGCAGTCCATGGGACTCTCAAGAGTCTCCTCCAACACCATAATTCAAAAGCATCAGTTCTTCGGCGATCAGCCTTCTTTATGGTCCAGCTCTCACTTCTACACATCACTACTGGGAAAACCATAGCTTTAACTATACGGACCTTTGTCTTTTATTCAGTTTTCCTTTTACTTATATTGGTTACAACCATATTTACAAATTTACAGTTTTTGAACCTCCACCAGCACCTCCCACAATCATCCATTTTCCTTATTTTCCCGCATTTTCTATATAATATTGCCGATTTACCATTAACCTTCACCTCTCTAATTCTGTCTTGCAATATACCTTAAAATATTACAAAGTCTCTTTAAACCCCACTAGCGTTGTTTGTTGGTCACATATAGTTTCCAGATATTCCGCAAACTTTCCCCAGTCCTCGATGAATTTTTGATCTTTCTGATATCTTATTCTTCCAGTCATTTTATCCAGTTCTGCGTAATCTATGAGTTTCATCCTCCATTTATTTAGAGTCGGCAATTCCTCCTGTCTCCACCTCTGGGCCATTAGTGTTCTTGCCGCTGTAACAGCGTACTGAAACAGTTTATAATCCCGTCTTTTTATCTCTCTTCCTGTTATTCCTAACAGGAAGGATTCTGGTTTCCTAACAAACGAGTATTTAAACATCTTTTTCAATTCACCATAAATCATATCCCAGAATCCCCTCACCTTCCTGCAATCCCACCACATGTGAAAGAGAGATCCTTCTTTTTCTTTGCATTTCCAGCACCTGTTACATGTCTTGTACATTTTTGCCAGTTTTATCGGTGTGATATACCACCTGTACACCATCTTCATTATGTTTTCCTTTAGTGCTGTACATGCAGTAAATTTCATGTTTTCATTCCATACCTTTTCCCAATCCTCTAATTGTATATTGTAACCGAAGTCTCTGGCCCACTTAATCATGACCGACTTTATCTCCTCGTCTTTTGTTTGCCATTCCAAAAGTATTTTATACATTTTCGAAATTATCCTAACATCATTATCAATTATTTCTGATTGAAATTTAGACGCTTTTTCTATATAGCCCCTTTCTTTAAGATCTTTATTAAACATTGCATTTGCCTGGAAGTAATGCAGCCAATCATAAACCTGGTCCTTAACTTGTTCGTATGGCTTCAATTTCCATTTCTCCCCCTCTTTCACTACCAATTCACCATATGTTATCCAATTTGGCCTCATGTTAATATTCTTTACCGACATTACCTCTAGTGGTGACAACCAGTGCGGGACTTTAAATTCCAGAATATTTTTGTACCTGTCCCAAACCTCTATTATAGAACCCCTGATGACATGATTGGTAAAACCTTTATGGACTTTCTTCTTCTCCAACCATAAATAGGCGTGCCATCCAAACCTATTATCGAAACCCTCTAGATCTAATAGTTTGTTGTCGTTTAATTTTATCCACTCCTTTAACCAGCAAAGACAAGACGCCTCGTAATATAGTTTTAAGTCCGGCAGGGCAAAACCGCCTCTTTCCTTGGCATCTGTTAGTAACTTAAATTGTATTCTTGGCTTTTTGCCCTGCCAGATATATCTCGAAAGCGTTCTTTGCCACTCTTTAAACACACTTATTCCCCTGATTATGGGAATCATTTGAAACAAAAATATCATCTTTGGAAGCACACACATTTTGATCGTTGATATTCTGCCCCAAAAGGACAGTTTCATTCTACCCCAGGTTTCTAGATCTTTCTTAATTCCGTTCCACACTTGGATATAGTTGTTCTGATATAAGTCAATGTTTTTTTGGGTCAGCCATATTCCCAAATATTTTACCTTTTTGGCCACATCAATCCCTGATTCTCGTTGCAATTCCTCCGTTAAACTCTGGTTGATATTCTTAACCATTATTTTTGTTTTCTTCTTGTTTAACGTAAATCCAGCCACTCTGCCGAACTGGTCAATTTCCTCCAATACCTCATTTAAACTCTTTTTAGGTTCTTCAATCGTTATTACAATATCGTCGGCAAAGGCTCTAACCTTATATTCATTTTTGCCGACTGTCACTCCTTTTATTTTGTCATTATTCCTTATTGAACCCAAAAGGACTTGCAGGACTATTATAAATAACAACGGCGAAAGAAGACACCCCTGTCTAGTACCTTTCAATATCTTAAATTCTTCGGTATGTATATTATTCACAATCAATTTAGCTCTTTGTTCAGAGTAAATTGCCCTTATTCCATTGTAGAATTCATTCCCAACTTCCATTATTTCTAAATTTTTTAACATAAATTCCCACGATATATTATCGAAAGCCTTCTCTGCGTCCACAAACATTAATAAGGCTTGCTTCTCATTCCTTGCAGACAGATATTCCAAAATATTTATTATGTTTCTAACATTGTCTTTCATCTGTCTGCCCGGGAGAAAGCCTGCCTGATCAACATGTATTACTTCCTGTAATATCTTCTTTAATCTTTTTGCTAATATTCCAGCGAAGATCTTATAGTCTGTGTTCAGCAGAGATATTGGCCTGTAATTCTTTACTTGTGTCAAATCAGAATCTTGCTTAGGAATGAGTGTAATGAAGGCCTCTTTCCACGTTCCCAGGATATCCTGTTGTTTCAGTATATTGTTCATAACTTCCTTTATTGGTACTATTAAGGTGTGCCTCAGTTCTTTATAATAACTGGATGTTAAACCATCTGGTCCTGGTGCCTTTCCTTTCTTCAATTCTTTTATTATTTCGATTATTTCCTCATTTGCAATTGGGGCGTTCAGTCGGTCTTTCTTATCTGTCGGGATCTTTTGCACACTTTTTCCTTTTAAAAATCTTTCTATTTTCTTCATGTTATTCTTTTCTCTGTTGTTATATAAATGTTTGTAAAAATCCAAGAATCCTTTCCTAATAGCTTTAGGATTTTCTACTTCTTCTCCATCTAAGATAATTTTGTTAATTGTACTTTGTTCCTTCCTTTTCCTGATTTGCCACGCAAGCCATCTGCCAGATTTATTAGCAAATTCAAAGTTTTTCTGTCGAAGCCTTTTGATATTCCATTCCACCTCTTTATTTATAATCATTGCGAATTGTGTCTGCAGGACTTTAATGTTCTCTTTTATTTTTAAGCTGTTTGGATTCTTGATTAGTTTTATTTCGTTGTCCATTATTTGTTTTAAAATTTCCTTCCTGCCTTTCTCCCTGTTCTTATTCTTAATCGCATTCTGTTGAATAAAGAATCCTCTTATTACTGCTTTGCTTGCATCCCAGACTATACTCATTTTTGTACCCTTATTCATATTGTCCATAAAGTATTCTGTCAGTTTTTTCTTTGCCTCTTGGATGAGCTTTTGGTCGTCCAGGAGATAATCATTAAGTCGCCATCTAAATGATCTTTCTTCATATCCTTTAACCTCCATTTTTATTGGATTATGGTCTGATATTGTTTTTGGTTGAATCTCGATCTGTCGGATTCTTGGAGTTAGCTCATTAGAGACCCAAATTTGATCAATTCTTGATAGAGACTGATTTGGTTCCGAGTAGAACGTAAACTGCTTCTCCAACGGGTGTCTGAGTCTCCATATATCAATTAAATTAAAGTTTTTTATCATAGTGAAAAAAGTCTTAGGCAATTTTCCTTTTCTGCTCTTCCAGATTTTTATAAAAATCAGTCTTATTTCCATTAGGTGCATAGATCCCGACAATTATTATTTTTTCGCCTTGCCATTTGATCTGTATTACAATTATTCTTCCTTCTTCGTCTTTGAAAATTTGTTTAGCCTCAATATTCTTCTTTACATATAGTACAACCCCTCTCTTTTCCCCTTTATCCGAAGATACAAATTCGTTTCCCAGTCTATTGTTAATCAAAATTTTCCTATGCTTTTTTGCCACATGTGTTTCTTGAAGACAGATGATATCGAGGTTTTTCTTTTTTAAATATTGTTAAATTTTATTTCGTTTTTTCCTATCGTTCATTCCATTAATATTCCAATTCCATAATTTTAGCGCCATCTTTCCTTCCCAATTAAAGATTTATCTAATTAATTATAGTCTGGCTTCTTCCTGTTCTTCTCCCTCCTCTTCTTCTTCTTCTTCCTCTTCTTCCTCCGATTCTCCGTTTTCCTTTCCTTTTTCTTCCAGATACTTCCTCTCCAGTGGACCAACTCCTCCTACTGCTCCTCTTTCTTCTTCCTCTTCTACCGTCAACTCCCTATAGCGCCTCTGGAATTTACTTGTTTCCTCCGGACTAGTAAGTCTGTGTTTCTTGCTTTTATAGGTAAATGAGATCCCTTGAGGGAATTCCCATTTAAATTCAATCTTGTTCTTCTTGAGAATTTGGACCAATGGCTTATATGGGTCTCTTCGTTTCAACAATCTTACTGGAATATCTTTAAAGATAATTATGTAGTTCCCATCGATATTTAATCTTTTTTCTCTGTTTTTTTGCAGAATTAAATTTCTCATATCTTTATCTTTGAAGGTAATCAGACAATCTCCAGGCATTTTCTTTGTTCTAGTTGTTCTTATTTTTATTCTAAACGCGTTTTGAACTGATCTTTCAACTTCTTCTTTTTGTATCGCCAACCATTGTGCTATTTCTGTTATCAGTTTCTCTCTGATGTTTTCACCTTGTGTTTCAGGGACTGCTCTCAGCCTGAGGTTCACCTCCCGTTGCCTCAATTCATTCATCGCGATTGTGTCCCATACTTCTTCTTGTGTTTTGTTGACTTCCGATAATCCTGCTTTTAATTTCTCTTCTTCCCGTTTCACTTCCTTCATTTCTACTCTTGTTTTTTTCATTCCTTCTTCCAGAGATTGTGTTCTTTTGGAGACGTCTTTAATTTGACCTCTTAGCTCTTTTACAGTTTCATCAATCTTTTGGTCCATTTTCCCAATTCTCATATCCACCTGTTCTATTCTTGTATTTACATGCTCCAATTTATCCTCCATATTCTTTTCGCTCTGTCTGATTTCGGCAAACATTTTCAAAATTTCTGCTTTAAAGTCTGCCTCTGGTTTGGACCCTCTCCTATCTCCTGGTGTTCCACCCTCCCCGCCTTTCTTAGGTACGTGGGACATCCTCCCAGTATAACCTTTAATTTAGAGTTGACACAACCCTAATATCACTCAACCTTTTATGGGTTCCCACCTTATTCACTTAAAGCACTTATTCACTTACAGCATTCAAAATCCAATTCAAGTTCACTAATTCATATAAGTTTAACTTAGGAGTATCGATATTAGACCTTTTACCAAAAGCTTTCAGATTTCACCCCCCTCTAAAATCAAGGAATGGTGGTTAATTAAGTCCAGAAGACTTCAAAAAATAAAAAATAAAATATTCTTCTTGCCACCTGTTAAGCTACTCCCTTTAGAAGTCAGAATTTTCCCAATTATAGTCCAATTATATCGCAAAGAAGTACAAACAAATGTGAAAAAGTAGAGAAAAAAAAGGAAAGAAATTCAAAGTTCCAGTCGCACGGAACAGAAAGAGAAAAAAAAAAACCTTTTGCCCCCAGTTGGGCTAGTCCTTATAAGTTCTTATGGAGTAGTTGTAAAACCAGTTTTAGTCCAACCTTCAAACAGGAGAGTCAAATGGAGCACGAACAACAAGTAAAAAAAAAACAAAAAAACAGGTTGAAGAGAAGAGGTAGAAACCAGGTTGTAATTATCCTCCTGGCCACTGGGTGCCCAGAGTCTCTGGAAGTTAGCTGGGTAAAGTACAAAAAAGGAAAAAATAATAATGGTGCAGTAAAAATGAGGGATATTTCAAACTGCCGAACCAGTTCCTCAATTCTCCAATGCCAATTGAAGAGCCTATGTTGTAAACTAAGTCCAAATAAGTTATCTGGGGGGCACCGAGAAGAGTCTTTTACAAAAAAAGAAAAAAGCAGGAAAGGAAAAAACCCGGAAGGCTGGCCATACAATGGAGTCGAAAGCGCTTCCTCTGTTGCGCAGTCTTTTTTTAAGGAAAAAAAAAGGATCACAATTAAGCTTCCAGCTTCTCCTTCAAAATTCCAAAGAGGACCTTGAAGTAGCAAATCTTGACCCTCCGTTCCCCCTTTTAGCTTAGGTTCTTCTTTTACAATCAAGGAGTTAGTTTGTATCAGTTAGTTTGTAACAGCCTAAAAGGGGAAAAGAAACAGTAGCCGCGAGCGGCAACTCACTTTCACTTTTAACGACTTTGCTTCCCAAATGCGCACAAGTTGATTGGAGACAGCGCCGGTCTCGTAATTACTTATTTTTCATCCGGTACTTTCCTTTGAAGTTCTATTTTGTCTTTGAAAATATTTTAAGCCCGAATTCCTTGGTTTCGAGAGTTGTGAGCTCCCCCGGCAAGCTTGGGGCTTCGTTTTCCGGAGTTAGCTATGGCTTCCCCTCAGCCCGCTTCTCCTCCCTGCCGCTCTCTTCACTCCCGTTGGAGTTACCTGGCGGCCGGGTGGTCTGCGTTATGGCTCTCCGCGGGAACCTGCGTGTCTGAACACCCTCCAGACACTACTTCAGGGGGTCACTGCGCCCGAAGACCCCCCTAAATCCTCCGAAAAACCCGGGATTCTCCGCTAGGAAGAAATCCCCGCTTGCGATGGCTTCACTCACAACCAGAAGTTTTCTATACGGACCTTTGTCAGCAAGGTGATGTCTCTGCTTTTTAAGATGCTGTCTAGGTTTGTCATTGCTTTTCTCCCAAGAAACAGGCGTCTTTTAATTTCATGACTGCTGTCACCATCTGCAGTGATCATGGAGCCCAAGAAAGTAAAATCTCTCAGTGCCTCCATTTCTTCCCCTTCTATTTGTCTGGATGGTTAAGTCCAGTCAAAGGCGACCATGGGGTGTGGCGCTCATCATGCTTCAGGCTGAGGGAGGTGGTGTTTCTCCACAGTCATGTGGCCAGCGTGACAACGGAACACCATGGTGGAAGCCAGAGCGCACGGAAACACCATTTACCTTCCCGCCACCTATTTATCTACTTGCACTGGTGTGCTTTCTAACTGCTAGGTTGGCAGGAGCTGGGACAGAGCAAAAGGAGCTCACCCCGTTGTGAGGATTTGAACCACCGACCTTCTGATCGGCAAGGCCAAGGGGCTCAGTGGTTTAGACCACAGCGCCACCCGGGTCCCTTAGGATTACCGTGAACACATGTGAAAGGGGTATGAATCAGAATGCTTATCTATTCCTACTTTCAATAAATGACTCCTGAAACCTGATCTGCATGTTTTTGTTGCGTCCAGTGTGGTTACACATTGTGGCCTCATCCAGGACTGTGGTCATCTGAATGCAGACCTGGATCTATATGTTCTCCAGTGTAGGTCTGGGCTCAATGTCTTGGGCTGGGACTGAAAGTGGAACATGCAGAACATGTTTCTCGATTTACCAAGCAAAATACAAAAGCCCATCAAAGGAGTCAATACTTCACATCCCATTCTATTCAGCACCAGAACAGGGCGCTGAGGCCTGAGCACACCTACGGCAGTCTGTTAAGCAAGATCTTAGCCTCAGATCCTGAGATTCTGAGTCTGAGAAGCTCAGAGTGGTTGAGAAAATGGCTTCTGGGTGGAGGAACCATCATGGACTGAAGGAGAAGCAGTCCCCATAAGCCTGGCAGTAGTTTTTTTTTAATCTGAAAAGACTCACAACCATTTGCATTGTGCACTTTTCCCCTTATGAACACAAACCCAGTAGATGGCAGAGAACCATAGTATTAGAATTTTAGAGTTGAAAGAGACCTTTGGGGTTAAACAACAACAACAACATTTCCCCTTTAGAGGCCTCTTTTAAATAAATAAATTATAGCTGGTATTTGAAATGCTTTTAAATCGTTAATTTCACAACAAGCCATGAGAAATTTAATGCCTGTTTCAACAAGTTAGCAAAGAGAGGTCTGGGAAGAGGAGCTTCCTGGAGCAATGATTAAGCAATAATTAAAGGAAAGGACCATATAATAGTAGTAGTAGTAATAATAGTAATAATAATAATAGTAGTAGTAGTAGTATATTATTTATACCCCACCCATCTGGCCCCCAATAGAATATTAAAAATACAATAAAACATCAAACATTAAAAACTTCCCTAAACCGGGCTGCCTTCAGATGTCTTCTAAAAGTCAGATGGTTGTTTATTTCCTTGACATCTGATAGGAGGGCGTTCCACAGGGTGGGTGCCACTACTGAGAAGGCCCTCTGCCTGGTTCAATCTAGTCCAGTTCCTCATTCAATCTTGCAATTACAGCAACCTCAACAAATGGCTGAACACCTTGCTTAAGTGCCTCCAATGAGCAGCATTCTCCAACAGGACTCTCCGCTGTTGAACAGCTCTGGGTGTCCAGAAGTTTCTGCCAATGCAATCTGCTCCCTTGCAGTTTCCATCCGCTGGTTCTCTGGAATGACAAAGAAGAGGTCTGCTCCATGCTGTGCATGACAACATCGGTCAAAACCCTCTCCTCTCAGCAATCCACCTCCCCATCAGCATCTATAATAAGCTGCTGATAAGAAAACTGGGCAGTCCTGTGATAATTTATGAGAAGCGCATCGGACACTTCAAAATAGGCTTTATAATGCTAAGTATTGTTATTATAAATGGGCTTTAAATGTTCTAAATTCTGCTGTCAGCATTAGATGCTTAATTATTCTTCAGATGTATTGTCAACCAAGAGAGATATTTAATGTGCAAGAGCCTAATGGAGTAAAGAGCCCTTCACTTCAGATTTACCAAATGTGCTTATCAGCTGTTTTCTCCAGTGGGTGAAATGATGCAGTGTGACCTTGAGCAAACACTTAAAAAAACCACTTTTTTTTAAGAAATGGGGAAAAAGAGAGATGTGGTTTTGTGCTAGGTTGCAACCTTACCAGAGAGACGAGCTTTCCGTCCTAGAAAATAAATGGCTTAAGTATAAAAGCAACTCTGCTTGTGTTTCCCCCCTTTTATTTTTGTGGAGTGGGGATCAGAAACTCAGTGGTTTGAATTTTTGGTTTTCATTCTGGCATTTCCACTGTTAGCAGCAAAAAAATTATAGGCTTTTGAAAAGGAGCAACTATGCCATTGCATGATTGGTCAATGGTTAAAATATGGGAGATATTGATAACGGGCAGTAGGAGAATCTTACTGTCAGGAGCCAGCCTACACTCGAGTAGGACCCTGATAGAGACACATGCCCGACAGGCATGTTCTCCCCCTCCTGGTCTTTTGTTCGGGAGCTTCAAGAGCTTTCTTCAGCCTGAACATCACAGCGACTGATGCCAACTGCCACTGGCACACTTAGGGATCCGCAGAGTTTGCACATAATGCATGACAGACCTCAGCAACTCAGCATTTTGGCTAATCTACTTTATTTACATATAAACACACACGGAGCAGTGCAATATGGCTCCCTCTCTCTCTAGCATCAGACAGCAAAGAGAAAGAACAAAGGACAATAGCCCCACTTCACGGAACGCAGTAACACAAACATCCTGTCTCCCTCACTTCCCACTCTATGGAGTCAAAACATATACTGTCATGTGAAAGACAACAATCCCATGACTGCAATTGTGGAGCAGGAATCTTAACACTTACTACATAAAAAGTAGCCAAGGGCACTGCTATGTTTGAGGGGGTCCGTCAGGACCGCATGTCCCCTCTGGTACTCCACTTCCCCCCTCTGCCTGCTGTTCTCTGCTCATGGCTGCTCCTTTCTTGCATTAGATCCAGAGTAGGGAACTTGATCTGTCCCGCCCCCCCCCACATGCCAACTTTGATAGATGACCCCCTTTTCCATAGTGTTCTGCTTCACACTTTGCAAGTCCTGAAGATCAGTGTTGAGCACAGAGCATTGGCGGTGCTGCTGATCAGCTGACCAGCACACAAAAAATGCGAGCCTTACGCGATGAATGTTTGGATATATGCCTTCCTGCTCTGTATAAGGCCTGAAACAAGAAAGACAAGGGGCTCATCCCAAACTTCCTCTTGTCCCACTGCTTTCTCCCAGGGAAAACCACTCTTTAGCACTCACTTGGAACAAACGGCAGTTCGGGTTTTCTCTGTATTTATGTCTATTGCTTGTTCAGACCCAGAAACCTCCCGCCTAAATAAATTCAAACTTGACTCAAATTTTAGTTTGGTTTTTGGCAGAATTTAGGCCACAACTTTATTGATTACAGAAAGTGAGCGGTTGCATAGGCTCTGGTTTGACTAGCTCCCTGCTCCGTTGCAGGTAGCACTGACCCTGGGCACCAGCATAGGTCAGCCGAGGGTGGACACCTGGGTAAGCGGAAAGTCAAGAACAGATTATGTCCACCACCCAGATGTCCCCCTGGACTCAGGCATGGGCACAACCCCCTCTCAAGGGTTGACCAAACCATTTGAGTCCCTGGATTCCTTTAACGGAATACCCTTCACATAGGGATGGCAAGAGCGTTCTTCCATCCCTTTCGCCTAAACCAGAGCCTATCCGCAATCTTACAAGTTGTAATGATTTGCTATGTGACAGGCAAAACCCAAATGGCAACAGCCAATCAGCCAAGTGGGGAAATTCCTGCTGTGCCCCTGTCCCAACAACAGACGACACACGGCGGCATGGCAAGGTCAAGCACAAAGCCCTAAAAGTAGGGAGAGGTGGGCAGGTATTCTGAATGCACACGCCAAAAGAGGAAGCTCTGGGTCACATGCATGGGTATATAAAGGTCCCTCGATCCATTTGGACTGCGCCCTGTTAGCCAGATTGAACCCAGCATTGAGGGACCTACCAATCGGGTGTTGCGACTGACCAATCTTACCCACCCACAACACAGGGGTTCGGTTTCCAGGTCTCACCGCAACACATGCCCTCTTTAAGGGGAGGACACAATCTCCAATTGAGCACTAAACGGGTTTTCCCTGGGAAAGAAGCAGGGCTGGAGGAAAACTGCTTGGACTTTGGCTTTCTAGGTATGAAACAAGACGAGGTGTGGATGAGCCCAAAGCTTCTTTGTTCCTTTCTTCTCAGCTCATATACAAATTGTTTAGCTTATCCAGTAAAGTGTTGTCATGTTTTTTTTCTCCCTGGACTTTCTCTCTGTGTTATTTAAGTGACTTTGTCAGGAACTACAAGAAGTGGAGGGTCGAGATATGATTTGTGAGGTTGCTTCTTTCAATGGGAGACACATATTTCGCATCACATCTACTCCAGGCAAACTGCACTGCTGACAATCCCATTACTGAAGGGATGCATCATCCCTGGGTATTATTCTTGCAGTTTTAGGGGAAATGAATAAAGTTTTCCAAATTTTGTGCTTTTGCAGCAAACCTTGAACAAACTTGTTTGGCCCACCTGGAACACAATTTACTTGAATTTCATTTAAGATGGAAAGTGAGGTGGCGTTCTTAGCTACTTTCCCTGTGACAAGGAAGAAGAAGAGAGTAGAATTTATTTGACAGGTGACTGCAATGCAAGCAATCATAAAACTTTTATTAAATTTAAGCCTCCTAATAACTTGCCGCCCGCTGAAACAAAGAAGCCGTGGCGTTGAGAAAGAGCTATCAAAATGGAATTGGGGGGGATTACATTTAAAGATATGACGGAAAGATATCTGGATAACAAAGCAAAAAATAAAATTAATTTCTGAAAGTGTGCAGTAGCAGAGCTTTTCCACATGACTAGAGACGTATTATTGAACTAATAAAAATAGCACCCTTATTGAGAAATAATGGAATAGTTTTAGCTCCGCATAAATATTTAAATCTGAAAAAATGACTTTACAGTTAAGTTTAGGAAAACCATCACCTTATCATTATTTTATACCATAACCATTATGGTATGAAGAAGAGTGAATACATGGGACTGGGTGGTTGGGAATGCTACATTGATTCAAATCACTTGTATTTGGATGGATTCCACTCTATACTCAACATATTTAATAGTTTCCTTGCTTTTTTCCTATGCAGCCAGAGCCGCAGTGTTTTGCTTCCAAGGATAGGAAGCTTAGAAGCTGCCTTAGACTGAGTCAGACTGTTGGTCCACCTAGGTCAGTATTGTCTACACTGGCCGGCAGCAGCTGTTCAGAGTGTCAAGCAGGGCTCTTTCTAAACCTACATGGAGATGCCAGAAGTGGACCTTGGAACCTTCTGCATGCAAGGCTGAGCAATGATTCTTCCCAGTGGATTGGAGAGTTATAGTCCCTATCCCATCTTCGATTACTGTGATTGGCAGAAGTTCTACAATATCTCAGGCACTGCTCCCCGGATCTTCTGCCTTTTTCCCTATTCAAGGATGCTAGAGACTAAACCTGCCATCTTTGTACATGCTTTATGTAGGGCACAACATTCCTCAAAAATGATTTATCTCTCCCTAGGAGGAAATGCTAGGGACGCGGGTGGCGCTGTGGGTTAAACCACAGAACCTAGGACTTGCCGATCAGACGGTCGGTGGTTCGAATCCCCCCGGCGGGGTGAGCTCCCGTTGCTCAGTCCCTGCTCCTGCCAACCTAGCAGTTCGAAAGCACGTCAAAGTGCAAGTAGATAAATAGGTATCGCTCCGGCGGGAAGGTGAACGGCGTTTCCGTGCGCTGCTCTGGTTCGCCAGAAGCGGTTTAGTCCTGCTGGCCACAGGACCCGGCGAATAAAGCGAGATGAGCGCCGCAACCCCAGAGTCAGCCACGACTGGACCTAATAGTCAGGCATCCCTTTACCTAGGACGAAATGCAGCCAAGTCTAATATGTAACTTACCTTTTGTGGGTGTAGCCACTTGGTAACTAGGAGAGGGGACACTAGCGGCTGGTCCAACCTCAGCCAGCCCCCACCTGCCTGCCTCCTTACTTGTAACTGATCCAGTGGGTGATTGGAGCACCCTCTTCCTTCCTTTTGGCATTGCTGCCCTTGTAGAACTCAGCAGAAAGAAGAGTATCAGCAGTCATAGAATTGGCAAACTGCCATTGGCTCTGGTGCCACCTCCTGCCAGTCTCCCTCCTTTCCACCCTACCAATCCCACGGGCACCAGGCACCCACTGAATAGGATGGATATTATTTGACCCACTTTTTGCAGTGGACCAACCTGATCCAGCACTCCCAAACTTCCTCGTATATCAGAATGCTGTTCTCAGTCAAAATATGCACTTCTTTGAGTGTTGCAAGGTATTTTGGGTTCACAAAATAGCTCAGGATTACAATGTTGGGATACTGCCAGGGAGATAAAGTCCATCATGGCCCCAAGCTGTGTGCCGGACGATCCATCGATCTCTGGTAGGCACGCAGTATCATCGATTAGCGACATGAGTTTCTAGAAAATAGCCCAACATCTAGAGCTCATGCACACTCTGTCAGCAGATAATGCACAGCCAAAAGTTGCACTCAGGAGAGCATTATTTACAAGCTTTATTCAGCATTGATCAGAACAAAGAAAGACATGACTGCCTGCGTCAGTGTCTCCGACAGACAGAGAAACGAAAGCAATAGGAAACATAAACATCCTGTGAACAGGACATGCGCAGACTCTCTGACTCACAAAGCCTGCTCCCTTTTAAGGTGGAACGGAAATATCCTAACATCCAATACCTCAAGGACTGCCTCTTCCACTGTGAACTAACTCAAAACCCTGCAATCTTCATCTGAGGCCCTTCTTCGTGTGCCTCCCCCGTGTGAGATCTGGAGGGTGACAACATGAGAATTGGGCCTTTTCTGTGGTGGCCCCCTGCTTGTGGAATGCTCTCCCCAGTGAGGCTCGCCTGGTGCCTTCATTACAAGTCTTTAGGCGCCAGGAAAAATCTTTCCTCTTTGTTGAATTGAACAACCTATGGCCTTTTAAACCGTATGTGTGTGTGTGTGTTACTATCATATGTCTTTTTGTGTTTTTATATTATGTGAACTGTCCTGTAATCCTCAGATTGTGTAAACTGTGATCACTGAAAGAAGGGTGGTATAGAAATTTAATAAATAATATTAGCCATAGTAAATTAAAAAGTGTGAATGTATGCTTTGCATTCAGAACATCTCAGATGAATCTTGAGTGCATCCAGTTAAATTACTGTGAGTAGCAGGTCTAGGAAAGATATCTGCCTGAAGGCCTTAAGAGTCACTATCAGTCAGAGTACATAATACTGGGCTAGATGGACCAATAGTAAAACTCAGTATATGAATCAATACCATGATGGTAAGTTATCGCATGACAAATGTGATCTGTATTCAGGCACTCACTCTTTTCTTCCTATCAGGTAGGTTCAGTGTACTTAAGTGCTGTGATGTGCAGTTGGCCGACAGATATCTAGTGTATCTTAAAATATATTAGGAGTGGCCCATAAAATCTGTGGACTGTGTAACTACCCTGTCAAGGCAGCAAAGAACCTTTGCAAACATAAGTGGAAAGAAGTCCGATTCAATGGAGATTTATCTTCTTAAAGCACTCTAGAGGGGAAAGGATAATGTGTCAGTAGACAAATATGTACTATGTATTGCCATGTACTTCCAGGCGTTTCTCAAATTAGCAGCTTCCGTTTCTCTGCCAAGGCTGGTCTTCATTATGGTTTTGGAGGATGCACTTTGAAATTTGCTTACCTGGAGGAAAAATATAATGGAAAGATTTGTGAAACCTGGAAAGAGTGCTTGAAATTTCATAAATATCTTCGATGTCTTACAGCCTCCCTGCTAGAAGGGTAGCACAGTTTGCCCAATGATATTTGCACAAGAGTATGGCTTAGCCTTCCTTTCAGAACCTGTTCATCTATACAGCTAAGGTGAACTTTCCTTACAGAACCTGCAAGTTCATACATCCCAGCTTAGCCTTTGTTTGAAAACCTACCTGACCATACATCCAAATGAACCCTCCTACTGGTACCCTCCTGTTGAAGTAGATCAGTCATCTGATTTCATATTTTGTACAATGTATGATAACATGGGCATCTCTATGATCTCATGGATATGCCCGGGACTCCTTTTAAATTTGATTTTGAGCCAGAGTAAAAGGTCACATTGTCTAGTCACATTGTCTTGTATGATTGGGGTCAATTATGAATGTACAAATGGGGAGAGGCCATAGCACAAGTTTAGACTCCTGTATGTCCTATTTCTATCCCTGACATCCCCAAGGAAGGTCAGGAAAGAACCATGTGTGAATTCCTGGTGAATCACTCCAAATTAATATAGATCAGCCTTCCATGGCCTGGTTCCCTCCATCAACTTCCATCAGTCCCAGCCAGCTTGGGAAATGATCAGGAATGAAGGGAGTTGCAGCCTAGAACATATGCAGTACACCAAGCTAAAGACTAGTTAGTTGTGAGTTGGATGAGCCAATGGTCTGTCTTCATTTATGGCAGTTTCCTATCTCTGCCATCCAGAACTTTTATCATGGAGCTACATACTTCTGCAATGAAAATGCATCCCATTCCCATTATGTAGCCACAACTGAGTGAATTTACAAAACAGATGTGACCACAACTGGTGAACACATTTTTTTGTGAACATTTGCAGGGACATTTTGCCAGAGTTCTGCTCGTGTTTCAAGCAGGGAAACACTTGTGTCTTTGCCACCGGGGAAAGAGGTGGAATAAATGTGCAAAGTCTTCTTAGGAAGTTCTGTCCGAAGCATCAAAAACAAAGCCTTAAGCGAAAGTCTAATCTTTAAAATTAGTCTTCTATAGAAAGCTGCCTTGTTCTCCGAGAACATGCCTTGTAAACCATGCAAACAGCCTCTTCTGTGGATAGCTGTAAACAATAGGCGGGATTAGTCTGAAGAGATTGGCTTTATCTGTACGATCCAAATTAAAGACTGCCTCTAATCCATCCCAGAGGGAAGATACTGTGTCTTTACAAATCAAAAGCCTTAATGTTCTTCAGCCCAAACCCTGCTTAGCTTTTGATCAGAAAGATGGTGAGTGGGATTATTTCTGCACAGAGGTCAGCTCATATTGCTTCAGTGGTAGCAAAAACAGGCCAGAAGGAAGCATCTTGAACCTTCCAGTCACTGGATTAAGCACATGGTGTCTAAGAATGGTCACTGGCAAGCTGACATGTACTTTTTTCTTCATTCAAGGGCAGTCTTTGTGGTATTTATGAAAGGCATACTATATATAAATCACAAGCCCAGCTCAGTGGACCATGAACCCAAGCTGCTCCTATTGACTGATGGATTGATTGACTGTTGCTCCTATTGTCATATACTGATTGATGGATTGTTTTGGACTTACCTGCTTCAAGTCCTTGGGGTGGGATGGAGTGTAGCAGTTTGCTAGTTGTTTGCACCTTTTCTTCTTTATCCCCAGCCACCAAAAGCTACCCCTAGAAAAGTTATCCAAGAGGCATCAGAAACACAATGATCTACTCATGTTTTCTGTTCATTTCATATTCTTAAAGCCTTTCTAAGATGGCACAAATAGAGAGTCTATCAATGACTATGAGCTAATATGGCAATGTTCTGCCTCCACTTTTGGAGGTGATATGCCTCTGAGTACCAGTTTCTGGGAACAGCAGATGGGGAGCTCTGTTGCACACAGGTCGTTCTTGAGGGCTTCCCATAGGCATCTGGTTGGCCCATGTGAGAACACAGTGCTGGACCAGATGGGCTGATCCAGCAGGGCTTTTCTTATGTTCTTAACCCAAGAGCTTCATACTTCCTATTGAAGTGACTAGGAAGGCTCTTAACCTTGAGTAATTTTTTCATTGTGCAGAGACAAGTGGAACAATGCTTAAAAATGCATGGGACAATGGGTCAGATATTGCAGTGGAGGAAACCAACTAACATGCAAAATCCAGTTCACAGGGGAACACAGAAAGGTGTTCAGATGAGGGATATTTTTTCCCCTCTCCTGGAGACTGTCCATCAGGAGTGAGGAATTTCATGCATGGGATGGGTCCAATATGGTCCTTGAGACATCTCTGTCTGACCCTCAGGGCTTTCTCTAAGCCCCACCCATTGCTAAGTCTGCTCCTCCATTGTGCTTTGGCCTGTCTGGCAAGTGTCCTTGGACTATGACAATGTCTGTTGTTTGCCTGGATGGAGGATGTGTGTCTGGAAACCTCTGACATCTGGAATGTACCCTACTGTACAAAGTTAAAAGCCACCTTCACTGCGCGGCCCACTTTTATATCTGGCAACACTGACATAAGGCCCCTGGGTGCTTGGAATAATGGAATCTGGCCCTCGGGGTGAAAAAGGTTACCCCCGGTGCCCCAGAAGTGGTGCAAATGAGCTTTTGCCATCCTTACGGCTATGCCCAATTCTGCCTGGTATGAGCCAGGAATGAGGGCAGAGACTGTGTTCCTCCAGATGTTGTTGGACTACAGCTTTCATCATCCCTGACCATTGGCTTTGCTGGCTGGGGCTGATGAGAATTGGACTCTAATAACCTCTAGGGCCTCAGGTTCCACATCCCTAGTCTAGGCCATTTATGGTTTTATAGACATGAAGACTGAGGATCTGTTTTCGCAAGCCAGTGAACAGCTAATAATAAAAAAAGATTAGATCCCTCATTACTTATCTGCTGCAGTGTATGACCCAGATGTACATATTATATTGAGTTTCTCTGCTTATGAAGTGTCACATTCCCTAAGCAGCACATTCCTTATAATTGAGAATTGTGATGGGATGCAGGAGCCAGGCCATGTAGCTGCTACATAATTTTAGACACGCGGTTGAAAAGTCTATATTAGAATGACGTCAAGCTAACTGTCTTCCCTTTGAGAGGTGAAAGTGCTGTGAAGTCTCTTAGCCGATAAAAATCAGGTCTGCACAAATCCCTGCCTTCAGAATGCTCAGATAATTTGACTGCTTTTGCAGAATTCCATGGGCTGTTTTAAGACTGACATTTGGTACCTCTTAATCTTTCTAACACCAGACCTCACCTGTATAATCTAATGCTATCTAAATGTACGAGATTGGAATTTTTGAACAGAAGTGTGCATTTACAGAAGGAGCCAATGAAATAAAATAAATGTTTTTTCCTCTCTCACGCAGAGTCTAACAACTTGGCAGGCTGACGATAAAACTCAGCACTCCGGATGAGAAGCCAGTAGCATAGCCACACACAACTGCAGGCTTGTTCACATATTACAGTGAAAACAGGTGCAAGCTGTACAGTGAAAACGTGTACAAGTGTTTGTGTGAAAGTGCATACACGTGTTGATTTGTTCAGTCCATCTGTTGTGCACACAGGTACGCAGACTGTACGCTCATTGAATGTTGCATATGAATAACTAGAGGAGCAAATAGCTCAACAGTGGCGTGTGATGAAATTTTTCACGGGGGAACACTTAGGGCAATGGGAGGGGGGGGAGTCACACATGTAACATCACGTTGTCATGCCGGTAAGCATTGTGCCTCCCTCTCTAAGCTGAACAGAAGTTTCCTGGGCTTTGCAGCACTAGTCCACTTACAACACACCACTGTAGCGCTACCATTAGCAGGCCCAGACAGAGGGAGGGGTCCATGTGGGCCACTTGGCCCAGGCCTCCCATTCCAAAGGGGGCCTCGGTCAGCATATCACAATCAAATAAGAAGACGGAGAAGTTTTAATTATAAATATAATTTAATTAGAATTAATAGTCAAATTTGTCTACTTAAAAATAGATTTTTAAATACATTATTAAAAATTGTATAATACATTTTAACCCAGTTATCCCCAAGGTAAAAAAAAAGGGGGGGCAAATTATCTACCTGGCCCGGGCCTCTGCCTGGCTCTGCAAGGCCCTGACCATTAGGGGACAGATAAAAACACAAGATGAACTGGCTAGATGGGGCCAATGGCCCATCTACAGTGGTACCTTGGATTAAGTACTTAATTCGTTCCGGAGGTCCGTACTTAAGCTGAAACTGTTCTTAACCTGAAGCACCACTTTAGCTAATGGGGCCACCTGCTGCCGCCGTGCCGCTGAAGCACGATTTCTGTTCTCATCCTGAAGCAAAGTTCTTAACCTGAAGCACTATTTCTGGGCTAGCAGAGTCTGTAACCTGAAGCGTATGTAACCCGAGGTACCACTGTAATTCAGCATCCAGTTTTCACAGTGGCCTCCTGTGAGAGGCCCGGGAGCAGGACTTTGGTGCAACCACACCCTTATTTACATAAAAACAATTACTTTCTCCCCATTAATGTGGTTGATTAGCAACTCACAAAAGGGAATGTGTCTATAAAGCTCAGGTGTGTGTGTGTGTGTGTGTGTGTGTGTGTGTGTGTGTGGTACAACCCTCCACACCTCTATATCTGACCCACAGAAATCTCCCTAAGCCATTCGACACACTCTGCTTTGCACCTCAAGTGCTTTTACCTGGCTGAAATGTGCCCTCGAAATCTGATAATGCCTCTTGCCTGGAGGGAGGACAGAGAAGGCTGTGTGCAGAAACAAGCCTAGTGTTCAACCCAGTTCTGACATGCGGCCCTCAGAAGGTTTCCAAGAAAGGGATCTGGCCCTTGGGCTGAGGAAGGTTCCCTGCTCCTGTTCTGTCCTCAGCATTTGTCAAAACATGTGAAGCTGCCCTCATTCTCAGGCAGCAACACGGGAGGGAGAAAAATACGATTTCATGCTAACTACTCATTACCATGCCTCCCACTCGATTTTAGTTGTGCAGTTTTAGGGAGGATTTATGATTTCGTATGGAGAAGGAAATAGATGGGAAGGAGTCCTTTTTACCTTTGCTGCGTTGGCTTCCTTTTAGTGCTCATTATTCAGCAAATATACGACACACGCTACTGCCAAGTTAATTTGTATTGTAATAATGAACTATTAATTAACTTCCCCAAACCCACCTGTTTCTTCAAACA
Organism: Podarcis bocagei; assembly: GCF_964188305.1. Classification (NCBI taxonomy): domain Eukaryota; kingdom Metazoa; phylum Chordata; class Lepidosauria; order Squamata; family Lacertidae; genus Podarcis; species Podarcis bocagei. Next base: position 46,281,230 of record NC_138137.1, on the reverse strand, counting down.
ATTAGCGGCAATAAAGTAATTAACAAAATCCAATATTGCATCCTTTGCTTCAAATTTATAGGCCTACTCACAACACGCTACGTTTCCAATGCAGAGGTTTAATCTGCACCCCAGAAGATATTTGTGGAGGTGCCCGTGCTCTTTTCGCCTCATGCAGATTCATTGGAAAACTGAAGTACCGAACCCACTCTCAATAACTAAAGTAACTAAGGTCCCCTTCTCTTGAACCCTTCATGGGATGAGCAACAGATTCCTTGCTCAGGAATGATACATTTAAAGCACTATCATACCACTTTAAACAGTTGCAGTTCCCCCAAAGTATAGAATCATAGAATTATAGAGTTGGAACAGACTACAAGGGCCATCGAGTCCAACCCCCTGCCAAGCAGGAAACACCATCAGAGCACTCCTGACATATGGTTGTCAAGCCTCTGCTTAGAGACCTCCAAAGTAGGAGACTCCACCACACTCCTTGGCAGCAAATTCCACTGTCGAACAGCTCTTACTGTCAGGAAGTTCTTCCTAATGTTTAGGTGGAATCTTCTTTCTTGTAGTTTGGATCCATTGCTCCGTGTCCACTTCTCTGGAGCAGCAGAAAACAACCATTTTCCCTCCTCTATATGACATCCTTTTATATATTTGAACATGGCTATCATATCACCCCTTAAACTCCTCTTCTCCAGGCTAAACATGTCCAGCTCCCTTAGCCGTTCCTCATAAGGCATTGTTTCCAGGCCTTTGACCATTTTGGTTGCCCTCCTCTGGACACGTTCCAGTTTGTCAGTGTCCTTCTTGAACTGTGGTGTTGTTTGTTACAGTTGCTTAGAGGCCTGTATTAGGAGACCTGGCAGATTCCCTGAGAGGTTTAGCAGTCAATTCCTCTTCCCTAACTCTGGGAACTGCTGTTCCCTAAGGGGAACTCTCAGCACCCTTAAGAAACTACAGCTCCCAGGATTCTTTGCGGGGAGCCATGGTGGTTTAAAGTGGTATGATACTACTTTAAATGTATAGGGCAGCCTGGCTTCCCCTATGAAAATCACTTCCACCTAGCAGCCCCCTATTACTTAAACACCATTCCACCAAACACCCACATTTCTTCCACTGTGTGCATTTGGGTCACCAACATGCCACTCTAACCAAGATGGCACCCTCAAACACCCCTTTGGTGCTTAGCAAACCCCGCCTATCTCTTATTTATTTCTAAAAATACTTCTTTCTTTTTCTTTTCTTGTTTGTTCATTTGGTTGCCTCTGTGTGTGTGTGTGTTTGTGTGTTTGTGTGTGTGTGTGTGTGTGCATTTATATGTGTATTTATCCAATATTCATTACTTGTTATTAAATCAGTGTTAAGATTCCCCTTCAAGGCTCATCGCAGTTTGCTATACATGATCCTTCAGAGAGGATTCCTTGGGGCTTCTCTATACCGTTGTTTTCTTGATTCAGAAAAATGGTAGCAGTTTCTGCTGGTGTTTTATCATCATAATCAATAACTATGTTTACTGCCAGAGCACTTAGAGACGGAATCAGAAGAGGGCCCAGGAGGACTGTGTACAATCAGGTCTGCAGTCTATCCTTTGTCCCAGGAAACTTGCACCTGAAGGAAATAAGAAACATCTGAATTGGTTTCTGCTGTTTTTTCAGCAGCAACATGTGGTTATTAATGTCCTGAAGTTATTGTTGGCCTGTTTCAGCTTTCAGGGGGAAACATACAATAATCAAATTATTGAGGTGTGTGTGTGTGTGTGTAGGAGCTAATACAATTCCGCAAAGTTCCATCTTCTGAACCCCCCGTTCCATTTTTAGCCAAATGATCATCTCAAGAACTTTTCAATTTATTTGGGTTGCCATGGAGGTTGATTCAAATGTAGCACTCAGACCTTGCATGCCTTGGAACTGTATGGTGAATTGGGAATATGGGACCGTTTGCCTGTCATCAGCTAGGCAAGAAACCTGAGTTGGGAGTTTTGTCTTCAGCATTGGCAGGTGAGAACTCATCTCCTGTGTCTCCTGGAGGAGGGCCCTGGTATGTTGTCATGTATATCTGGGAATAATTCTAGGAATACAGAGATAAATGGGCCCCTCCACCGAGCTTTGCTGAAAAACGGTCAACATTTGGGCCCTCCTCTTCATAGACATCCATGCCAGTTGGTCGTGGTAAGAACTTTGGAACTAAGAACCAGACCTTGAGCCTTTATTTTGTTGTTGCTGAAGGCAGGATGAAAGCATTTCCCCCCACTCAAGGAGACCACAGATAGTCAAGAGCCAAAGAAGGCTGGGTGAAAAGAAATGTTTCTGCCTGGCACTCAAAGCTATGTAATGATGGTCAGAATGTTTATGAACATTCCATAGCTTTGTTGCAGTGAAAGTAAAATTAAGCTTCTAAATATTTCTACTTGTTTGCATCATCACCGAGGGATGAGGATTCATAATAGGCTCTCTTATAGGGTCTTCATTACCACCGGGTTTTCCTTAAAATGACAACAATCAACAAATATACTTGATTTCCTTTTTCTCTTTGTCACTACATTTTGCTGCCTAGCTTCTGTGTGAGCAGGGGGCACAATATATATATATAGAGAGAGAGAGCGCGCGCAAGAAGGTAACTCCTCATGTAAACTACCAAGGTGCCATCATTCAAATAGCAAAACAGCTGAGAATGAATAAATCTTTTTTTAATGTGCACTGAGTCTGCATTAAAAAAATACAGATGTACTGTATGCATATGAAATTTTTGATTAAAATGTCTCTCACCAGTCTGTCTCTTTAATTAAATAAAACCTGCTTGATATTAATCAAGGCATAAAGAATTTATGCCCCAAATCCAGATTAATTAAAAGCCCGGAAGCTTGAAGAACTTACTGCATATAAATACTAAAATAAATCAATCCAAACATAATATTTATGGATATGGGGTGGTGTATTTATTCTTAAAAATATAAATATTTTGTGGAATTATTGATTGGTAAACGCACCAAGGAAACACACTGGTTATTAGAATTTATATTTGCGCACAAAGTTGTACAAACAGTTTGATTTACACATTTCCCTTTTAGGGGCCTCTTTTAAAGAAATAAATAAACTATAGCTGGTATTTGAAATGCTTTTTAAATTGTTAATTTCACAACAAGCCATGAGAAATTTACTGCCCGTTTCAACAAGTTTGCAAAGAGAGGCCAGGGAACAGGAGCTTCCTGGAGCAATGATTAAGCAACAATTAAGGGAAAGGACCATATAATAATAATAATAATAATAATAATAATAATAATAATAATAATAATAATAATAATAATAATTTATACCCCACCCATCTGGCTGGGTTTCCCCAGCCACTCTGGGTGGTTCCCAACAGAATTAATGATAATAATAAAGCAATAAAACATCAGACATTAAAAGCTTCCCTAAACAGGGCTGCCTTCATATGTCTTCTAAAAGTCTGATAGTTGTTTATTTATTTGACATCTGATGGAAGGGTGTTCCACAGGGCGGGTGCCACTACTGAGAAGACCCTCTGCCTGGTTCCCTGCAACTTCACTTATCACAGTGAGGGAACTGCCAGAAGGCCTTCGGAGCTGGACCTCAGTGTCTGCGCTGAACAGTGGCATAGCGTGGGTTGTCAGCACCCGGGGCAAGGCAAGTAATTTGCACCCCCTAACCCGTGGATTTGCGCCCCCTAACCTGTGGATTTGCGCCCCCTAACCCTAACCCCCAGATGTTGCTCCCGGTGTGGTCGGGCCCCCCTGCACCCCCCACGCTACGCCACTGGTGCTGAACGATGGGGGTAGAGACGCTCCTTCAGGTATACTGGGCCGAGGCCGTTTAGGGCTTTAAAGGTCAGCACCAGCTCAGAAACATACTGGGAGCCAATGTAGTGGTTAGGAGCGGTAGACTAGTAATCTGGTGAACCGGGTTCGCGTCCCCGCTCCTCCACATGCAGCTGCTGGGTGACCTTGGGCTAGTCATACTTCTCTGAAGTCTCTCAGGCTCACTCACCTCACAGGGTGTTTGTTGTGGGGGAGAAGGGGAAAGGAGATTGTGAGCTGCTTTGAGACTCCTTAGGGTAGTGATAAAGCAGGATATCAATTCCAAACTCTTCTCTCCCTCCTTTTAATCTTTAAACTAGATTCAGACTAGGCAGCCCTTCAGATGGCAGACTCCACAACAGCCCTGTGGATAGAGGACTGTCCTCTGTGAAGTAGGAAACACATCCACCCAAGGCATCTGTTACCTGATCTTAAAGATGGAGAAGTCAGGGATTGAACTTGGTTTCTTCTGCTCTGCTACCGACCTAATGGTTTCCTCTAATAACTAGGAACTGCCTGTTGACTGTTGCCTCTGTCTGTCGAGTCTCTACCTTTCTCTCCCTCGTAACACGGACACTTGCCCTGCTTCTGGGGGCTCTTTCATTGTGGCAAAAGGTCCCCAACTTGCCCCCTTTCAGGATGTGAGTCTAAGTATCAGGACAAGTCCTGTTTAAAAAGCTCAGCATTTGCATGTAATGGCCCCTCTAAGTGGACATGCTCCAAGACAGAAGAAGAAGGAAAGCCATCTCTGCAGCTGGGACAAAAGCAACAACAGCTTCTGCCCACAGCCACGACCATCAGTGATCACAACCCTGCATATTAATTCCCGAGCAATGACAAAAAACAATAATATTCAAACAATTCTTCCCCTTGCCAGAGATTCTTAGGACAACAATGGGTGCCAGTTCCTACAGCTGTGAAGACAATACATGTCATTGCCAGAGCTGTCAAATACCAAATTTGACACCTGTTTGCATTGAGCGGACGTGGCATGGATGTCGGTGGAATAATTGCCTTGCTGAACACAAGGGGGAGGGAGGTTGCATGCATACCAAGCGCATCTGCATTGTGCTGGGTCTTCCTTCCCATTGATCAAGGATGCTTTCCCTCCCTCTGGCTTGGCTCTGCATACCGATAACACTTTGCTAGAGCCTGGCTGGACCAGGTCCTCCTGTGATTTTTTTTTTAAATGTAGGATCTGCACTCCCTGACCTGGTTGTTTTTTTTTAATATATATTATTATTATTTGCAGTCTGTTTCCGGTTCAGGTAACCCACCTGAAATCTCTAATTTGACATCTGTGTGTACCAGCTGGTAATGAGAATTTGGATTCCGAGCATCCCTGGTTTTTAATCTGGAGCATTAGACTTGTTAATAAGGATAGATGGAAAGCAGGTGTAGCAGTGGCTGAGGGGTTACTGGCAGGCATAATTGCTCCTGCTATTGTTCATAGCTCACCCCCCCATACCCTGCTCAGTTTGTTTTCGGTGCTGCTAAGCTGGAAAACAGACAATTCCCCTCCCCACTCCAATGCGTATATCTCCACAGTTTACAAACTGGAAACCAGGAGCTGGGAAAACTTCCAGTGGTTATGTTATTGCCTTCCAACAAAGTGGAGGCTTTGTCATTGAGCTGTGTTTATATGAACGTTGGGAACTCTCTAAACCAGGCTTCCTCAACCTCGGCCCTCCAGATGTTTTTGGCCTACAACTCCCATGATCCCTAGCTAGCAGGACCAGTGGTCAGGGATGATGGGAATTGTAGTCTCAAAACATCTGGAGGGCCGAGGTTGAGGAAGCCTGCTCTAAATGGCTCATGCCAAACTGAAAGGGTGAACGTTTTCCTGGAAAAACTTTCAGCAGTAAAAGGAAAAAAATATCATTTTGATTATTTGCCCAGCATTCCAAAAAACGTAAGTGCATCCAAACCCTGTCAAAAGGCCTGCCTAGTCGAGAAACCTTGTTACCTTTGGAGAGTTCACAAGCACAACATGACAACAATGGCATTCACCCACTTGTGACTCCCAGAAACTGGTATAAAAAGACTGGCCAACTGGGTAGGCCCAGGCCACACCCATGCCACACTATGATACCATTTTAAATAGTCATGGCTTCCCCAAAGGTTTGTGGGAAGAGCTGTTCCCTCACAGAGCTACCAGTTCCCAGATTTCCCTGGGAAGAGCGACTGGTTGTTAAACAGCTCTGGAAATTGTGCAGGGGCAGACTTTGATAGTATGGTGCCCTGTGAACAGCCAAAATAAAGTGCCCTCAAACAGATCTTCTCAGTTATGGATCTTTCAATTTTGTGCCCCCTCAGCTCAGCACTCTGTGAGGGAGGCCTGCCTGCACCACCCTAAATCTGGCACTGAATTGTGGTTTTGTGAGGAGAACAACCATCAACACCCAAAACAAACTACTACTACTACTACTACTACTACTACTTATTATTATTATTATTTTCTACCATGCCCATCTGACTGGGTTGTCCCAGCCACTCTGGGCAGCTTCCAATAAGGTATACAAAAACACAACAGCAAAATGGTGGACACAGTCACTGCCGTTTAAGGAAACTGATGAGGAAATGTGGCAAACGGAACATAATATCAGAAAAATGAGAAACTGAGTGAAGTTGAAAATGGGCAGATTCATCCATACCTAGTGTGTGCATATATGGCTGCGGAAAGTGTGATTTCCATTCCAGCCTTCTTGTAATTTCCACCCCCTCCCATCTCTCTGCTCATGCTGATGAATCTCATGAGTAGTATATATCATCAGGAGGACAATCAAATGTAACCATTTCAGAAAGGTAATCAGCACTCCAGAACATGCCTCTCTGCCTTCTCTCTGCGACTGGCATTTGGGATGTGGCTTGATCAGTATGAAACAGGCAGAATTCCAATGGCTTTTTAAGTTCCTGATTAATGTGATATTTTGTCGTTGTTGTTTCTGTAACATTAACTTTTTAACCTTAATTGGCAAAAGTATTGCTGTGCGGCAAGGATAATCAAAGGCAAAATCAATCTCACTTGTTTATGAGGGGAATTATTCACTATGCATTTGGTATTTTGAATTATTTAGAGGCTACTTTGTTTCACCACTGCTAATTGATTCAATAAATGGTGTTTCAGAGGCCTCGGAAGGCTATTGCAAAGCAAAAGTGGGGATTTAGAAGGCACTCGTGGTAACCATTACCAGGTGCAATCGAAAGTACCTATTCTGGAAGGCTGTTTGCCTGTTCTGAACAGCAAAAAAGGAAGAAGTCCATGCTTGAAATTGCTAACTGGCAATGGTGGATGTGTTTGAAATGATCCGAGGCAAAGACCTCAAACCAGTAACTCTGGTGAACAAATGAAGCTTCATGCTCAAAGCATTTCCACATGCTGAAGCGGAGGTGCCATTCTCTTTTATAGATTCTTTGGGAAATGCCTTCTCCTCTGTAAATCTCTTGGTTGTTAGTTATCTAAAGCAGTGTTTCCCAAACGTTTTTGGGCAATGGCACACCTGTTTACTGAAAAAAAATCTCGCGGCACACCACCATTAAAGCCCCGCCCCGTGACGTCAGCGCGCAGCGTCACGCCGGGAGGGACGCACAAAAGTGAAAGTTTTTCCCCTCCCCCTTGCCGGGGAACCTCCAAGCTTTGGGCAGGCAGGCAGGCAGAGCTGGGACGGGGGTTTCCAGGGGACACGGCAGCTCCTCGAAAGGCTTCTCTCGGCTGCGCTCAATCCTCCTTGGAGAGGATTTCCCCTCCGGTCCCATGCGCTCGTTTGGGGGAGCCCTCCGGCTGCTCCCTCTCCCACCGCGCAGGAGCGATGCCTCTCTCTGGCTCTCCCTCCGCGCAGGCTGAGGGAGGGAGGGAGGGGCGCGTGTGACCCGTCTCTGCTGGGAGACCAAACCCAGCGAGGCAGAGTCGCGCGGAGGCGCCCAGGCAGCGCTGCCGGCTGCGAGGAGGAGCGCCAGGCAGCAGCAGGAGGCGCGACCTCTCCTCGCCGCCGCCGCCCCGCCTCTCGCCGCCCGACTCGCCCGCCTCCCTCCAGGCATCTCGCGGCACAGCAGCCGATGTCTCACGGCACACTCGTGTGCCGCGGAACACCGGTTGGGAAACACTGATCTAAAGAGACCTTGTGCTTCACCCATTGGAGATCAAGTTGATAAGGACCACTGAGGTGTTTGAGCTATTCCACCAAATATTTTTTTGTTTATTTGATCAGTACATACACATTTTTTTTTGGGGGGGGGTGATGTGACTTGAATATAAGACTGAAAAAACAAGAAACTGAGAGAAACCAAAATTGGCAAATTTGTCTAGCCTTATCCTCTGGAGAATATTTGGCCATCCATGAATTTGAGGCACCACCATAGATCCAGTTATAATTAATGACATCTAACATTACTTTCATATTGCTGAAATAAACAATGGCTTTGGCCTTGCCCCCTCCTGCTGTCCATTTCTGGCGTCCTTCATCCAACAAGATGGGTTAAGAACTGTGTATCATTCAGTATTAACTGGACTAAACACTGCCAAAAGAGAATTTTCTGAGATTCCCCCCCCCCCGACTGCTGGGGGAATTCCACCACACCCAGAGAATGTTCAGCCCCCCACCCCACCCAAAAGCACTCTTAGAATTTTATTACCAATAAATAAAGTGGAGAATGTTGGGAGGCCATTCCCCCCCCCTCCTCAGGCTGAGTTTAAAATCATGCTGTTGTTTGGGGAAAGAGCAAAATTGGAAACCTGTGATGAAGAGCAGAATGGCTATGACTTTGTTGTGGGAGGAGGCATGATGAATGGAAACAACTGTGTGTGTGTGTGTGTGTGTGTGTGTGTGTGTGTGTGTGTGTGTTGAATATCTGCTGCCTTTTGTTTTATGGCACAACTTCGCTGCCTGGAGGGACTGGAAGGAAAATGAAGCTTTTACCATTTCACTGAATAAACATCTGCATATATTTCAGAAACTGTCATTTGTCCCCGTCCCCCACTTTTTAAAAAATGGTAGGCAAGTGTTGTAATTCTGCTTTTAAAAATAAATAAATAAATCACTGTGTGTGTGTGTGTGTGTGTGTGTATACACTGACGCATACACCTGTGTGTGTGTGTTTGTGTGTACAACAGAAAATCAGAATAATGAGGAATGAGGAATAAAATCAGGTAATCCAAACTAGAAACCTATCAATCCCATATTTTTGTGCCTAGGTTTATTAGATTTATATAATTAGATTTTTAAAAAACAATAAAAAACACACCCTCCTGCAGTTTCCAGCAACTGGTATTCAGAAGCATTACTACCACTCACTATGGACGCAGAGCAGGTAAAAGACCCCTGGACAGTTAAGTCCAGTCAAAGGCGATTATGGGGTTGCAGCGCTCATCTTCTTTTCAGGCCAAGGAAGCCGATGTTTGTCCACAGGCAGCTTTCCGGGTCATGTGGTCAGCATGACTAAACTGCTTCTGGCACAACAGGACACAGTGAAGGAAGCCAGAATGCATGGTAACACCGTTTACCTTCCTGCCACAGTGGTATCTATTTATCTACTTGCACTGGTATGCTTTCGAACTGCTAGGTTGGCAGGAGCTGGGACAGAGCAACGGGAACTCATCCCGTCGTGCGGATTCGAACTGCCGCCCTTCTGATCAGCAAGCCCAAGAGGCTCAGTAGTTTAGACCACAGCGCCACCCGCGTCCCTGGAGGCAGAGCATAGTCATCATGACTAGTAGCCATGTAGCAGCTAATAGCAATGTTCCATTAGTCTGAATGGGCCAGCCTTCCCTGTTTCCCAGTGTATTAGCAATGACATTCAAGGTCTAGAATTGAGGGACTATGCATTCAGGAAATAAAATAGCCCTAGCTTTTATTAGCTGAGTTGGAAGTTTCCTTGTCCTAATCCAGAAGTAAATAGAAAACAGGACAACAGAGAAGTCTTAGCAAACCTCTTCCTCAGTGGAAATAAGACCAGGCAATTTGGATCACACACACAAAAAAAAGCTAGTAAGGAGAATTTCAGAACCATCCATATTTTTTTGGTTGCGGGGGCGATGGCAGAGCAGAATATCCTCAATAAAGTTTGTAAAGGAAAAGTTTTGCCCATTGCTGAAACACAGAAAAACTTCTCAATTCACCCAGTAGATTTCATCTCAATCTCTAATCAGGTTCTCTGAGTCCACAGGGCCTTTCACATGCTAATTTATGGGAACACAAAATCTCACACTCATAATGTAGGTGCTAATTGGTGTATTTCTAGAAATCTCTCACCTTCCCTTTTCCCCTGAACTGGTGATGGAGGGGTAGGAGAGATCCAGAATACACACAACCAAAGGATGCTGCTCCTGTTGGAACACCATTGTTGTCATTTGGTCAGTTACTGTATTTCTCGCCCCATAGGACGCACTGCCCCATAGGACGCACCTAGGTTTTTTTTTGGGGGGGGGAATAAAGAAAAAAAAATATTTTCCCCCCAGGCACGGGGCTGGCGCGGGGGAAGCCCGAGCTTCCCCCGACCCCAGCCCCCAGAACAGCCTGCTATCCGCAAGCCTAGGGAGCCGCGCTGGTCTCCCCAGGCTTGAGGACAGCTGTGCGAAGCCTGGGCATGCTCTTCAGCGCGCCCGAGGCTTCGGAATGCAGGCAGCTCTGTGCAACCGTCCGGAGCCCGGCGTGGCTTGTCGGTGGTTTGAATCCCCGCAACGGGGTGAGCTCCCGTTGCTCAGTCCCTGCTCCTGCCAACCTAGCAGTTTGAAAGCACGTCAAAGTGCAAGTAGATAAATAGGTACCACTCCAGCGGGAAGGTAAACGGCATTTCTGAGCGCTGCTCTGGTTTGCCAGAAGCGGCTTAGTCATGCTGGTCACATGACCTGGAAGCTGTATGCCAGCTCCCTCAGCCAATAAAGCGAGATGAGCGCCGCAATCCCAGAGTCGGTCACGACTGGACCTAATGATCAGGGGTCCCTTTACCTTTTTTAAACATTTATTTGGGAGGCGGGGCAGCGCTGGATGAGCCTAATCTAGCCAGTTCAAAGAAAGGGGTAGTGAATGCTGAAGCAAGAGAAGAAGTGAAGGGGATCAAGAACTAGGAAAGGAGGCCAAGATATTTAGGAAGGAATGGGAAATGGTTCAAGTTCTACCTTCTGCAGCAGCAGAGAACACACTTGCTCCACCTTCCATGTGGCAACCCTTTACAAGGGTGCCACCATGCCCTCAGGATTGTGGGTGCCCACCGCCGTAATGCAGACATGTGACATCACATGTACGCACCTGCACAGAGTGCATGTGATGTCACACGCACAACGTCACACTGCGTTTTTGAAAGAGGAGCGTCTCTTCCTCCTCCTCTCCGCAGCCAGCAAGGCACCCTTTTCCGTGGGGAGGGTCTCAGACTCGGAGGCAGAGAGATTCCGCTTCCATGTCTGAGCGCGCGCGCACACACACACACACACAGAAAAGGGTGCCTCGCTGGCTGGCTGCAGAGGGCAGGGCTGAACTGCTTCTCTCTCTGAGGCGGCACCACAGAGGCTGGCTGTCTGCCTCTCTCCAGGTTTGCTCATTAACTTTGTGAATGCCTAGCCCCCACAATTATATCATTGTGTGTGCCCAATGTGATAGGAATTTTGAGGTCTTAGATATATGGAAATGTTCATAAGCGTACCAACCAAGCACGTACATAAATCAGCACAGGAAGACCAACCTGGAACCATTTTGATTCCTAAACTGACCAAATGTTTTCTCTGCAAGGTCAAAGTGGGAAACCTCCCCATTGCCTTTCCTCACAAATCCTGTCTTAAGGGCACATTTAAGATATGAATAGGGTGTGAGCCTGTGACATGGCCCAGGAACTAAGTATTTATCATTACAAAAGACTAGCCAGGCTACCCAGGAAATCTAATCAAGTACCCTGCCAGACAGGAGATAAACAACGACAGGAGTAAAACAACATTCAAATTTCTGTTTTAAGACCACCTTTTCTGTGATGTAGGTATGATGTATCTGGGGGGGGGGGTGGTGGTCTTAGGTTACACCCCTTCTATGATGTATATATGACGTTTCTGGGGGTGGTCTTGATCTACAGGGTGGCAATTTCAAAAGTCTTTATAAGGCCTTGCATGCCATTTTTCTGGGTCTCTCCTCTCTCCCGCAGGTGAGGGGAGCACCCTGTTGCAACAGTTCAATAAAGATAAAGCTTACTAGCTGCTTTGTTTCTCAATATTCTCTGGTTGGCCTCTGTTATCTTCTCCTACCAATAGGGAACCTATGTAAGGACTCTATATGCGCTCTTGGATACACCATAAGGGAAAAGGGCATTTTTTGTTTACAACACCAAGCACCCACGCCCCCTTGCAGTTGGCTCCTATGACCCTTTAGATATCTATCAAACCTCCTCTCAGTCTTCTCTTCTCCAAACTAAACATACCCAGCTCCCTCAATCATTGTTCATAAGGCTTGGTTTCCAGACCCTTGGTTTTCATGGCTACCCTCACCCTGCACACATCCCAGATTCTCATTATCTCTCTTAAACTGTGGTGCCCAGAACTGGACACAGTGTTCCAGACTTGAGCAGTTAAAGGGCTCTAGTGCGATAAATCCATTTCTTAGAAGAAGAAGAACCTGGTTTTTCTGTAGGTCTGGGGTGAATGAATTACTAACGAGAGAACATATAAACACCCCATAAGCAGATCAGGATGAATGCAGAATGAATGCTCATTGTCATATAGCCGCCCCACAATCAAATCAGAATAAAGGCAGGTGAACTGGAGGGACTCTGTATCTTCCAGATACAGATACTCCCTGCTCTCCACTTGTGAAAACTGGATGCTAGATTAGATGTGCCGTGGGTCTGATCCAGCAAGTTATTCTTAACTCCTAACTTTGAAAGTCAGTGGAAGTTTGTTCAAAATAACTGTTAATAGTAAGTTGGTTTGTTAAGCAAGAGGTCAGACTGGCCTCCGGCTGGCCTAGGGCCGTTGTAGAAATGCCTTATTTCATATTATTATCTATACAAAAGCAACCCACGGTAGCAAAGATTTAATTAAAAAAGAAAATCAGTGAATATATCACTCAACTTTCTCTTCTTCCCAGCTCTCCACACCCGCTAAAATCGCTTCCCTACATAGACGCTCCCTGCAGGAAAAACTGACCTCACTCATAGGCTGGAGACAAAATCTACCTTCCAACTTTCTGTAAGTAGGCAGTTTGTTGCATTCCCCATCCCACTGCTTCTAACAGCGGGGAAGACGCAGTCCAGACAAGTCCTGCAGCTGTTTTATTTAATTCAAAACCTTTCCTCTAGTTTTCCCAAGCAATTCCCTTAGCTGAGAAAAGTTCCCGGCAACTTGCTAGACATTGCTGGAAGACATTTCTGTTTGCATTGTATGGTGGGCAAACAATGCCACAATCAGATCTGTAGCATTGCTCAGCAGACAAGTAGCAAAAGCAAATGTTAGCTTTTTTTTTTTTGTCTGCTTAGCAGCTATTACATTTGATAACACTGGTGTCTGCAATCTAAACATACCGGTAAGTTGCAGCCCCCAGGCCCCCATTACATTAGTATATGTTTATCAGGTGTAACATCCAGTCTAGGTTGTTACTAAAAGGGTTTATGTGGATACATTACATTGCATCTCAATGAAAGCAAACAGGGATAATGAGTGTGGGGAGGGAAAATCAAGTCTCTTCTGAATGCTATTGTGTAGATCAGAGGTGGCAAATGTCTATTTTCTGTATTTTCATCTATCAGGCTACATTCCACTATTCACTTACCTGGAAGCAAACCCCTTTGGACACAATGGAGCTTATTCCTGAGTAGACATGTTTGGTGTACTCCTGCAACGGGTGCAAGATCCAGTAGCGGTCAACCCCACGTTGACATTTGTCAATCACATGATGTTATATGACATCAAGTCATTGAAAGTTCAAGCCAAAGGACTACAAAGGAAAGTTTTGGTGAGTTTAAGATAAGAGGAAACTAGAAACTGAGAGAAACAAGAATTTGCCCATCCCTAGTGAGATGTGTGATTGTGTGTGAGATACATGTCTGGCCACATCTGCAGCTTTGTAGCTCTGTATCCATACAACTCTTTTTTTATATATAATAATTTGTATTGGTTTTAACAATTTTTTCAAACATAACAGACAACATTGTAAAATGATAAAAAATTAAAAAAATTATTTTGGCTATATAAGCCTGAGACTTCCTTCCCCCCGAATATTAGTTTTCATATTTATTCTCTAATCATGCAATTAATTGCTTTTGTTATTATTAAATAAAATCCTTTTATGAATAAATTATAAATCTCTTAATAATTAAAAAGTAGAGACATCACCTTGCCAACAAAGGTCCGTATAGTAAAAGCTATGGTTTTCCCAGTAGTGATGTATGGAAGTGAAAGCTGGACCATAAAGAAGGCTGATCGCCAAAGAATTGATGCTTTTGAATTATGGTGCTGGAGGAGACTCTTGAGAGTCCCATGGACTGCAAGAAGATCAAACCTATCCATTCTGAAGGAAATCAGCCCTGAGCAGCGGCGTAGCGTGACTTGTCAGCACCCGGGGCAACGCAAGTAATTTGCGCCCCCTAACCTGGGGCAAGGCACGTAATTTGCGCCCCCCCTAACCCCTAACCTGCGAGTTGCCGCTGGCGCTGCCGCCCAAACGACGACGCTTGCCCGGAGGAGGGGGGGCAGAGAGGCGAGGAAAATGCAACGGCCCAGCAGCTGCAGCAGCAGCGGCGGAGGCGGGGCTGTGAGAAGGGGCTGCCTGGCGCGTCCTCCGCGGCGAGCGCTGAGAGCCGCTGCCTGCCGGGCGCCTTCAGCCCGGGCGCCGCGAGACATGCGGCTCTGCTACAGCCTGCGCCCGAGGCTCTTCGGCGACTCCGGAGGCAGCGAGCGCACCCCCCCCAAGATGTTGCGCCCGGTGCGGCCTGCCCCCCTGGCACCCCCCACGCTACGCCACTGGCCCTGAGTGCTCACTGGAAGGACAGATTGTGAAGCTGAGGCTCCAATACTTTGGCCACCTCATGAGAAGAGAAGACTCCCTGGAAAAGACCCTGATGTTGGGAAAGATGGAGGGCACAAGGAGAAGGGGACGACAGAGGACAAGACGGTTGGATAGTGTTATCGAAGCTACCAGCATGAGTCTGACCAAGCTGCGGGAGGCAGTGGAAGACAGAAGTGCTCTGGTCCATGGGGTCACGAAGAGTCGGACATGACTAAACGACTAAACAACAACAACAATAATAAATGATAATTTTATCCTTACAAATCTTCTTGTAACCCTACTAATGATGTAAGTTGCTGACAGTTGTCTTTCAAGTATAACATATATTTATTCCAGGCTTTCAGAAAGTTCTGGGTGTCCATACAACTCTTTGTACCTTCAACAAACTACAGTTCCTTGGGTTATTTAGGGGGAAACCATGGCTGGTAAAATAGTGCTTTAAATGTCTGGTGCAGATGTGACCTTTGTGTATGTAGTCTGTGTATATTGGGGGAGGGGGCATTGGTCCCACCCACTTTGGCCCCACCCCTTTCACTTTGGCCCCTCCCACTCCTTCAGAAGCTGGCTAGCAGCAAAGTGTGGCTCTCCATTCAAAAATGTCAGCATCCCTCATGTAGACTGCATACTCTAGGCTATGAATGCAGCAGAGTACTGATTGCAGGGGTCAGAGTGGATAATGATAGCTCAGCATGTTGTAAGGGGTACAAAGTTTACTTCCGAACTGTCAAAAAAAAGGAGAAAAAATGCCATTGGACTAAGGAGGAGGAGGAGGATAGGACATGGCTCGGAGGACTTCCCTGAATTTGGGTAGGCATCTTTTGGGAGCTAATCTGACAAGGATCTACACCTTTGACATTCACCCGCTGCTACTAATTGAAAAAATATCAATCACAGGTTTCAATAAGAATGCTGAATTTGTCCTGTGGAAGGGCTGAATTGATCAAAGCCTGAGCTTTTGTTCAGAGGTAGAGAGGCTGCCAAGAAATTGTCTTTATTTTACCTTTTATCAGGAAATCTTGCCAAGTGGCTGAGAATTATCCTGTTAAAAAAGGCATAACTGCAATAAAAGAATCCGCAGTCTCTGTAGCAAAAGATTTGGCTGATTAGGTCAAACCAATATTTCAACTTCAGTTTTCTCCACAAGGGAAACCTGTGGCCTTGAAGGTTCCTCCTCTCTTCAGATCCTGTCTCTCGCCTTACTTCCTCCTGTCTCACTTGCTTCCTCTAGTCTTTTCAGAAGGAGAAGCGGCATTCATTTGTTTTGGTTTTATTATGTATTTTGTTTTGTTTTTTCCCCTTGTATTTTTATGCTGTAAACCGTCCAGAGATCAATGGGTGGAGGGTGGTATACAAATTTAATAAATTGATATATAAATAAATCCTCTCCCTCTTTATAATGGTGCTGGGGGTGTGGTTAGGGCCACATGTGCACTATATATTGAAAGCAGTAAGATAGCACTTTAAAAAGTTATGTCTTCTCCCCCAAAGAATCATGTGAACTGTATCATAGAATCATAAAGTTGGAATAGACCACAAGGGCCATTGAGTCCAACCCCCTGCCAAGCAGGAAACACGATCAGAGCACTCCTGACATATGGTTGTCAAGCCTCTCCTTAAAGACCTCCAAAGAAGGAGACTCCACCACACTCCTTGGCAGCAAATTCCACTGTCGAACAGCTCTTACTGTCAGGAAGTTCTTCCTAATGTTTAGGTGGAATCTTCTTTCTTGTAGTTTGGATCCATTGCTCCGTGTCCGCTTCTCTGGAGCAGCAGAAAACAACCTTTCTCCCTCCTCTATGTGACATCCTTTTATATATTTGAACATGGCTATCATATCACCCCTTAACCTCCTCTTCTCCAGGCTAAACGTGCCCAGCTCCCTTAGCCGTTCCTCATAAGGCATCGTTTCCAGGCCTTTGACCATTTTGATTGCCCTCCTCTGGAGACGTTCCAGTTTGTCAGTGTCCTTCTTGAACTGTGGTGCCCAGAATTGGACACAGTACTCCAGGTGAGGTCTGACCAGAGCAGAATACAGTGGCACTATTACTTCCCTTGATCTAGATGCTATACTCCTATTGATGCAGCCCAGAATTGCATTGGCTTTTTTAGCTGCCACGTCACACTGTTGGCTCATGTCAAGTTTGTGGTCAACCAAGACTCCTAGATCCTTTTCACATGTACAGCTCTCAAGCCAGGTGTCACCCATCTTGTATTTGTGCCTCTCATTTTTTTTTGCCCAGTTGCAATACTTTACATTTCTCCCTGTTAAAGTTCATCTTGTTTGTTTTGGCCCAGTTCTCTAATCTGTCAAGGTCGTTTTGAAGTGTGATCCTGTCCTCTGGGGTGTTAGCCACCCCTCCCAGTTTGGTGTCATCTGCAAATTTGATCAGGATGCCCTTGAGTCCATCATCCAAGTCGTTGATAAAGATGTTGAATAAGACCGGGCCCAAGACAGAACCCTGTGGCACCCCACTAGTCACTCTTCTCCAGGATGAAGAGGAACCATTGATGAGCACCCTTTGGGTTCGGTCAGTCAGCCAGTTACAAATCCACTGAGTGGTAGCCTAGTCAAGACCGCATTTTACCAGCTTCTTTACAAGAATATCATGGGGCACCTTGTCGAATGCCTTGCTGAAATCAAGGTAGGCTACATCCACTGCCTTCCCTTCATCTACCAGGCTTGTAATTCTGTCAAAAAACGAGATCAGGTTAGTCTGACATGACTTATTTTTCAGAAATCCATGCTGACTATTGGTGATCACAGCATTCCTTTCTAGGTGCGCACAGACTGTTTGCTTAATGATCTGCTCCAGAATCTTCCCTGGTATTGATGTCAGACTGACTGGGCGGTAATTATTTGGGTCCTCTCTTTTCCCCTTTTTGAAAATAGGGACAACATTTGCCCTCCTCCAGTCTGCCGGGACTTCGCCTGTTCTCCAGGAATTCTCAAGGAATTGTAGTTTGTCAAGGGTGCTGAGTAGGGATAGAGGAGAAATGTATTCAGCATCCAAATCAAAATTGATCAAATTCACACTTTCTGAGATGATATGCAAGGAGCTTGGCTCTTGGAAGCCCATCTTAATATTGCTAATGTCCACTTCCCTGTACTGGTAATGCCACAGAGGGCTGGCTAGCTGACACTGGCTCATGATAGGGCCTTTTCAGTGGTGGTTCCCCATATGTTGTATGCCCTCCCTGGTTAGATGTTTCTGTCTCCCTCTACAAACTTTCAGTAGAGCTTAAAAACATTCCAGCCAGTCATCTGCTGGCTGAAAGATACTGTTCCTCACAACCTTGAAATTATTATAACTCTGAAGTTATGTCACTATGTTACCTGTATTTAGATGTTTCAAATTGTTTGTTTGTTTGCTTGTTGTTTTTTAAATAGTATTGTTTTTCTACTTTGGTGTTTACCACTCTGGGAGGGAGCATGGGAAAGAAATGCCATAAATAAGCAAATGCATAAATTGCTGATAAATAGCCCAAGGGCAATTCTGATTTTCATTGTTTTGAAAAATCTGTTGCCTGCATAGCAACCAGTCTAGAATGGACCTTTCCCCCCCTTTCTTCTTCCTTCCACCCCCTCCCTCTTCCCATTTACGAACTTGGAGGCCTGTTAGATGCCCTGAAGGACAACAAAGTCTAACACATGGCACACAGTGGAATATGAGTGATGATGACACTAAAGACGGCGCCTGATGGGTATTGGGAATGACCCCCTTCTGACTGCAAGGCAAGTGGATTCAGGGTGCCGGAATTACTTTTTTAATTGCTCTCCCAACTAATGGCAAATGTCCTAATGAGATCAAAACCATTACACTTCTCTTTCATCTGTTGTCGCATAATTTGTAAAGGGAGCTGCTTGCTGTCAGAAGACAAATTCCAAATGCCGTGTAATAATTACAAAATTGAGTAAAGTAAGACTTGAAGCAATCTGTTTTTATTTGTGTGTGTGTGTGTGTGTGTGTATATATATATATATATATATATATATATATATATATATATATACACACACACACATACACACACACACACACACACAAATAAATAAAATATATACACAAATAAGTAAACAATTGGAAAGAGGGTAAGAAGAGTTGGGATATGGGGTGTGCACTTTTCTGTACATAATTAGTTAGAGTGACCACAGACTCTCAATGACCGTGACAGAAAATGGCTATTTTTAAAACATCCTATGTCCTTTTAAAATGTGGTTCTTTTTTGGGGGGGTGTTATTTGGTTGCTGTTTTTATTTTGATTATATATATTGTGGTTTTATATGTTGTTCTTGTTTTGTGAACTGCCCTGAGACATCCGGGTATAGGGCGGTATATAAATTCAATCAATCAATCAATCAATCAATCAATAAATAAATAAATATGGTATATTTATTAAATGCCTGAAATTGGTGCTGGATTAAAGGGTGCAAGGAGCCTTGTGCTGAACTGCATCCTGGGATACCACGATGCTCTGATGATCTTTCCATCTCAGGGCTGTGTCAGTCAACTGGGATTTTACAGACTTGACCCAGAAAACTGTTGCGGATGGTAAAAGAGAGAGGGACAACATAATTACAGGCCATTTAACTTTGAAAATTACAAGTTTGAGGCAGCTTGGACCATCATGGAGGAGAGCTGCTTAACTCCTGTCCGTTACTCCAACCCAGTGGTCCCTGAGCTAGCCCCTATCAACAATCTTGCATTGCAGTCTGGGAACAGGGGGCTCTGCATTCCTTCCAGATGTTGGACTACAACTCCCAGCATTCCTCACCACTGGCTATGCTAGCTGAGGCTGATGGGAGTTGGAATACAACATCTGGAGGGACCACAGATTTCCCCATCCCTGACATATAATGTTATCCACCCAGCCATCACCCAGCACTGCTGTGAAGAGTCTACCTTCATCTCACCTTGTAAGATTACTGCTGCAAGCATTTGGTAGCCTCCTTCCCCGTGAAATCTCAGCCCCTTTTATTTTTGTCAGCTAAAGTTCTGCTATCAGGAAAGGTTCTGGATAGCTATAGTGCAACTGTACTGTCTACCAATATGCCAGATACTGGTGCCCAAATTTTTGTTCTGTCATCACCATTGGCACAGGCATCTTAGACAATGAGGTCCATTTGTGAGAAGTTAACATAACTGTAAATATGCTTAGACCACACATTCTATAGTACTTTAAGAACAGGCAGAAATCTTCGAGATTATGGCAAGTACTATTATTCTAGATACTGAAGTGTTGGCAGTTTCCTTGTTTCATTATGTTACTAGATAATTCACAAAGATTCCTAGGTTCAGAACTTAGAAACACAGGATGCTGCCTTCTATGGAGTCACTTTTATTATGTATTTTGTGTTCTGATTTTATATTTTTACATTGTAAACCACCCTGTGATCTATTGAAAAAGGGCAGCATACAAATTTAATGAATAATCATAATTTTAAAAATCCTTCATCCTAGAGCATATTGGCAACAAGCTAAAATAATAATAATAATAATAATAATAATAATAATAATAATAATAATAATAATTTTATTATTTGTACCCCGCACACCTGACTGGGTTGCCCCAGCCACTCTGGGCAGCTTCCAACAAATATAAAAGCATAACAAAACATCAAACATTAAAAACTTCCTGATACAAAAAAACTACAAAAAAGAATTCAGCTGGGGAAGGCTTGAGGGGTTTTCAAGAGGCATCTAAAACACAGACCAGCAGGAGCTCATCTGAACTGCAAGGGCAACAGTTTCCCATAATCCAGGGGCAACCACACAAAAGGCCCTGTTGCCACTAACAACACAATGAAAGTCTCACACTGCCATCGAGGCTTCATTTGCTGAGTGCAGAGGCCGGGCAAGGCGATCTCTGGGGCAACATCACAGTTGCCAAGTAAACTATATTTCACCAGTTGCATCATTCTTGGTACTCCTCTTTCTATCATTTTCAGGAAACATTCAAGCATAGCTGTCAAGCGTCCCTTATTTGGCGGGACAGTCCCTTATCCCAGCGCCATGTCCCGCTGCTGTCCCTTATTGATGATGCCCCTTAAATAAGCTACTGAAGGTAATGGGGCCCTTTCTATGTCCAGCTGTCCTTTGTCAACAACAAATTGTTGCTGGTTTTTGTGTTGAATATATGCTATATGGTAATTTATGAACCTAATAGGTATCTAAAGCCATTTGCACGCAACAAAATATGTATTTTATCAAAGTAATTGTTGATACCTTATTTTGGCTGCTGATCCCTTATTTTCGAGGCTGCTGGTCCCTTATTTTCAAATCTGTAAGTTGACAGCTATGCATTCAAGAGGGTATGTCTTTCCCAATTCCAGCCCACTGACACACACCCACCCATGGCTCAATGGCAGAAACTCCAGCACCAAATGTGAAATCACTCCACGGTGTCTCCTGTATCATATGAGCAAGGAAAGACTTTGATTAGCCATGTCTTTCAACGTTAACGATGATGTTCTACATAGTGGAACATGTCTGAAAGAAAACGAGCACACAAGATGGCTCAAGTTCCTCTTTGTAATGTTACAACTACAACTATAACACTCACGTGTGTGCACACATGTATATATGAACTTGTTCATAATCATAATAATTATTCCCGGGGATTATTCCAAGGCTATAGTCTTTATTTCTGAATTTGCTCAGGGTATGTACCATAGGGAATGGGGGGGGATGGTGCTTTAATAACATGTTGTGCTATTTATAGCAATAATTACTGAGCATGGAGGAATATTGTTCCTTTTCACAATGAAACAGGACAGCTTTATCTCTCTGAATGACTTGGAGAACGATCCAAAACGCCGCAATAATGAGAGGTTTGGTTGAAGAGACATCCTGTTTACATAGCATTTGATTGACATGATACTACACGGGCAAAGAAATGTACTATGAATTTCGTTGTTCATAACAATCTGGATTAATGTTCTCTTAAAAGTTTGTTTCCTGTGCTTTACATACAATTTCATACACTTAGGATGCCAGTTACCTGCCTACTTTGAAAGCCATACATTTGAGGCCCACTCTGTCTCCAAGGAGATAAAGAGAATATGAGGTCCCCCCCTCCTTTATCTTCAGAACAACCCTATGAGGTGGGCTAGAACAAAAGCAAATGATTGCCCCGTGGTCACAGAGTGAGCTTCTTGGTAGACTGAGGTTTTGAACCCAGGTCTCTGCAATCAAGTCAAGTCCTTTACTGGTTCTTTAAAGCTCTATGGATGAGACCAACCTTGCAAATTTTCAGAACTGCCACATTTCTCCTTTAAGATGTCCTGAACATGTAGTAGTGTGCTTGTGGCTAATATTTAGTAAAAGCCCCAAAATACAAGTCTGCAAATTATCAATTCAACTCACATGTGGGTAATTTGTAAGTGTATGCAAAACCTGTGATTTATTTACTCATTTAATATTCCAGATTTCTTCTGTGGAACTCAAAGCATAGGATTCCCAAGCAGCCTTCTATTCCACTGATAGAAATGGATGAGCAGCAGGCACCAAAACATCTGGAGGACAAGAAGTTAGCAAAGGCTAATTGGGATGACCGCAGCAAATGTTTTCCTGCAGATGTTGATTCGTATAGGAGACAGTGCCAGTATTCCCACTTGCAGTAAATATCAATATTGGGTGGAGCCAGTTTCTATCAGGGTTGCAGAATGGGGAAAACAGGTTAACCCTTTCCCATGGGTTAGCCTGATTCCACTCCCCATGTCTGCTAATTGTTTTGAAAAAATGGTGGACGAAAACAATGCAGTTCATGTTATCTCATTTGGCTGGTCCTTCATAGAGTTCATCTAGTCCAAGCCACTGCAATGCAGGAAACTTTTGCCCAATGTGGGGCTCAAACCCATGACCCTAGGATGTTGAACCACCCCCAGGCTTCTACCTCCACTGACTGTAGCCTATGAGATACTTGATAACCCTTTACGCTTCCCCAGGCAGTTCCAGGTAAGCAATGAAATACAGGGGAACTCTTGGACACCCCACCATATGTCTGTTAGAATTCCTGATCTATGATTGCAGTCATGGGATTGTTGTCAATCACATGACAGTATATGTTTTGACTCCACAGAGTGGGAAGTGATGGAGAAAGGATGTTTGTGTTACTGTGTTCCATGAAATGGGACTGTTGTCCTTTGTTTTTTCACTCTTTGCTGTCTGATGCTAGAGAGAGAGGGAGCCATGTTGCAGTGCTCCGTGTGTGTTTATATGTAAATAAAATAGATTAGCCAAAACGCTGAGTTGCTGAGGTCTGTCACGTGCATGATGCGCAAACTCTGTGGTTCCCTAAGTGTGCTGGTGTCGGCTGGCATCGGTCGCTGTGATGTTCGGCTGAAGAAAGCGTTGATCGACCAGGAGGGAGAGAACATGCCAGTCGGGCATGTGTCTCTGCCAGGGTCCTACACGAGTGTAGGCTGAACTCCTGACAATGTCTTCACTAAGCAAGAACCTCATTCAGGGTGGGGAATGCTACATGCTCTTGTTTTGAAAGCACACATTTATCAGTGCTGTCCTTCTCTTTGGGAGAGGAACCATTGCTCAGTTCAGTGACAGAGCATCACTTTATGCCAGTGGGGGGGGGGGGGAGAGAGAGAGAGAGAGAGAGAGAGAGAGAGAGAGAGAGCTGAGCTGTTGTGCTTAGGTCCTGCTTCTTGGCTTCTCATAGACATCTAGATGGCCACCATGAGAACGGGATGCTGAACTACATTGGCCTCTGACCTGTTCCAGCAGGTCTCTTATGTTCTGCAGTTTCCTCTTTCCTTTCTTGCCAGCCACGAGGTCTGTCCTTATGTAGCAAGCAGCCACATTATTGTTTCTGAGGGAAGGAAGCGTCACGTCATTTTTTGACATTGCAAGATATGACCCGTTGCTTTAATTAGCATTTTTCTGTTCCTTTTCTTTTTTTACGGACCGCAATCTGAAATGACAGCAAATCTTCAGCATGTTCTCTGCTCTTTCGCTTTCTCTCACTCTCTTCCCTTCAGTGGCAAATGCAATTCAGAGCCCGCTGTAGAGCTCTTTAAGTTTGGAATTAACTATGCGGCATTACCATAAATGGCGCCTGCATAATTTTACAGATATTTGTAAACTTTAATATATTCACTTTAACTTGGCTTTCAGATGGAAAGCATGAAAAATCAATTCCCCAAGCTGTGCAAATATGAATGAAAGGAAAAGCATAATTTGTGTTTGATCCTGCTGAGATATATCCAGGAACTGAAAAGGGCGGGGGCAGAGCAGGGGGTGGGAGTTGAGAGATTGTAATTCACAGAATTTTAAGCAACTTACAAAATGTCCTACTACTTTGCATCATTACCATGATTGCATAAAAAAGGAAGAGCACTCTGCAGAGATGTAAATGAACTGTCTCCATCCCCAGCATTTGGCTTTGGCGTAGCACCTGAGCAGCGATGCCAAAACGTCTCATTATCATTCTTGCCTTTGAGAAAAGCAAGCACCAGTCACCTATTTGGCACTGGGAAAAGTCTCCAGGGCAGACTAGACCTACTGGCATGGCCATAACTGCCACCAGCCATTCCCAAAACATTCTAGGTAGGATGCCAAGAGAGACACCAGGGAGGGTGGTGGAAGCAACCGTCAGAGATCAGCTCCTACGAACAGATGCTGAGAGGATTTATAGAGCCCTCACAGCAAACCCCAGCTGCCTTCTCCTCATTTCCAACACTGGTGCCTCTGCCATATTTGGCGTTCCCAATTTTCACACAGCAAACATATCCTCACCCAAGAATGCACCAGCCGTAGGGTGGCCTGCAGCTCACCAAAAAGGGGGTATAAATTAGCAGATTCTCGTTTTTATGCATAGATGTGAATTTTTAAACAATTCCACCCATTGAAACAGAGGTATCTAAAAAAATAAAATATATATTGAGCAAGTGATCTGCTCTGTGGCTACTCAGGTGTTCAGGTGATGACTGTGGACTTCAAGGCTCCTGCCATCTTGCCTAATGGTCCTGTGGACTGCCACCTGCCAATTCTTTGAATAGATGGCTGTCTTCTGCAAGGAAGGGTGCAGCAGTGGCGTAGCGTGGGGGGGTGCAGGGGGGGCCGGCCGCACTGGGCGCAACATCTGGGGGTTAGGGTTAGGGGGCGCAAATCCACGGGTTAGGGGGTGCAAATCCATGGGTTAGGGGGCACAAATTACTTGCCTTGCCCCGGGTGCTGACAACCCACGCTACGCCACTGGGGTGCATGGACCTTGGGAGAAGCGACAAGCCGTAGTGGTTAATTTTGCAGCGCAGGAGCTCATCATGTCAACCGTCACAGTCTTAAGGGGAGAGGTGAGAGGAGGAGCAACTGCCCAAAATGCCCCCCCTCTCATTCTGCAGATGGAAGCTTCCTCGCAGCAGAAGGTTACAAGGGAGTGCCATTCTAAGGTGATTGAAAACACTGATGAAACCATTCTGCGGCGTCCATTAAACGTGTGTGGCAATGAATTGGTTTGAATGCTCCCTTCTCCTCCTGGAATACAAGGAGCCTCTAATATCTAAAAGTAAGAGGCGTCAGGAAGCTGGGGGTTACAGATTGATAAGAGTTGCATTTTCCCCCTCGCTGCTTTGTCTACCAAGCCAGTCCTATCCATAATACCAGCCACTTGGTAAACTAATCAATATTGTAAGTGCCCGAGGTTTCGGATTCTACAAGCACAGATAACTAATGAAAATGCCTTCGTGCTGGAGATGAGAAAAACAAATGTGTCAATAAAAGAAGGGGAAAGGACCTTGCAACTCTTGGGGAAGGGGGAATTGAATGACACATTTATTTTTATTTGCTTGTTTCATATGGGATCTCGCAGCTGTTGTTTTAATGCTACAGCAATTTATGTCCTTGCGGTATTACCATTGTTAAGAGCTTCACCAGAGGCCTTGTCTCGATGCCTGAACCATCGGGTGGGTGGCAAATCGGGGCCATGGCCTCTCCAGTGGTGGTGCCCTGATTCTGGGACCCTAAAGCCATTGGATGACACTCTTTTTTCCTGACTTTTGGACAGCAAAGCAAAACAGGTCTCCTTGGCCAACTAGAATAAGTACTCCGAAGTTGTTTTATTGCTGCTGTTACCTGGTTCCTTTTTTGTTCTTGCCTTTATGATACTTTATGGTAGATTGCTTTTATTCTCCTTAAGCTGCCTCATGGGCCTTTTTTAGTAGATGGGCAAGACATAAATGTTTACAGCAAGGTAAATAAAACTAGGGTTGCTGACTCCTCCTGCCCACGGCATGACTCCATAACAAAACCACCTTATCCCACATGTACCCACTAAACCACTTTGGTTAGTGGAATTGGCACTAATACAGGTGCCACAAAATACCTGTTCTGTACCTGTAAGAACTCAGCTGTTTAGTGCAGCAGCCCCTGAACTTTGCAACGCCCTGCCTATTGAGATCAGAGAGGTGCCTTCACTGTACACTTTCCCGCACCTGCGAAAAATATTATTGTTTAGAAAAGCCTGTCCAGGTGCTTAGAAAGTTGAGGTAATTTTAATATGGTTTAGCATATTAACTTTTGCATTTTGTGAATTTCTCTTGATTTTACTGTTTTACCTTTTGTAAACTGTTCCCATTCTTTTATCATAATTGTTGTTGAATTTTCAAAAATTTAACATATATACTTTAATACGTAACAAATTTGTCTTTTCTCGACTTCCCACCCCATTTTCGATAATGTTTTAATTTCTGCCCTTCTGCTGCACATTGCATTCTCTTTCTTATAACAATGCTGTATTCTCTAATGCCTTCTGTTGCTCATAATGCAGTTCCTGCTTGCTAGTTTGCCAGACTATAATATTTCCTTAAATAGTCTGAAAAGGGCTTCTGTTCTTCCACAAAACAATACTTTTTAAAACAACAACAGCAACCAACAACAACAATCAAAAGCTTCCTGCAGCCAATCAGAAGCCGCGCTTTGGTTTCCAAATGTTTTGGAAGTCAAACGGACTTCCGGAACGTATTCTGTTCAACTTCCAAGGTACGACTGTACTGCAATCTACCAGGCTTACTTGCATAGGATTCTCTCTGAACCAAGTCATTTCTTTATTTTTCAGTATTAACTGGCAATGACAGGGTGTGGAAGAAAGAAGAGAACAATCAATATATGCTTTCTTTTTTAAAAATGTATTTCTTATCTTCCAGTGCCTATGCTATCAGTAGGAAGGAAAAAACAGAGTTACCTGAAGCCATCTAACCAACTTTCGCAAGGTTAGTGTGGATTTTGCAAAGCACCTAGTTGTATCTGAGAAAATGTGTGTGCATTTGGAGATATATATATATATATATATATATTCATTAGTATTTAGCTGCAGTGTGTACCTTTTAATTTGGTTGTCAGGGGAGACAGGAACAGGATGCAATAATTAAGGATAAAAGATGGGGAATGGAAGCTTTATTAAAGGATATATTGAAGATGGGGATTTGATCTGAGATTAGATTATGATTGAAGTTGTTAATGCAGCTGTGGCTCTCTTGAGTGACAGAGCAGTGGATGAATTGAAGAGGCAATTATAAGTACAGGACTCTCTGTAATCTTTACAATCCCAACCTCACTGTCACATCTGCTTAAATTAATTTCAGTGAAAGCTGCAAATTTACAGCTTTCCCGGATTGGAAAATGTTTGTTTGTTTATTGTCCTCTGGAAATATTTTCAGGGGAGGCTGTGGGCAGCGGGCAACGTGGCGAAGGAGGGGGTTGGGGGGAGAGCCATTTTGTTCGCTTGCTTGTATATTTTTGACTCACTGAATTAATAAGAGGAGATTAATCTGAAGGCTGGCGCCTTTATGAAAACTGATTGATTTTCGGCAGCCTGGTGCTATTATGATTATCTTCTGGAAGGTCAAAGGGAAAGCATGTAAAAGTCATAGCTGATTCATGAGTTCCATATATTAAGAAGAGGATAAGGCAAAAGAGGGAGGAGTTTGTTGATCCGCGCTACAAGTGAGGACCACTTTGCCTTCATTGCTGAGAGTGAAATTCGAGGGAAAGGATTTTAAACAACTTTGGACATAGTTATTTAAAGATGTCTGTTCAGGAGAGATAGCAATAGTTCATTACTATGCATGCTGAAAACCTATTTTAAGGAGCTCTTTTGGCGCACAAAGATTAATTTACCACCACATTTTCTACCACCCCCATCCCTCACTACTAATATAAATGATGGTTGTAGTTTAAATTGGTATTATATTTTGATAGCCTAGTTTTGAATGTACTGAAGAATATGTTGCATAAAATATGTGGAGACCTGGTGGGCGGGGGGAAACCACCCCTCCAGAAACTGAGACCTGAAAGACTGTTCTTTTTCGCCTCGTAGGGTAGGAACAAAATGTAAGCATTTAAACCAAAATTACTGCTTGAAAAGATTATTGAATGCATTCGGAGCTTATGGACATTAAGGAAAATAAATATACATTGGTACCTCAGGTTACATACGCTTCAGGTTACACACTCCACTAACCCAGAAATAGTGCTTCAGGTTAAGAACTTTGCTTCAGGATAAGAACAGAAATCGGGATTCGGCGGCGCAGCGGCAGCAGGAGGCCCCATTAGCTAAAGTGGTGCTTCAGGTTAAGAACGGACTTCACCTGAGCTACCACTGTACACATTTATTCCTGATCAGGTCAGGGAACATATATGCATGGAAGGGTGTTTCTTCATACACGACTGGTTAAAAACAGCATAAGTGTAAATGGTGTCTGGTGTGTGCAGTTTTAATTTAGTCCAGGGATGGGGAACATATGACTCTTCTGATGTTGTTGGGTTGCAGCTCCCATCATCCCTGGCCATTGGCCAGGCTGGCTGGGGCAGATGGGAATTGTAGTTCAGCAACATCTGTAGGGCACCACGTTCGCTATTCTGACATACAGAGATATGGAGAGATTTTTGTTGGTGGGGGCAGAGAAGACGCAAGAGTGCATTTGTTGTGATTTTCAGGATTTAGTTGCAGGAGGAAAGTATCTGACCTCAAAGATGTCCATGGTAGACCAGGAAGATGTCTGAGCTTGGGTAGGAGGAATGGAGGAGGTATCTGATCCATCATTTCCATTCATAACTGTTATGTACTAAAGTTCTCACCCTGGGCCAGCAGGGGGATACTGTAGATAGTTTTCACTCAGGTCCACATATGCAAATAAGGAATTGAAAGTGACATTCAGTGATTGGATAGTTACAGAAAGTTGTTACTGTTTCCATGTAGTTGAGCTCTATATAAGCAGGTTGGCTGAACCCTTCAGCCCTGTTCTGTTCTGGCCTGTGAAGAAAGAAGAGCTGTCTGAAGAATCGCTGTGCCATCTGATATGTTCACCCACAACTTAACAATAAGAATATAAGATGAGTTTGCCAGATGAAGCCAGTGGCCCACCTAATCCAGCATCTTGTCCTCACAGTGGCCAACCGGACGCCTGCAGGAAACCTGCAAACAGGCCCCAGGCCCCAGAGCACTGCTCCCTCCTTTCATTTCCAACAACTGTTATGCAGAAACATTACTGCCTGTCAGGGAATCTGATTGCTCCCATGGTGGCAGCCAAGAAGCAGATAAGCAAGAAGAATTCTTACCGAGTGATTTATTCAAAATTTACAGAGAGAGACAAAGGAATGCAGTCTTCCCTAGATGATGGCGTTGCTCCGAGTAAAGTCCCACCCCCTCTGTCTCTCCTATTCTACGTCACCCTGTGCCTCGGAGCTTTCTCTCAATGCCCGTCTGGTCCTGGGAGAGGAGGGTCAGGAATGCTTTCCAAAGTCTGTCAGCTGTCTCTCCCCTGGTGCTTCTTCTTCCTGCTGCTCCTCTCCCAATATTCTCCAGCTTCTCCCCTCTGCAGCCTCTGAACTATGTTGTTGTTGTTGTTGTTTAGTCGTGTCTGACTCTTTGTGACCCCATGGACCAGAGCATGCCAGGCACTCCTGCCTTCCACTGTCTCCCAAAGTTTGGTCAAACTCATGCTGGTAGCTTCGAGAACACTGTCCAACCATCTTGTCCTCTGTCGTCCCCTTCTCTTTCCCAACATCAGGGTCTTTCCCAAGGAGTCTTCTCTTCTCATGAGGTGGCCAAAGTATTGAAGCTTCAGTTTCAGGATCTGTCCTTCCAGTGAGCACTCAGGGCTGATTTCCTTCAGAATGGATAGGTTTGATCTTCTTGCAGTCCATGGGACTCTCAAGAGTCTCCTCCAGCACCATAATTCAAAAGCATCAATTCTTCAGCGACCGGCCTTCTTTAAGGTCCAGCTCTCACTTACATACATCACTACTGGGAAAACTTGCAAACCACTGTTATAAATCTATACTGTCCTCCTCATTTCAGGAAGATTCAGGAAGAGGGGGGTGGTCTCCACCATTCCTCCTCAGTCCAGCCCCTGACACTGCCTCCAACTGTGGTGGCAGTGCATAGCCATCATGGCTAGTAATCATATATAGCCTTACCCTCTGTGGATTTGCCCAATCCTCTTTTAAAGCCATCACTGCCTCCTGTGGGAATGAGTGTGCTGGTTCCGGGGGGAGGTTACCGTGAGGCGTGGTCAGAGTCCGGTCCTGGATTGAGGGTCTGGAGACTGTCCACCAAGGGTGAAGCGGGGTCCAAAGCGAGAAGCCGGCCGTGGTCGGGAACTCTGGAAGAACAGGTCTGGGTGCTGGCAGAAACAGGTTTCCAACTACGTTGCTTCTGCAACCTGGGACTGGGCTGACTGGCCTTTATCTCCTCTAGGGCCTAGGGCGGTCCCGGCTTACAGGTGACTCGCCTCTCCTGGCCTTAAGGCGAGCACTCCTCCTGAGAGAACTCAGTTCCCTCCGCCTCTCTGCCCTGAGCCTCTGCAGCTCAGGAGAGGCTGGAGGGTTACTGGACCCAGAGGCAGCCTCACCTTCCCCTGACAGGGCTGGGAGAGGAGCACCTGCAGGCAATGGGCCCTCAATCAGCTCTGGAGCCAGAGTGGAAACATCTGGTGTCTGCTCCTGAGGATCCGGCACAGGTGCAGGCCCTTCAGATTCGAGATCCTGTCCCGGCTCAGCTGGCCCTGGAGGCGGGGACTCCTGTGCAGGCTGGGACTCCTCAGGTTCAGCTTCTGAATCAGACTCCCAGGCCATCACAATGAGTTCGATAGTTTAACTATGCACTGCGTGAAGTAATGCTTCCTTTTATCTGTCCTTAATCTCCCAACATACAGCTACATTGGATGTCCAAGACTTCCAGTACAGTGGTACCTCAGGTTAAGTACTTAATTCGTTCCGGAGGTCCGTACTTAACTTGAAACTGTTTTTAACCTGAGGCACCACTTTAGCTAATGGGGCCTCCAGCTGCTGCCGTGCCGCCAGAGCACGATTTCTGTTCTCATCCTGAAGCAAAGTTCTTAACCCGAGGTACTATTTCTGGGTTTACGGAGTCTGTAACCTAAAGCGTATGTAACCTGAAGCGTATGTAACCCGAGGTACCACTGTATTATAAGAATGGGAGAGATATTTCTCTCTCTCCATGCCATGCCTCATTATATAAATTTTTACCATGTTACTTTTCCCTTACCTTTTCTCTAAACTAAAAAAAAAAAAAAAATCCCAAACGCTGTAGACCTCACAGGAGAGTCCCTCCATTCCTTTGCTTTTAATGCCAAGGATGCTTTTACCAGCACATCTATCTGCATAAAAGTCAACAAGGGAATTTTTTTTAAAAAAATTATGTGTTCCTTTTGATGTTCTGCACATTAAATATGCTCTGCTGCAAGGTTGCTTGGGTTTCTATTCATTTTTCCTTAGTTTCCTTCCATTCTCATTTTAAATTGCCATAGACTTTACAAGGGCTGAAGGGAAGGAAGGAAGAAAATGTCGATCGTATAGATGGGTCAACTACAGGCAGTCAAGGTTTAGATCTGAACTGCTGCCAATTGGCATCTACCCATCACTTCACTTAATAGGAGAGAAATCCCTCTCCATCTGCTGGGAATATGCTGAAGAGCTGTCAACATCAACCACAAGACATTATGAGAGATTGAAAGGTCAAAGCCCTTTCAGAAGTACAAATTCACAATGATTTTATTATATTAATACCCTGACCTCTCCTCATTGACATCATCACCTTCCACAGAAGTCTTGACCAAAAAGGCTTGCTCTTAGCACTTGAAAACTAATAAAGGAAATGAAAACATGAAGAACATTTGGCTTTAGGGGGAGGAAATCTGTTCATCTCCCCATCCATTAACGGAAGAGGGGAAGCTGCCATTTTAATTTTGCTTTCATAGTAATCTATACCAGGCATTCTTAAAGTGTGCTACAATGCATCCTGTGCAATGCCAAAATTCAGTGCCTCCCCCCGCCTCTCACCTTCTATGTCCCTGTTGCTGAGCCCCCTGCAGCACCCTCTTGACTTTGCACCCAGAGTGGGTGAACCAGTTACACCCCCTTAAATCTGGGGAGAGTCTCTAAGGTCAAATACAGAGGCCCAGGGTGCATTATTTGGTCTGTGGACCAGAGATTGCCCATCCTTGCTTTAAAATGGGTGACAGACTCTGTGTTGGCCATCAGGCGATGGCTTTTCCCACTCTCCATTCTTAGGTGTGTTCATAAGGGAATGCTTAAAGGGGTACTTTGACTTGATCAATTAATAAGCTGTATGTTTACTTATATGTTATATGTTTATTCTGTATACAACATCGAAGTCTCACATCAAATATAACTGATCTGTAGAAATGATCTGAAAATAGAGACTCTGCATGTACTTATGTGACGCAAAAAAATCTTCAATAAAAACCAAAAAAAAGAGAAATTAACTATTGATTTTTAGTGCTATATTATGTTTTATTGTGTCTTATTGCATTATTGCAATTAGACTTTGATTTTTTTGTGTGAATCACTTTGAGTACAGATTCAGTTGTGGAAAATGCAGCATATAAATTAATTTGCTATAATGAAATAAAATGAAATCGAAACTAAGGTCAACTTAACATGATGTTGCCAGCTATCCCATAAACACTGAAATCTTGTGTTTTTTTTAATTGTCCAAGAGGTAGAATGACTTCTTGACAACTGAGGAAGTCCAAAGGCCTGCAAAATGGGTGGAATAGTGAAATAAAAAACAAACTTATTCTTAACAGCCCTGATGATTGGGTTTCGCCAATCTTCAGAAAAAACTAAATATAGAAAGGTTGAAAGAGGATTAAATCTGCAGTAACTGAGGGCAACTAAAGAGATTAAGAAATGAACATAAAGTTTAATTAATTCAATAGACGGGGAGCTACTTAGTAGCTTCATTACTTATAGCAGATATCTCATAATCTAAGAAAAATGAGCACTTTTAAAATTCTAAGATAGCTAATCTGCTGATTGTGGTTGCATTGGGTGGAACACACTGTAAGGTACCCCTTGACTTGAATCGGACAATCCAGTTAGCAGAGTTGAGGTGCCTTTCTCCATGCCCCATACATAGTGGAGCAACAGCGATGGAAGGCTGTTGCTTCTGGTTGGCACTGTGTGAAACAGGGTGGTGGACTGGAGGCCACATTCCTGGCATACATTTAAAGCACTATGATGTCTTTTTAAACAGTCATGGCTTCCCCCCCCCCCAAGAATCCTGGGAGCTGGGAGTTCTTAGGAGGGCCCCTACTCCCCTCACAAAGTACTGGGAAGAGGGGTTGATCCAGGCATAGGCAAACTTGGCCCTCCAGATGTTTTTGGGACTATAGCTCCCATCATTCCTGACCACTGGTCCTGTTAGCTAGGAATGATGGGAGTTGTAGTCCCAAAACATCTGGAGGGCTGAGTTTGCCTATGCCTGGGTTGATCATTAAACCTCTTCAGAAATTGAAACTCTATGAGGGGAATATAGGAGTCTCTGGACATGGGTGGCGCTGTGGGTTAAACCACAGAGCCTGGGGCTTGCTGATCAGAAGGTCAGCGGTTTGAATCCCCGCTATGGGGTGAGCTCCCGTTGCTCGGTCCCTGCTCCTGCCAGCCTAGCAGTTCAAAAGCACGTCAAAGTGCAAGTAGATAAATAGGTACCGTTCCGGTGGGAAGGTAAATGGCATTTCCGTGTGCTGCTCTGGTTCTCCAGAAGCGGCTTAGTCATGCTGGCCACATGACCCGGAAGCTGTACGCTGGCTCCCTCGGCCAAGAAAGCGAGATGAGTGCCGCAACCCCAGAGTCAGCCACGACTGGACCTAATGGTCAGGGGTTCCTTTACCTTTTTTAACAACTCTCAGCACCCTTAACAAACCACAGCTTGCAGAATTCTTTGTGGGAAGCTACAACTGCTTTAAATGGATGGTGTGAATGTGCCTTAATCCAGCAGGGTTCTTACTATTCCAAGACAGAAATCCCAGTAGGTAATTGAAACAATATCTGTAGATAGGAACAAAAACACCCACTGCACATTCACATTTCTTGGTGTGTGGGGAGCGGGGGACAGGAATTCTGCTCCCGGCCTCCCCAAATTGAAACAGACAAAGAGCCATAATCCATACACTGCCTGTTCAGATATCACGGGTTACTAAAGCAATCATTACCTCAATAATACTTCAACTTGCAGAAGTCAACTGAAAGGTACAGCCTTGCTATTCAGCTCTAGGTCTTGTGTGGAGAAGAGAGCTCTTCAGAAAAGAGCCCTCTTACGGCACAAGCAGCAGTTAATGATAACAGTTTTTCCTCTGTTTGTTCTTCACCTCTTTTTCCATTTTTTTTAAAAAGGAAAAACATAGGTGAGTTTGGTATTCATATGCGTAAGCATATCCACCTGTGTATCACGTGTTGTGTTGCCTTGGCCGATGCACATCTGAGTGGTACGTGGGATCACTTAACTCCATCCACATAGCACAATTGCCCTGGTTTCAAGGCCCACAACCGAGGTCAGCTCCAGATTTGGATGGCAGGCGCTGGTCGCTGCCCACTTTCTCAGCAACGGCTGGTCTGGGAAGCCTCCTGTAGGGAATGGAGAATAAAATCAATTCAGTTCACATTTGAAGGCAAACCTGTACACGTACATGAACCAAAGCACATCAATTCTTTGATATTCACACTTTTGCAAAGTTTGTAGTAGTAATTTGTTAAACTACAAGTGATATTCTCATTCTGCTAACGATTTTAACTGTTAACAATGGTCCTTAAGAGAAATAATAAATTTCCTCCATTCTTTAATAAAGCCGACCACTTTAAATTCCCTCATCAGAGTCTGCTGGAACAGGTCAGTGCTCCATCTAATCCAGCATCTAGCCAACCAGATGCCTACAATTATAGCTACATTTAAGTGATAGTACTCTCTAGCAATAGAGTACGCGGGTGGCGCTGTGGGCTAAAGCCTCAGCGCCTAGGGCTTGCCGATCGAAAGGTCGGCGGTTCGAATCCCCGCGGCGGGGTGCGCTCCCGCTGCTCAGTCCCAGCGCCTGCCAACCTAGCAGTTCGAAAGCACCCCCGGGTGCAAGTAGATAAATAGGTACCGCTTACCAGCGGGAAGGTAAACGGCGTTCCGTGTGCTGCGCTGGCTCGCCAGATGCAGCTTTGTCACGCTGGCCACGTGACCCGGAAGTGTCTCCGGACAGCGCTGGCCCCCGGCCAATAGATGTGAGACGGGCGCACAAACCCCAGAGTCTGTCAAGACTGGCCCGTTCGGGCAGGGGTACCTTTACCTTTACCTTTACTCTCTAGCAAAGGGGTTGGGAAAATGCCCCTCTGCTGGCGAGAAGGTAGGAGAACAATGGCCAGAGTTGGGGTGTGTGAGAGCTGGAAGGTGTGGGACACAGAGATGTGTCTTGCTCTGTGCTGGACTGCGGGTCTCCCCTGGAAATCTAAAGGGGAAGCAACATCTGTTGTGGTGCTAATGCTGTGAGCTCTTCCAGGTTGTATATTTGTGTAAATGAAACAATATACAGTCGTACCTTGGATCTCAAACGGCTTGGCTCCTGAACAAATTGATTCCCAAACGATCAAAACCTGGAAGTGAGTGTTCTGGTTTTCAAATGTTCTTTTGGAAGCTGAACTTCCAACAGGGCTTCTGCGGCTTCCTATTGGCTGCAGGAGCTTCCTGCAGCCAATCGGAAGCATCGCTTTGGTTTTCAAACATTTTGGAAGTTGAACGGACTTCTGGAACGGATTCCATTAGACTTCCAAGGTATGACTGTATTCTAAATATATATCCCAAAGACATCATAGTCTCCATTGCAAGGAAACTGAGCTCTGGGTTGGCACAGACCCCCCTGGAGTCTCTCGCCACACAGCGATTGGGGTGGCGCATTACAATATTAATGCATGCCTTAGTAATTGTGCCACCCTTTTGTGGGAGTACTCCATAGTTCTACATGAATCCAGAGACCCTAAAATGCTCACCCCAAAAGTAGTCCAGAAGTGATTAACAAATATTGGGACGCCATTTCTTAATAGCAATGTTGAAGTTGCCGCCTGATAATCAACATCCTGTGTTCACGCTTCCTGAGGTTTCCCGTCTAGATGAGAAATCAGGTTCTGAAATCAACAGACTGCAAACAACTGCTCTTTAATCAACAGATTTCTCAAGGAGGCTTTGAGTAGCCAGGCTCTGCAGGCTTGCATTAAAAGCCCACCAGCAAATCAGACAAAAATGATTAAAAAGGTCTGATTCAAAATCTTCCTGCAACGGCGAGGTGGGTGGGAGAGATGAGAGTGAAATGAACAAGAGTTACTTTTGAGCAACTATGACAGACTGCATTGGGCTGATTCTTATTAATGTTCACCTTAGGCAGCATGATAATAGGCAAAGTACCCCACCTTTGTCTAAGAATTTTCCCCTTATCACTAACCTGGTCCTGGTTCCTTTCGATCTCCACTTCTATTAACTTGCATCCTTAGGAAATCTGAACCCTGTGGATTTGATTGTGTTTTATGCAGTGCACAAAGGTCTCCCACCTAATCCATTTCTCCTACCCAATTTTTGCATTTTAAAAAACCCATATTTGTTCCATCAAGCCATTCTCTGGCTGAATACGCTTTCTGGGTCACACTAATGTGTGAAGGAATTTTGAAAGGCACCATATTTACAAACACAAGCGGTGTTCACACATTATATTTAATGAGTGTACAGTCTGTGTACCTGTGTACATAGTAGATGAGCTGTATATTTGTATGGGTATCCACATGTAGCATTCAATAACGGTATACACTGAGGTCCAGCACCGAGGGCCTTCTGGCGGTTCCCTCACTGCGAGAAGCCAGGTTACAGGGAACCAGGCAGAGGGCCTTCTCGGTAGTGGTGCCCTCCCTGTGGAACGCCCTCCCACCAGATGTCAAAGAGAACAACAACTACCAGACTTTTAGAAGACATCTGAAGGCAGCCCTGTTTAGGGAAGCTTTTAATGTTTGATGTATCACAGTATTTTAATATTCTTTTGGAAGCCGCCCAGAGTGGCTGGGGAAACCCAGCCAGATGGGCGGGGTATAAATAATAAATTATTATTATTATTATTATTATTATTATTATTATTATTATTATACAAGCTGAGTCATACAAATCAGCTGATTTGTACAAAAACACTTACATAAGTACAGCTTGTACCTGTTTTTAGTGCTGAAGCCTTCAGTGTTTCTTGCTCACACTCAGCAGGGCTGTTCATATTGTTACAATCAATGAATGCACAATATGTGTTGTGTGCAAATAGCTGAGCTGTACACTTGTACGGTTATTCAGAACCAACGTTCAATCAGTGTACAGTCAGTGTAACTGTGAGCACAATAACCGAGTTGTACAAATCAACAAGTATACACTCACACAGGCATTTTCAGACATTTCACTGAAAACAGGTACAAGCTGTTTCCACACATGTACAACTGTTTGTGTACACAGGCTGTACACTAGTTGAATGTAACATGTGAATAATTGCACCATTGTACAGCTCAACGCATACAGGTACATAGATTCTACACTCATTAAACGTAACATGTCAACAACTGTACATGTGTAGAGGCAGCCTGTAACCTAAATGTGACCAATGAATGGTTGGGGCTATGGAGCTGTAAGGAAGAAACCAAGTGGATAAACAGGGGCAGTTTAAGGTTTCTGATTTTGCACCTCCTGCCTCAGACTGCTACTTGGACCAAGGATTCCAGTGTAGAGAAATTGAGTTCTTCTTTATCTATCCTTCCCTGGAGCCCTCACTCTCTCCCTGCCCTCAGCCTCAGTCCCATGCACATCCTG
This sequence comes from Podarcis bocagei, assembly GCF_964188305.1. Lineage (NCBI taxonomy): Eukaryota > Metazoa > Chordata > Lepidosauria > Squamata > Lacertidae > Podarcis > Podarcis bocagei. Next base: position 46,243,310 of record NC_138137.1, on the reverse strand, counting down.
AATAGGAGGGAGGATTAAACCCACAGGTCATGAAATATGAACACAAGAAGGATGGAAGCAGACTCATGCCTTGCACCCTGCACTTATTAGCCTGATGTAATAAAGTTTGTAACAGCCGAGCCCCCTTTAGGGGCCCACATTAGGCCCACATTTCCACAGTGAACAGAGTCACCAGACATTCTGTGGTCCTTCATGCTGGGTTGAGGTGTTCCCTCGAGTTTCCTGGATATCTTCAGCCCTCCTGCACTTTTCTCCTTATTTCTTAGTAGTAGTAGTAGCAGTAATAATAATAATTTATTATTTTTACCCACTCTGGGCAGCTTCCAATAAAATATTAAAATACAGTAATGCATCAAACATTAAAAGCTTCCCTAAACAGGGCTGCCTTCAGATGTCTTCTAAAAGCCTGGTAGTTGTTGTTCTCTTTGACATCTGGTGGGAGGGCGTTCCATAGGGCAGATGCCACTACCGAGAAGGCCCTCTGCCTGGTTCCCTGTAACTTGGCTTCTCGCAGTGAGGGAACCGCCAGAAGGCCCTCAGCGCTGGACCTCAGTGTCCGGGTAGAACGATGGGGGTGGAGATTCTCCTTCAGATATACTGAACTGAGGCCTTTTAGGGCTTTGGAGCTGGGGGGTGTTGCCACACACCTCTCTCTAACTTATCAGGCTGCTGGACATTGGTCAGGGTGCCCCCCTGCTTTAAAGTCCCACACTTCACACACCACCACGAGGCTCTCTCTGCAATGTCCCACCAGCAGTGAACTTCATGAAAGATCCCAACAGCATAATTGAATGTTAAAGAAGTAGAAGAAGCAGAGAACACCTTGCCCCACTTAGAATAGAAATGCCCCCCTGTCACCAAGAGTGAATAGGCTGTTGTATGGAAGAAATGTCAAAAGTAGAAGTTACATCATTTTCACAGGTCCCCACTCAAATTTTGGAAAAATCAAGCTCCATTCATTTCATACTTTATGCACTTGCAAGCTATGCTTAACATCAGATAGCCACAACTTTATTTATTCGCTACAGTAAGCCTGGAGGTCTTTTGCACGTAGGAAGCAAGCTGTGAATCATCTGGAGAGCAGTTGACATGCAGGACTTGGTGGATTTGCGGCAAATTAGATGAGGTTATTATCATAGCATCATCTTAGAGTCTTTGTTTATAGACTACTTAGAGGCTGGGAGTGAGGAAATTTACAAACTGAGTGCAGAACTTGAGCACGCCACAACTGACAAATAAATTATGTTAACTTTTGGAATTAAATTAACCACTAAAACATGCAGCCTCATTAGTTGTGGTAATGAGGCACTTGATGAGATATGCCTAGTCTTTCAGACAGAGAGCTAGGATCACTGTTGCAAAATATCCAGGGTTGTGGAGAATAAATAAATAAATCACGTTTTTAAAAATCAAAACCAAATATTTCATTTGCTTTGACCCTTGAAGAAGACCTCATGTTTGTGATATTTGGAGCTCGGACCTAATTATCAAGCCATCAGAGCCAGGAGATGTCACCAAGGTGTTGAACCAGTGTTTGAAGGCTGTGGCGGACTAGAAGATGACCAATAAAGTGAGGCTGAATCCTGATAGGACAGAAGCCTGTCCTGGATGAGATTGCACTCACCCAGAATGAACAGGTATATAGACTTGGGTAGGGGGTAATCATTGATCCAGGCTTGACACCAGAGGTCCAGGTAGCTTGAGTAACATGAAGTGCCATCTGCATTGTGCCATTGAATTAATCCTTTGGATTAATGTGCTCTACATGAGGTTGCCCTTAAAGACGTTCCAGTACTAGTTATACAGAATGTTGTGGCAAGAATGTTCCCTATAGGGAAGCAATCACGGATCGTGTAAGACAGATCATAAAAAAAACTTCATTGGCTGCCCATTACATTGAATTTTAGGTACTGATAAAGCCCTAAACCAGTTCTGGTCCAGGTATCTGAAGGTCCAGGTATCAGCCTGCCTCAGTCCTTAGATGTTGGGCAGAAGCCCTTCTTGCTGATCTACCACCATGGGAAGTTCATTGGGTGGGTCATGATAGTGTCTTCTCAATGGTCATTCTACAAACCTGTCAATTCATGCAGACATATATGGGATGTTAGACCATTGCTACAGCTGGTATTTTGGATTTTTTTAAAAAAACAAAAATACTTTAAAAAACCCTATATTTAATTTATTATATATTATATATTATATATTATATATTATATATTATATATTATATATTATATATTATATATTATATATTATATATTATATATTATATATTATATATTATATATTATATATTATATATTATATATTTATTATATATTATATATTTATTATATATTATATATTTATTATATATTATATATTTATTATATATTATATATTATATAGATTTTGTTTGGGTTGTTGCTTTAATTCTTTATTTCAGTTGTTTGAAGAATGCTTGCTATTATCCAACACAGATCAATTGATGAAGGGCTGGTTTAAAATGTCAGTACTGCTACTGATGACGATGATGTTGATGTTTTGAAGATATAACCAAACATGTAACCAGACAGCTTCAGGATGGTCACTTGACTGTCAATTTTAGTTCCATCTCTTCCTGGCAAAGAATAACTTAGGAGATTGGCTATGCCCACCCAAGAACATGGGTAACATTTTGCTGAATGAAATGCCACACCAGGATGCTATAGTTAATTTGCAATGCAGTAGTGCTCTATAATGAACTGTATTCTGCCAGAGATAGGGATGTGGAATTTAACTGTCTAACATACTGGTGGAAATAAATCACCCCTCTCTGTCGGCATATTGGGTTCCAGGAACAAAGCAAAGATGAAGTTTGTAACAATGGAGAGCCTCATCTGAAAGCATCATGCAAAGAGAGGAACAGCTAAAAATCGATCCCTGGAGGCACAATAATGTGGAAATAATTAAATGTCTTCCCCCAAAATGTCAGTCTTTAATTTAATTTTCCTTTTAATCTTTAGAAAAGCTCCATCAGTGGCAATAGGCACTCAGAAAAAGAGTGCCGTGTCCTATAAATCGCCTTAAAGACAAATGAAAAAGCCTGGCTTGGCTGTCATTAGGATTGTGTTTAGTGCGCATTCTGATGCATTTACCCCTTTGGCCTTTGCCGCATCTCCTCCGCTAACCTGCTTCTTCCCAGAGCAAAGTTATTATCCTGTTTCCAGTGTACACAAAATAGGAGGACACGCCACTAATTTGTTATCAGGCTTTGAATGACTTGTACTGGCTCCTTAAACAGGCATTTACCTGCCATAGACCATTTGTTTAGCACTTAATATATGGCAAAGGGGGGTTCATGAAAGGGGCTATGATTGATTGCAGGAAACGATCTTCCCCAGCAGTCGTATTTGTCAGAGGACACCGAGAGAATTCCCAATAAGGATGTGGAGGCAAATATAGGGTGGAGGGAAGATCTCTCTGTTGCTGCACGTGCTTTTGCGAGTTTGCAACATGGGTGGAGAACCTGTGGCTCTCAGTGTGGGATGTGATCCACGGGTAGCAGACAAGAACAACATTCCTTATAATGCTAGAGTGGACATGCGAGGGAATGTTTGGTCCAGCCAGTCAAAGCTTCCTGTTCCTCCTGGTCTGGAGCATCCTTCCTCTTGCCTGTGACCAGAGGTGGGTGTGACCTTACCTGTCCAGATAACAAAAGGACAAGTCACACAGCACCCCCTCCCTTTCTTCTCTTTCTCCTTTTGTCTGCTTCCAGCTAGGACTGCTCTGTTGGCTTTCAGCCAATAGCAGCACAGAAATTGTCCCCCATATGGGGTAAATGCACATGTTGCTATTTGTAACTTTAAGTCTTTAAGCCTCTCTTCAGGATTGATACTGTGTACTTCCTGAACATGAGTAAACTTACTTTTTGTTGACTATGAATAAGATTGTGGTGTCTTTATTCTTTTAGGAGGGAATTAAAAGGGATCCTACCAGGAACATGCAATTTGATCTGACGCAGATTGAATTGCATAATAGTAAGAGGTTCTCACAAGCCTGCAACCAACTTTCTGCTGTGCGTGAGAAGGGGAATGTAAACTCTGCTAAATAAGAAACTTGCTAGCGCAAGTTAGGAAGGATATTAATAAACAATATTTCCTCTCCTGCCACCCAGAATATTCCCACACTCAGGAGGCTGCTGGACCCCAGCTCCAGTCATCCCTGGCCATTGGCAGTGCTGTCTGGGGCTAACAGGCCAGGGAGTTCAACAACATCTCTAATAAAGGGTTCCCCATCATTAATTTGCAAGAAAATGAGCAGGCAACATAAAAGAGAGTTCCTAAAAGAGACATGTATGGCATCACCTACACTTTTCAACTCCCTGCCTATTGATATCAGGCAGGTGTCTGGGCTGTACTCTTTTTGCTACTTGATTAAAGCATTTTTGTTTAGGAAATCCTACCCAGATATGCAGTGGCAGAGCTACATTTTGGAGGAGCTGAAGCTTGAACTGCTATGAGGCCCATAGCTGTCAACTTTCAGATTTGAAAATAAGGGATCAGCAGCCTCACCTGTCCTGGGGACAGTCTACAGGATATCTAACAATCCGGGATAGCAGCAGGAAGCAGTGGGAAATGGCACTGGAATAAGGGAATTTCCCACAAAAAAGGGAAGGTTGAGAGATATGATGCCCCCCCCTGCAACCAGCAATGAGGTCCGGGTAGCCCCTGTTTTCTTCTTCAGTGGGGTTGTTCCACAACAGATCACCACAATTTATTATTTTTTAATTAACTACTACATCTCATATTTTGATAGCAATTGCTGTACTGGATTGTCTCACATGTCAAAGTCAATAAATTAATAAAAATAGGGGAAATGTTATATACGTTCATGATGCATCATAGAATGATGAAATTGGGTTTGTTAGACCCATTTTTTATGCAATGTGGATGAAAGTTGATTCTGGGGACCCTCCAAAATTGGGGGCCCTGAAGCTCAAGCTTCATTCGTTTCATAGTAGATCCACCCCTGTGGACAATACCTATTATTGATTCTACCCATTTTCTGTTTCTTTTAAAATGGAGAATTGTAATGCTTTATTTTGGTTATTATTTGTAAACTACTTAGAAGAGTTCACCACCCCAATCCAGCTATATAGTTTGTTAAATAAAATAAAATAAAATAAAATAAATCTAGCTGTAACTTGTCTAACCATGCCACTGAATTGACAGATATATGGCAATTCCATCCCATCCCATATTTGATGCAAGCAAAAGACATTTTCCATTCTCATTGCAGAGTTGGACTAGATCACCCTTGGGATCCCTTCCCACTCTACAATTTTGTGATTCTATGAAGCAGTCAGAATGTAAGCATACTCACACACCCCAAAGGAACAGAGTGGTGCTATAAGGAACAGCTGCAATGTTTAGGGCTTTTCAGGAGACTATAGCCACATTCGTATCATACACTTAAAGCACTATAATACCTCTTTAAGCAGCCATTGAGCCTTCCGTGGATCCTAGGAACTGTTGAGGCTGCTGGGAATTATTCCCCTCCCAGAGCTACAATTCCCAGAGTCGTTCAACAATAAAATCTGTTTCCCAGGGAACTTTGGTGACTATAGCTCTGTGAGGGGTTCTGATCTGCCCTGCAAGCAAATTTCCCCAGCCGCCTTCAAGACCTCATAAATTTGGTGGCAGTGGCAAAAAAACAAACAAACACACAAATTAAAGAAAACACAGCACTAGGCTGGGTAGGGAGGTTTAAACCTTTCAAATTTTACAGTGGTACCTCGGGTTAAGAACTTAATTCGTTCTGGAGGTCCGTTCTTAACCTGAAACTGTTCTTAACCTGAGATACCACTTTAGCACACGACTTCTGTTCTCATCCTGAAGCAAAGTTCTTAACCCGAGGTACTATTTCTGGGTTAGCGGAGTCTGTAACCTGAAGCGTCTGTAACCTGAAGCATCTGTAACCTGAGGTACCACTGTACTTGTAAAACTGTGCTCCAACAATGCAAATCCAACTCTGTGCATAAACGAAGCACAAGTCAATAGTATATTATGAGAACAAGGGATTTTCGATCTGATCTAACTGGCCCCTGATATTGCCCAACATGTGCAACACCTATGCAGATTATTTGTATTGGCCAAATCCAACCTGACTGTAGCAGTCCATCTTATACCTCCTTGAGCGTAGATTGCTAGCTTCAGGTCATTCAATGAAGCTGGTAAGCAGGAAGACAGTCGTCTAGGGCATTTCTCCAAGAATACAAATGTGAAAAACTAAATCTGAAAGTCAGATCTTGTAAGGGCTCGATTCATCCACCATGATTCAGAATAGAGGTCTTGCACCCCAGCAATCTAACACAGACATAGGCAAACTTGGCCCTCCAGATGTTTTGGGACTGCAATTCCCATCATCCCTGACCACTGGTCCTGTTAGCTAGGGATGATGGGAGTTGTAGTCCCAAAACATCTGGAGGGCCGAGTTTGCCTATGCCTGATCTAACATACGCTATTAAAATAGTTCCTTGGTCTATTCAGTTGATATTCGTGGGATCAGGATCAGGTCTACGTTTTGGTGCCTGCAGGATGAAAAATGCTGGCGAGAAGGCCTTTCCCCCCACTCTGCTGCTAGGTGGAAAATCCATTTCCTGTCGAGAGTTATTTAATAGGGTAGGACAAGAGTGGATACAGCAGTGCACTGTGTTACGATGAACCTCTAAGGTGAGTGAGGCGACACAGCGAGGATTCCTTGGAGACAGCGGCAGTCGCAAGCAATTCTGAGGACACAATGCCTCGCTTCTTGTTATTCCGCATGAGGCCTAGAGAAAAGAGGTTATAGAGGAAGTGACATTGTGAAAGGCAGGTTGGCACAAGGCATATTTCTCTGCCTTACAGCAGTCTCTTTGTGGAAGGTCATTTGTTTTGAAGACAGCTCTGTGCATGTTTCGATATATAATTTCCCTTGTATACAATGTTTAGGTGGAAGTCTGCATTTAAAAGAAAGGTCTCCCAAATCTTTTTTGGCAGCTGCACAGGACTCATCAAGAGTGCTGTCAAGGAACCAAGAAATCAAGTCCTTTTGAGATGGAGGGGGGAAATCATGACTGCAAAATCAATGTGTTCCTATTGTTGTTTTGGTCCCTTATTAACAAAGTTTGGCGCTGTCTAAAGATCAGTCAATCGTGGGGTCACTTTTACATGAAGGACATAGGATTTTGTATCTGCTGCGGATCTAACGTTCATCCTGCTCTACAGTCCTGAATAGAAAATAAATTTAAGTAAAAAAAGAAATGATCGCAGAGGACGACCCATGAGCTGTCACCTAAAACAGTGGATTATATATATATATAATATAAAAAAATCAGCATAAAATACAAAATGTGCACTTTGACTCTGACTTGTGAATTCATAATTTTACATTATTATTATTTTTAATTGTGAGTGTTTTAGGTATCTTTTTTATTGTGGCATGTATATACTGTACAAAAAAATGAAGACTCAAATGTTGTCAGATACTATAAAGAGGAATGACACATATTCATCCCTGTCAATGCTAAATGCCAATGCAGCTTAGTTTTCAAAAACTCTTGGATAGTAAATATGATAGTGCCAACTATCAAAAAATTAATCTTTCAGAACAGGAAATAAATTTTAGATCTTCACTTCACTCTTAGATCACTGGTGCTTCATTTCAGTTGTGCTTTGCTGAATCGCCAACCATTGCTACTGTGTCCTTTCTTTTAGCAGATCAAGATGATCAGGTGACGGCAAAAACTGCAAGGTTTTTATTGGGGGCAATTAGAATAAGATCTATTATTTGATTATTGATGTAAACCTCCAAAATGTATTTTGTATAGTTAGGTTTTTACCTCTATCTTCAGTACGTTTTATTTTATTGTTATGGCTGGTAGTGGTTGATGCAAATAAAAATAATTCTTCTTCTTCTTCTTCTTCTTCTTCTTCTTCTTCTTCTTCTTCTTCTTCTTCTTCTTCTTCTTCTTCTTCTTCTTCTTTGCTGAAGGGTTACATTTCCCTCAAATGCTCCATGTGAAAACATGGCAGCAGAATTTTGTTTTGTTGGTATATGCTTTTGGTATTGCTCAAGACACCATGAAGACAAGCCAGGGGGGAAAAAGCAAGTTCAAATGTTCTTTGAGTGGGGATAGGATATCGTTTTTTTGGTTTCAGTCAAAATGTATGCAAGCTGTGCGTTTCTGACATAGAGTGCAAGCAAAGTGATAAGAAGCCTTCCTAGCTCCCATTGTAGCATCCACAGTGAGGAAAAGAGTCGGCCTTAAGTGGCATTTGAAGTGAGAAGAATTTAGTTACTTTCAAATACAGTCTCTTCTTACTGGAGGTAATAAGTTGGCTGGAGAGACAGCAAATCCAATTCCTTCCATTTCGATTCTAGGCTACTCCACAATGTGTGGTTTATTTACCCGGCTCAACGCAACTAAGATCAGATTTGTGCAAGATGGTGGGTTTGTTTTCTGGGTGAGCCTAAAAATATAAATCTGTGAATGGCAGTGGAGCTACAGGTTAGCACGGCAAACATATGTTCCCATTACAGGGGTGTAGGTATTACGCAGCATTAACTTCCTGTACCAAAATGAAAGGAGGGTCCTATTACTGTCACTGGTTATCATGAAGCTTTAAGACTATGGCAGGGAGCAGAGCTATCTCGAAAGCTACACAAGTGTGGTGCCTAGCTTTCCATGATGCAGCATCTCAGTCTCTTGAGACTTTAGTTGGACAACTATTTTTAAGTACATTTTTAGGGGGAAATCTGAAGGTGGGTGCTGCTTAACCCTTAATCTGTGTCCCGCAGATTCTCCTTTGCAAATGTCCCCACAGGCTAGGGGAAGCCAACATGATGCCCCCTAAGATGATTGTTGGACTCCAAATCGAATCAGCCCCAATCAGTGTGGTTGGTGGTCAAAGGTCACAGGAGCTGTAGTCTGACAACATATAGGAAACACCATATTGAGCACCCCTGCCATAGAACATCTCCCTGTCAGGACAACTTATGCCCTGCAAGTAGAGCCTGAAGTCCACCTTATGGCTATATGCAATGTGTTTGCCTCATTAGGTGCAGGACTGTCCTCATACATCACACCAGTACACCCGTCAAAAACCCAGGAGTGACTGTAGTTGTTTTGGGTTTTTTTATTGAGGGTATATCTAGGTTCTCGAAGCTACCAGCATGAGTTTGACCAAACTGCGGGAGGCAGTGGAAGACAGGAGTGCCTGGCGTGCTCTGGTCCATGGGGTCATGAAGAGTCGGACATGACTAAACAACTAAACAACAACAAATATCTAGGTTAGATTACTGCAACACATTATTTGTTGGGCTGCCTCTGAAGATGGTTTGGAACTTCAGCTGGTGCAGAATTCAATGACTAGGGGTTGCTCACTGGGTACAATGGTTTGAGCAATCCTGGCCCAACTGCTCTGGCTGCTCATTAGTTTCCGGGCCCAATTCAAAGTGCTGGGTTTGACATATAAAGCCTTAAGTGGCTCAGAACTACAATACCTCAAGGACCGCTTCTCCCCATATGAACTGACCCAGACCCTGCCATCATCATCTGAGGTCCTTCTTTGTGTTCCTCCTCCAAGAGAAGTTTGGAGGGTGGCAACACCAGAATGGGCCTTTTCTCTAGTGGCTCCCTATTTGTGGAATGCTGTCCTCACCTCAAGGAAGCTTGCCTGGAGCCTTCATTATATACCATTAGGCACCAGGCGAAAATGTTCCTCTTCAAGCAGGCCTTTGGCTGATTAGCATCCTATATCCTTTTAAATGTGGTGGGGTTTTGGGGTTTTTTTGTGGGGGAGGTGTATTTATATTGTTTTTGTTTTATTATGCGTTTTGTGGTTTTATCTTGTATTTTTATGCTGTGAAGCACCCTGAGAACTCCAGAGGAAGGAAGGTATACAAATTTAATAGAGAATAATAGCAGCAGCAGCAACAACAACAACAACAACATTTCTTGGGATGGTTTTCATGTTGTGTTATGTGGGGAAAGATCCAAAGTTTTATATTTTCTGAAGAAGAGATGGTCTGCTCTGTTTTTCTCTCCAAAATTATGCAGATACAGATATCCAGAAAACTGGGAGGGAAACTAGCATCTATACTGCTCTGAGGTGTTTGGATGAAGTGTGTGTGTGTGTGTGTGTGTGTGTGTGTAGTTGATTGGCCACTAGTATAGCTTAAATATGGTAAATGAGAAAAAAATAATCATAACAAATAATTGCAGCAAAAATTCAAAAGCTATAAAATCTGTTTTGACTGGCTGACTTCCGTAGAAGCATTTTACACATACCATCTTGTGTCATCTGTAAGATGACAGTCAACATGCTTAAGGTTACCTAGGAGACTCCATCAACAATGATGTGATATTCCAGGCAATCTTACTAAGTGTTACTTAAATTAAGAGAAATCTCAATTCTTTAGTCATTCCAATTATCCTAGTTAAATTGAAAGAGATCTCCAACTTTTCCAATTAGGAATTTACACACACACACACATATGTAAATGCAAAAACTCAACAGAAGGTAAATACAGATTTGTGAAAGCTGAGTGAAGTGTCTGATATCTTGCTGTTGCAATAGAAGGCGACAGTGCAATATGTTACCGCTTTTATCTAACTTCCCCCAATCCACTCTGGAAATCATCAGCAATTTATAACCGTTAGGGAATCTGTGGAGAGAGCACTTGAAAATTAGACAGAAACACGACATGCAAATCAACCTATGGGGAAAAAATAATTCTTATAATAAAAACCTACTCATGGGGGGAGGGGAGGAGAGAGGAATCCACAAGTGTTTGTCTTTCATCTGCAGATCTGCCTAGGAGTGTAAGACTGAAGAATTAATTAAGGCTTCATCCAGAGCCAATATGGTGCATCCAATATGGCTTTAGCGTAGGGGTTTTTGAGCAGTTGGGATTATTTCACTTTCTGACATTAGCGGACCTGGATTAATTTGCGAGTCAGAACACAGATCTATATGAAAGTTCACACTTCCTGAATATTCTGCCATTGTTCTTGGCTGAAAGAAAAAGGAAAACAGCAGAATTTCACCAAAGCCAAAGGAAGACGCTGAAGGAAGGGAGTCTGGGAACTGGGTTTTGCACTGGGTGAAGACAACACACCACTTACCCACACCAGTGATTCCAGGTAAGGGAAGGTGGGGTGGTCACTGTGACACATGAGCAGCCCAGCTATGGAAGGGGGACTTCCTGATTGCAAGTGAAGTACAGAAAGTGATAGGTAGATATAGTGCAATTGTAAAACATGGAAATATGCTAAAAATATTAGATTCACAAGAGCATGGAATCCTTGAATAACGTTATAAAAGTTCTACCCAAGAGGCAGTGCCTCCATGAGTGAATTTTTCTCTCCTCTTGGACAGTCCATTCTCCAGCCAGCTATGGGTATGAAGGTTCTACTTGATCCCTCACTGAAGTTGATTGTTTAATTAGAACCCTGTTTTCACTCTCCCCAAGTCCTGCAAAGCATTGCCATTCTCGTATGAAAAGACCAATCCAGCCTCTTATTGATGCCATGCTGAAAATAGCTTCTCCTCCACCCCCAGTTTTCCTAGAGATAATTCAGTCCCAACCAGCGGGTGGCGAGGCCTCTTGTTCTGCATGGGATGCGCTCTGCAAACATGGATTTTGCACAGAGGAAACGCTGACACCACCCGAAGCAACTGCAGAGCACACACAACCGCTTGCAGTGATGGAGAGTTACTTTTAAAATAACATCTGTTCATTATAATGAATATGTTTTTGCTCTGTGCAGGAACCTTAGCTGGCAGTTATACAATGTTGATCACAAAACTAATTAACCTACTCATCTGCCAACCCCCCGCCCCTGTCAAAAAACCAAAACCACCCTCATGTATTTGCACAACAGCTTTAAAATGAGGCTGAATAAGAATGTGCTGTATATTATCAGACTGCATTAAAGGAGTTGTAATTCTTTGTTATTGAGCCGTAAAAGCCCCCGCTATCTATACGGCTGCCCAAATGGGCAGAGAGCGTCATTAACTCTTGCTTCGTTCTTTGTTGTGCTACAAGCTGAGTTTCTAACCACATCTAGAGCCACATCAGGGAGCAGATTTTCACTTATATGCTCATGCCTTCTTAAAAGCAGCCCCCCTTTGGACAATGTTTGGGAGCAGGTAAAGCATAGGTTAATAAGACATGGCAAACAAGACACACTTTGCAAACCCTATTAAGAAAATGCGGAACAATAAGAAAACCATCGAAAATAAAACATGTGGAAAAGGAGAAAGGGATATGGTTACTATGCTCGCTGCAATGTCAACATCCCTGAAAGAGATTGAATAGGATAGGAAAAGTATTGTTGGCAAAGCCACTTCCCGTTCCCGGGGAGATGACGTTGCAGGCTGGGAGCAAGCCCTCCCCACGTGCACGGGGTGGGATAGCCCCTGCGCTAGTGGCGTAGCGTAGGTTGTCAGCACCCGGGGCAAGGCAAGTAATTTGCGCCCCCTAACCCGGGGCAAGGCAAGTAATTTGCGCCCCCTAACCCCTAACCTGCCGCCACTGCCAGCTTCTTCTGGCTGCTGCCTGGTCTGGTCTGGTGTGGTTCTCTCCCGCGCTCAGCGCTGCGCTGGGCGGCTGCTGCACTGTCCCTCCCCCAGATAGTCCCTCGCTCTCTCTCCGCACCGCACGCCTGGCACCCACCCCCTCCACCGTGGGCGGCGACCCAGAGGCTCGGATCGGATTCGCACAGCCAGCACTGCAGTGAGAGAGAGTGAGTGAGCCAGGTAGGGGCAGAGAGTTGCAAGTGCGAGCGCCCCCCCAGATGTTGCGCCCGGTGCGGCCGTTCTCCCCTGCACCCCCCACGCTACACCACTGCCCTGCGCCATTGGATGGTCCTCAGCCATGTCATCCTTAGGCCGTCCAACCCGGATGGTCCGGGGGCATGGCGTGGGGTATTTAAACTGCCCGCGGCCAAGGACTCACCCCTGTTTTCTCCCTGCTTGGTCAGTTCTCCCACCCTCCCGCCCTTAGGTTAGACTCTTTATTTCTTGACCTTGCTATGGACCTCAGTTGGTCGCCTTGGTTATCCAAGGGGCCTGGTAGGATTTTTTCCCCACTTGGCAAATTGGCACCGGCCATTTGGTTTTCCGCCTGCCTCGTAGCAAATCGTCACAACTTTGTAAGGTTTGGCGGTTAGGCATTGGAGTATTAGGTTGAAGGGGAGGGGAGCTAGGGGCCATCACCTACCCCTCCTAATTCAAGGGTATTCCATTAAAGGAATCCGGGGTGTGTGGTCTCTGTCCTCAATCCTGTGAGAGGGTTGTGCCTGTGCCTGAGTCCAGGGGGACATCTGGGTGGCAGACATAGTCTGTTCCCGACTTTCCGCCTATCTGGGTGTTCACCCTAGGCTGACCTATGCTGGTGCCCTGGGTCAGCGCTGCCTGCAAGGGTGCAGGGAGCTAGTCGAACCAGAGCCCATGCAACCACTCACTTGCTGTAATCAATTAAGTTGTGGCCTAAATTCTGCCAAAAACCAAACCAAAATTTGAGTCTTGTCTGAATTTATTTAAGGGGGAGGTTTAAAGGTCTGAACACACAAATTGCTGGACTGCAACTACCAGGAATTAGAGCACTTCTTCCTCTCAGTGTCTGTTTCTTCCCTGAAAGGCTCAGTTTCTGGTTGGTTCCAAAAAGCACATTGAAGTTGACAGTTGCCCTTCTGACATCTTTTTTGCCTCCATGGCACTAACTGCGTGCAGTTCTTTGTTGCCTGTGTCTGTCACTGTAATAGGGCCTAAACAATGTCATGCATTGCCCAAACGGTTGACAGAGTGGCACCCTTTCTGGCTCAATAACAGAACCTGAAATATTACGTAGCGAAATGGCACAGGGCTTGTGCTTCTTGGGTGGAACAGTTTGACATCTGCTAGAGGCTCTTCTTCCAAGCCTAAAGAAAAGAAATAAATTTAATCCTGTAACATATTGTTGCAAGCTAAAGAAATTAGCTATGAAAATTTGACCATATAATTAAGCCATAGCCCATTCTGTTGAGAGCTCTATGATGAGATAATGGTTGGCACTGAAAGTTACCAGTGGATGGCTGTGTAAAGCCAGTAGCTCCTGGAAGTTTTAATGAAGGGGATTTTCTTCTTTAGGGGTATGAAACGAGAATGTGGTGTTTCTCAGCAAGGACTCCTCTTTGAAATCTGGCTCTGGTAATTGTAAGGTAGGTAGGTCTAACACAGGACTGGCTATCCTCTTTTCACCTGAGGCCCACATTCACATATCCTCCAACACAACATTGGGGGTGGAGAGGGGGCATGGAAAAGTAACAACAACCCCACCAAAATGGATTGGTTAGCAAAAATGATTGAATACCATCATCTAGCAAAACTAACAGGGAGAATAAGAAGAAATACCACTCAAAAAATTAGCAAAGAATGGTCAACCTTTAGAGAATACCTTAAAAATTACATGGATAGCACAAATCTCCTAGCAGACACAGATTAAATCTTGATTGTGAAGGAAGGTATAGAAAAATTTGATCAATTAATTATAAGAGATAGCAGAATAAGCAATAAGAAATACGTATAGAGTTAGGATTGGTAATAAAGCATAAAGAAAAGAGCTGGAACTCTAGCACATGTGATGTATATGTAGGATATGTAGGTATGTTGGGTATGTATTATGTACGTAATGTATTGTATTGTTTTGTGATGTGTTGTAATGTATTTCTTAAGTTTTATGTTAATTGATGTATAATAAAGATCATTTTTTTAAAATAATGGGGGGGGGCAGGATGCAATCTTCTGGGGCCACACTCCCACATGAGTCACGTGATGAGATCACATCCCAAAATTGTGTGATAGCAAGGCACCCAAAATGGCCACTGTGCTCTCACAGGGGGGGGGAGGGGGTGTCCCAGTTTTTCCAGGACAGTTGCAAGGTATACGTTCACCTCTGTCCAACCCCTCTAGGGGCTACAAATCAGTGGATTAAAATGGGCCACTCCCTCATGGGAAGAAAGGCATACAGGACCCTTCCTCAGCTGATTCATGAAGATAAGCTAAGGAAGAGGGGTTCTCATTTGCCTCTCCACTCATCCATCTTATGCCCAGAGAAGCGAAGATTTGCATCTGCCCACTCCAACATGGTGCCTGCATTTTCCGCTCAGCTACTAAAAGCCTCATGGCAGGGGGCAAAAATTGTGTTGGATCAGGTTCTTGAATTGGATATTAGCCACTGCCTGCAGAAAGGCATTGTTATGTCTGGAGCTTGGATCCTAGAATAATAGGCAGGGAGGATTTTAGAAGGTAGTATCTGATTAGCCATTGGAGCTGTCCAACCCGGCTCCAGAAGGGAAGTTTGAACCAGCCTATCAGGTGTGACCTAGGGTGTGAATAAAGGATATATAGCCCGGGGTCTGGGAGGGGTCAGCAGGAGACACACCCAATGACTGTTTTTACTACAAATAAACTCCATGAAACCGATGGCTCCACTCTGAGTATATTTCAGGCATAGAAGACTTCACATTTATCTTCCTTCCAAACCAAGATCAGCCTTTGGTTATGTTCATAGCAATGGTTCTTGCTTAATGAACACCTAAAGCAGACATACTGAATCAGACTAGAGGTGTGCCCTGGCCACAATATTTTCCTTGCATCTGTTGTGTTCAGATCTGCTGTGGATTTACTCTTTGTCTTTCTGATTCAATGGGTTATTCATTTGCGACTGTTAAACCTGAAGCTCTACGCCACTCCAGGTCTCGTCAGTCAGTTGCACCACAACAGTGGTTCCCAGTTGTTTTCTATTAGTTAAATAAGGGAGGGACAGAAATCAGCTTTTAGCATTTCCAGTATGAAACACAAAGAAATGCTACATTTCCTGCTAAGGGATCTGTGGGAATTGTGGGAAGTGAAAGGAGTTATATGGAAGAGTAACTCCTTTGACTCTGCAGAATAGAAATGTCAAATAAAATGTGCCTTCAGTATAATTTCTGGCATAGGTTCTCGATTTCATTGTTGGTCCAGCAAAAAATAAAATGAAATAATTAGGAATATGTATTCAGAATCATTGCCTGGTGCTCATTTTAATAATATGTGATACAGTAGCATATCTTCCAATTATTAACTGCCTTATCTTTATCATTTCGTTTTCATGCTGAGCAATATGTTGCTGCACGATTGCTAATGGCAAAAATAGACCAATATTTTTAACAGCATGTACCAACTTAACTACCATATTCAGCAGCCAAAGGGTCATCCAGAGGAGATGCCTTTGTATAAGTATAAATTAACCAGAATTGGTTTATAATGTTAATTTTCCTCCTAAGAGAAGAGGCACTTGGCTTTATTTGAGGCATTGGCTGGGGAAGAAAGAGAGCTTGCAGATTACTGGAAGACAGGCAGAGAGGAAGCAGATTTCTAAGCAAGGAGTAAGACTTTACCTATCAAAATGGTGGACTGCGAGGCGAAAAGTGTAGTGACTATAATCCTATATACATCTGAAGTCTCCAACATGGCCCCCAGAGCCCTCTGGCCCTCCCAATCATTGTTGCTGTTTGATGAAGCAGTTGTCTGAGGTGTTTTTTGGTGTCCTCCAGACATTTTGGACTACATTTTCCATCAAACCTGAGTGGTTGGGGCTGATGGGTATTGTAGTCTAAAACACTGGGCTGAGGGATCTTGGTCTGACAGACAGCAGCTCTCCAGGGTTTCAAACAGGGGTATTGCCCAAGCCTACCTGCAGATTGTTAGGAAATTGAGGTAAAATACCAACACAGAGAAGTTGCTCCCAGGTCCAGTCACCACACAGAGGCAGCTTAAGGTCCAAAATAGTTTACTGCTGTGGAAGATCAGGCTTCAGTAATACAGCTCTGGATGGTATTTCCTAGCTTCTTTGGTCTTTCTTTGGTATTTCGCCTGTTTGGGGAGGCAGCAGAGTTCTGAGCATCACCCATTTTCACTTATTTGAAATGGGTATTTTGTGATGCGCGCAACAGTTTCTTAGATTTCCAAATGTGCTTCTGGACTCAAAAGGCTAGGGGCTTGGTAGTAAGTCTGCTGGAACCCAGCGGGGCTTTCTTCTAGATAAACAAACATAGAATTATATGCTGCTAGTTGCCTCATGTGTAGGACGCTGGGTTTGCTATGGGAGCTCTGCATTCAAATTTGTCCTGACCAGCAATTGGCTTGGGAGCCAGAAATTGAGTTCAAGCATGCGCTGTTAAATCAGCAAAGGTTCCAAAGGAGCATAGCTGTCAACTTTCCCCCCTTTTTAAGGGAAATCCCCTTATTCTGAATAGGATTCCTTGCAAGAAAAGTGAAAAGTTGACAGCTATGCAAAGGAGACTTAGGTCACACTCACACCATATGTTTAAAGCACTATCAGACCACTGTAAGCAGTCATGGCTTTCCCAAAAGTTTTCAGGGAGCTGTAGTTTGTTAAGGGTGCTGAAAGTTGTTAGGAGCAGTGGCGGAGGAAAGGCGTGCCCCGGGTGTCATCATGGGGGGGGCAGCACAACAAAATGAGGTGTGTGTTTTTTAAAAAAAATGGGCTCACAAAACTTTTTAGGAGTGATAATAATAATAATAATAATAATAATAATAATAATAATAATAATAATTTTTATTTATACCCCGCCCTCCCAAACCAAGGCCGGGCTCAGGGCGGCTAACAAGCAATAATAAAAACAAGTTGAATGATTACAACTTAAAAACAAAATTAAAATACAACATTAAAATATTGAAACATTAAAATATTAAAATGTAGCCTCATCACAGTGATCATTGAGTGCCTGCAGGTTCCATGTTGCCTGAAACAGTAGCGTGGGACTTGCATCTGCCTACTGTCTCTCCCTCAGCCTGTTGAGATGCAGCCAAGGAATCGGGGGCAATTGGCAGGCCCCCAGCTGGCTCCAGCCCACCAGCTGGTGTGCCAGGTGATCTCCAGTCCTTGGATCAGCATGAAACTGTGATCTGAGCTTCAGAAGCCTTCAGAAGCTGGGCACGCACACTCAGCAGAGTAAACGCACAACGGAAGTGGCAGGAGAGGCATATGTGAGCATACTTACAAGCAGTTTTTATTCGGCATACATCAAGACAAAAAGAAAAACATGTCTTCTCCCCTTCCGTGTCCAAAGCAAGATAGCGTAAGCAAAAGCTATATACAAACAGAAGTTCCCAGCAAGCTGTGCTGGAGTGTAAACAGGCATGTTACATGCAACAATCCACACATCTGTTCTTAAGGTGGAATGGAATATCCCAACACAGCCACCCTACAGCTGAGGGGGAGGCGGTGGAGAGGCTCCAAGCATCGGAGAGGCTCACCCCACCCCCATGGGCAGCTTGCCCTGCCCCCAAGGGTGGATTAACACGCCCCCGGTTGCACGACGCGCCCCCCGCACCAGGCACCCAAGTGGCTAGCTACGTCGCTGGTTAGGAGACCCCCATTCCCCTCACAGAGCTACAATTGCCAGAGTGTTTTAACAGTCAATCCCTCTTCACAGGGAACTCCAAGGAAATGTAGGAAATTGGATTTAAAATTGGAAAAAAAATGAGAGGACCAATTCGTATTCACCCATCCTGAGCATGATGAGACTCTTTGTAAAAACTGTTCCCTGTTCCTTTTCCAAAGCTATAATTAAACAATCCTTTACATCTCTCGAAATAACTCATTTTTCCTGTCTCACAACAGAATCACACCTTTACTACCTTCCTAGTGACGGTGCGCCCTACTTACCTCATCAAGCCTCATTTTGCCTCGGTGTCTTCCAGTCATTCTTTTCTTTAGGTAACACCCAAATCAAAGTGGTGTTCTCACTGATCCTGGAAACACCGCACTGAATTTTGCAAAGGAGTGCTTGCTGTTTTCAAACAGGGTTTCATTACAAACCAAGACTCATCCTGTGGTTTCAGGGGTAGAGTTTCACTCAGCTTAGCTAATTAATGTTAGCGTTTATAGATTTTTTTGCCTTTGAACGTTGCTCAGTAATTTTCTGAAACAAGGCTTTGATTTTCTTGAAAGGCTTGGTTATTTAGATGAACATACTGTATATGTTACACATAGCGAGTGAGGAATATTTTTAAACGTTCCCATGATGGTTCCTAGTGTCTAGCATTTTATTGCATCAAGAAGTTAATGTATTAGGGATTCCCTTTGCTTTAGATGTACACCCTGGAAACTGCCATCAGTGTCATTTCTGTTGAAGTCAAGCCGCATGCATGAATCGGCAACCTGTCTTTAAACTTCTAGCCTGCTGGATTCTTTACATTCATAAGAAATATGCTTTGCTGTGCATGGTATTACCTAGGAGTAGGGGTAGATTGCATGGTTGGAGAGCACAGTGTGTGCCTTGGGAACCTTCAGCTGTTTTGGACATTAAACCCTAAACAAAAAGCATATATTTTGCTGGCCTTATGCTGCAGCCAGTTCAGTTTATTGCATCATGAAATTAGGATTTTTATTTACTATTCTTATTATTTTAAAGATCCAAGCAACGTTCCTCAGTGTTCTGGAATCCTTTGCTACAGGAGACACCTACCAGCATATTGAACAAGCGAAGACTGGTTTCTCTGAGTAATTTTTCGTGGGGTTTCAAAAATCTTTGGGGACATAAACTATGTTGTATGTAGCCCAAACACAGCTCCTTCTTACCAATTATTTGTGCCTGTTCTGCTTGGCAGTGGGGCGCCACCTCTTATGCTCATAGCTCAGTGAGTTAAGGCATCCTTCACCAGCACATTTTACCAGATTCAATCTCTGACAGCTCTAAAAGGGATTGCAGGTAGCATAGAAACATTCTTGGAAAGGCACAAAAACCTTCTTGGAGTCCTTATCCCAACACGTTAGTTTTGTACTGCTGATTTCATTCTGGTGTTTGAAATACTTTTGACCTGAGTGCGTCTTCTGATCCTGGCTCTTAATTGTTGTTACTTGGCAGTGTGAAATATTGATAGCGTTGGTCAAAAAGATTGGCAGCTGCATGAATTGTTATTAACCAGCCTCTTGGTTCCAGCTTAAAGTTCAATAAATACCAAGATGCAGCATAAGCCCTGAAGGAGCCTTCCCCTCCTCTTCTTCATGCCCCCGTCCTGCCTCACAAACAAGAGAAAATTAACCATTTGATGACTTCATAACCTGCTTGCCTGCTGTCCCAAATGTACCTGTACCAAATGTACCAAATGCATACATTTCTTTTTTTAGTCTATAGCAGTGGTTCCAAAACCTTTTCTGCCCACCATCCCCTTGGTTCCATAAACTTATCCCCTGTGCCCTCTACCCTATAAAAGGCATTCAGAATAGCAGTAAACACAATAAAATTCAAAACAGCAACAATTAATTGCACATTCATTCAAAATCCAGTTAAAATCATTTAGTTTAACTGGTTCAACAAAAATGATGAACTTGATCCACTGATGCCTGCTTTCAAAGCCTGATAGTATTTTGACCCCTCCAGCGCCCCCTGCCCCCCTTGCCTCTTAGTGCCCCCCAAGTTATTCCACCCCCCACCCCCAGGGGGCAGTAACACCCACTTGGGAACCTCTGGTCTATTGTGATTTCAAAAGGGAACTAAAATGATCCACAGAATGGAGCATTTCTCCAATGGAAATAGGTTTGAACTTATGAGGCTTTTTAGTTTAGAGAAAATGCAAGCAGGAGTCAACATGACAGAGAAAGGTTTTTCTGCCTCTCTCATAATGATAGAACAGCCAGTGAAGCTTAATGCTGGAAGATTCAGAGCAGACAAAAATTAACTCCTGAAAAGGTTACTCCATTTCTTGATTATTTAGAGTATCCTTTAGGTTAAAGGCAGAAACATAATCATATGCTAAAAAGAATTGATAACTTGTTTGAACAATGGCAACAATCTCCCTGCCTTTGTTCTGCATGTCTGTGGTAATTGAACCTACTGCATTTCAGTGCTGACATTTAATCAATGCATGTAAATCACCTCAGAGGCCTATTATTCTTGTATTCATTAATCCAGTCATGCAGAAGTCGGGCACACGAGCTTGTGTGCAAAGATTTTTGTAGCGGAGGTCAAAAAGGACCCCATGCAAAGTGTTCTGTTCTTAAGATCAGTTGTTTGTTGTTTCCTTATTGGGTGTTCTTCAGCAGCAACAACAGCAATAAATAATCCCTTAGGAATTCTACTTTTCCCTGTTTCACTCCTGTAAGATGAGGGGTTGGCTCTATACCATGGTCCCCCCTCATGTTTTGCCCGAAGAAACTCAGAGGGAGGTAAGTTGAGATGGAGGTTATCCAAGTTCAATGTGTTGTCAAAGGATTTCATCCCCTTTCCCTCCTCACATCACATACCTCAAACATTTCTCCTTCCCATTGTGCCTATTTGAGAGTGGGGAGAAGAAATATTTGTGTGGGAAATTCATCCCCTATGGGAAACTGTCACATGGGGCAGAAGTCTTGCCTCCCCTAGTTCCCTAAGACCACAATATTTCCTCTTCCCTTTCCTCCTTTGCCACTTCCTTTTATTATTATTTTTATAAGATATTTATTAAGATTTTCAAAAAATTACAGAATAAAAAGAAAAAAGAAAAATACAAAATAAAAATAGTTAAAAAACAGTTCACTCTTTCTATCACATATTTTTCATTTGCTTATTTCCTGGACCTCCTCACGCCTTCCTTTTCTGTATTCCAGATCCAATTGTTAATTCAGCAAATCCCTCCCCTCTTCATTCATCTTAATCTTCAATTTTTAAATATCATAACATTAATTTTTTTAACCTATTAATAACCATTTTCTCATATTCCCTTAAAGCATTACAGCAAAAGACCACTTAGTTTCTATCCAACATCATTCTAACATTCATTAATTTTACAGTGTTTCTGTAAATAATCTTTAAACTTTTTCCAATCTTCTTCCACCGACTCTTCTCCCTGGTCTCGGATTCTGCCAGTCATTTCTGCCAGTTCCGTATAGTCCATCACCTTCATCTGCCATTCTTCCAGAGTGGGTAGATCTTGTGTCTTCCAGTACTTTGCGATAAGTATTCTTGCTGCTGTTGTGGCATACATAAAGAAAGTTCTATCCTTCTTTGGCACCAATTGGCTGACCATGCCCAGGAGAAAGGCCTCTGGTTTCTTCAGGAAGGTATATTTAAATACCTTTTTCATTTCATTATAAATCATCTCCCAGAAAGCCTTAATCCTTGGGCACGCCCACCAAAGGTGAAAGAATGTACCTTCAGTTTCTTTACATTTCCAACATTTATTATCGGGCAAATGATAGATTTTTGCAAGCTTGACTGGTGTCATGTACCACCTGTATATCATTTTCATAATATTCTCTCTTAGGGCATTACATGCTGTAAATTTCATACCTGTGGTCCACAACTGTTCCCAGTCAGCAAACATAATGTTATGACCAACATCTTGTGCCCATTTAATCATAGCAGATTTCACCGTTTCATCCTGAGTATTCCATTTCAACAGCAAGTTATACATCTTTGACAAAGTCTTAGTTCTAGGTTCTAACAGTTCTGTTTCTAATTTTGATTTTTCCACCTGGAAGCCAATTTTATTATCCAAGTTATATGCCTCCATTATCTGATAGTAGTGAAGCCAGACTCGCACTTTATCTTTTAATTTCTCAAAACTCTGCAATTTCAATTTGTCTCCTTCTTGTTCCAAAATTTCCCAATATTTTGGCCATTTGACCTCCATATTAAGTTTTTTTCTGAGCCTTCGCCTCCATTGGTGATAACCACCTTGCCACTTCCTTTTAAACCTTCTTGGTAGAGCCTGTGATTTCCGCCCTAATCCCATACAAAGGTTTCCCAGCCTCTTCTTCTGATCAAGAAGGACTGCTGCTAAGGTGATAATAGCTAAAAACTGGGAGGAAAGGATATCTCCTACTATAGGGGATTGAGAAAATTTGGTCCATAGCAACTATAATTAAGCTAACAAAAGATTTTTTTTTGTAATGTTTTGGAGCAACAAGTTCAATGATAATGTCCAATTTAA
Organism: Podarcis bocagei; assembly: GCF_964188305.1. Taxonomy (NCBI): domain Eukaryota; kingdom Metazoa; phylum Chordata; class Lepidosauria; order Squamata; family Lacertidae; genus Podarcis; species Podarcis bocagei. The sequence goes on along the minus strand of NC_138137.1, from coordinate 46,220,343 downwards.
TGCTGCTTTCAGCCTGCTATAATAGTATCTATTTCCATTCTTTATCTTTGATTTATTTTGTCCGTTAGTAAAAAAAAAAGTAAGGTTGTTGTCATGCTGCAGTCTGCAAGGCTGCCAACAGGGGGCCACACCAATCCCAGTGTGATGACGGAGCGATGATGAAATAGTTATCCTTTGAAATTCACACTTCTCTGAATGTTGCAGCTAAGCCATGCATGCATAGAATCAAATAATTGTCAGTTTGTAAGGAAGCCCAACCTCTGGTCCAACCTCTGCAATGCAATGCAGGGACCACAGTTAAAGGATCCATGACAGGTGACCATCCAAACTCTGATTAAAAACCTCTAATGAAGGAGACTCAGTACCTTCCATGGTGGTGTTTATCAAGCAAAATTATATACATAAAATGTGTTAATCAGGGAAATATGCACTAACAGGCAGGAGGCCCAGGGGACCTACAGTGATACCTCTGGTTGCGTACGCTTCAGGTTACAAGCTCCACTAACCCAGAAGTAGTTGCTCCTGGTTGCGAACTTTGCCCTGGGATGTGAGCAAGAGATGCCATTAGCAAAAGCGTGCCTCAGGATAAGAACAGTTTCAGCTTAAGAAAGGAGCTCCGGAACTAATTAAGTTCGTAACCAGAGGTACCACTGTATTTAATAATAATAATAATAATAATAGCAATAATAATAATATAATTTATTATTTATACCCCGCCCATCTGGCTGGGTTTCCCCAGCCACTCTGGGCAGCTCCCAACTGAATATTAAAAACAATACAGCATCAGACATTAAAAACTTCCCTAAACAGGGCCGCCTTCAGTTGTCTTTTAAAAGTAAAATAGTTGTTTATTGTCTTGACATCTGCTGGGAGGGCGTTCCACAGGGCAGGTGCCACTACCAAGAAGGCCCTCTGCCTGGTTCCCTGTAACCTCACTTCTCACAGCGAGGGAACTGCCAGAAGGCCCTCGGCGCAGGACCTCAGTGTCCAGGCAGAACGATGGGGGTGGAGACGCTCCTTCAGGTATATGGGACCGAGGCCATTTAGGGCTTTAAAGGTCAGCACCAACACTTTGAATTGTGCTCGGAAACATACTGGGAGCCAATGTACAGTTGCCATATGTCCAGACAAAGCTGGCAATCAGCCATTGGAAAATCGGGACGTATAGCAACCAAATACAGTGGTACCTCGGGTTAAGTACTTAATTCATTCAAGAGGTCCGTATTTAACCTGAAACTGTTCTTAACCTAAAGCACCACCTTAGCTAATGGGGCCTCCTGCTGCTGCCACGCCGCCGGAGCACGATTTCTGTTCTCATCCTGAAGCAAAGTTCTTATCCTGAAGCACTATTTCTGGGTTAGCGGAGTCTGTAACCTGAAGCGTATGTAACCTGAAGCGTATGTAACCCGAGGTACCACTGTAGTTCAAAAACTGCAATGTTATTGAGATTTTTTTGGGGGGGGGGAGTTCAATAACCTTTCTGTCCAGATTTTCACTTTTTGAAATATGGCAACCCTAATTTAATGGAGGAGGCTGCTTCAGCAAAACCACCCCTTTAAAAGGAGGTGGGGCTGGCAAACTGAGATGGGATAGGCAAGGGAGTGGGTGAGGTGTAAAGGGAGTGGGATTGATCAGGTGTAAAGGGATTAAGCAAGTGTGCAGGAAGGAGGTTGACAACAGGGTTGGCAGGTAAGCAGGTCAGGCATGCAGGGGCAGCAGCCCCTAGTGCATAGGTAGGCAAACTAAGGCCCGGGGGCTGGATCCGGCCCAATTGCCTTCTAAATCTGGCCTGCAGACAGTCCAGGAATCAGTGTGTTTTACATGAGTAGAATGTGTCCTTTTATTTAAAATGCATCTCTGGGTTCTTTGTGGGGCATAGGAATTCATTCATATTCCCCCCCCCAAAAAAAAATATAGTCCGGCCCACCACATGGTCTGAGGGACAGTGGACCAGCCCCCTGCTGAAAAAGTTCGCTAACCCCCGATGTAGTGAATACATCAGTAACTAATGGTGAATAACAAGCAATCTCTTGTGCAGATTTACAGATTTGCCCCCCCCCAATATTGAGTTGGAAAGACCGCTCACCTTTCATGGTGGGTGGCATTGTGGCCAGGCATCTGGGCCCTCATGGTGATCTGACTCGGGGGTGGATGCCCCCCCTCACGCCAACCCCCGGCTGCATCATGCCCGCCCAGCCAAAACAAATGAAAAGCTAGTGAGTTCAGTGCTGAAATTCTCTTTCTCCTTCCATGCCAGTACTTGTCAGTCCTCCCCTCCCCCTAAATGTGAGTTATAACTAACCCAACAGAATAATCTGAGCTAATTTTCTTTGTGTGGCTATGACATCCATTCAGAACTTCAGAGGGAGCGAATGCTGGAATGAAATGACCTGGATAATAACTTTGTCCTGCTGAATAGTGTCCAGCTACCTGCCTTCTTTTAGTCTGTGTCAATCCAGGTCTCCCTAGTTACCAGCTTCAGAAACAGATGAAGGAGCTGATTGAACAGTAATGTGCCTTAGAGGCATCCTTGTTGATGACCTTCATTTCCAGCAGGTCAGATTAGTTTCCTGCCCAAGAGGCTCTGCATTATTGATTCATCTGCCACTAAACAGATGCACCACTAGATATTGGCGTCCCGGTTTCAGGTCCTGGAAATGGAGCAGATATTTAATGTACCTGAGAGGTACTGAGCTACAGAAGATGCTTAGCTTCCAACAGATAGGAGCAGGTGAGTCTCTACGGGAAGAAAAATGGATGCTGATAGCCTTCCCTCCATGGAAGGCTCAGATAATTACATGAGGAGTGTTTGCAAGATGTCGTACCCCTCAGGAAAGATCTGCCTTTACACCGGACCCAGTTGGCTTCTTGGTTTGCCTTTCCTGTAGCTGAACATGTCACAGTGGCTTCACCACTTCTTCATACACGTTTAAGTGTGTGACTAAGCATAAGTAGGAATTCATTTTCACATCTCCAAAAATACATCCGAGTGGGGAAAAAAAAGATGCACTGACTTTCTTCTCCCCCTTCTTTGCCCTTTGGACTGTTAACAATCATGTCAAGGTTTTGTTTCTGGTTCTTCCTGCTGATGAGATGCACAGACTTCAAAGCTCCAAGCATCTGTTCACTCGAATGATCAAAGAAGCAGAGATGTTGGTGGGAAGTAGGAAAGTTGTGGAACAAAAAGGGAAAGTAGTGACATCATAACTAGAATTTTCTACAGTGGAGCTCATCAGATAAAGAAGTCTTTAGGGGGGAAAGAGGGTTTCTTGAGCCAACTCTTGTTGTGTCGCAACAGTTGTCCCAATCAGGACCTTGAAACAACAACCCCACTCCTAAAGTTGCCAACCATCACATAATATATTAATGAAATATCAACCATCGTGGATTCCATAATAGTTAGTTGATGCCCTTATTGATGGTCTTGCCACTGGAGGCTGACCTATGACAGAGCCTTTTTAGTGGTGATTCTGTGACTTTGGAATGCCCTCTGCAGTGAGGTGTGCCTACCTCCATCATTCTTCCCTTGGAGGAGGAACTTGAAAACATTCCTCTTTACGGAGGCATTTGCTGACTGAATAATACCGTTCCTGGCAACCTCATGATCATTGGATGGAAGAATGCTTTTAACTGAATCAACTTTTACATGTTTTAATTGCCTTTATAATGTTTTTGCTTTGTTTTTCCTTGAGGAAGAAGGGCAGGGTAGAAATTCAAATAATAATAATAAATAAAACTATAGGGCTCTTCATATATTTCCCCCCATGTATTCATTGAACTCATGGAAGGGGAAGCGGGACTATGACTGGTGACCCCACCTGCAAAATCGATAGCCCCAATAATGATGATGATGATGATGATGATGATGATGATGATGATTGTACCCTGCCCATCTGGCTGGGTTTCCCCAGCCACTCTGGGCAGCTCCCAACAGAATATTAAAAACACGATAAAACATCAGACATTAAAAACAGGTCTACCTTCAGATGTCTTCTAAAAGTCAGATAGTTGTCTATTTCCTTGATATCTGATGGGAGGGCGACCCACAGGGCAGGAGCCACTACTGAGAAGGCCCTCTGCCTAGTTCCCTGTAACCTCACTTCTCGCAGGGAGGGAACCGCCAGAAAGCCACTGACCCCTTCTTCCAACATCTCTGCTTGGCCAAAGGTGTCTGTGTGAAAATTCAATTGCATGTATCATTCATACATCCAATTAGCTGGTGTGATCAAGTGTTCTGGGGTGCAGGGCTCTAAGAAGCCTAGAAAAGAGAATGTGCAGTTTGAGAAATGCAACTTATTCTAGAGCTGGTTCTGGGTCCATTTTCCCAACTCCCCACAAAGCAGCCAGAAAGACAGGGTGCTTTTGAGGCGCTATGCCGTATGTTGAAGATGAAGGCCTTGTTTAAGTTTGCAAACTGTGTAGGTTTGCTGGAGGTTAACGGCGTTAAATAGATTGGAGTCAAAGCTTCTCGTTTGCAATCGGCTATAATCACGTTCGGTATGCGAGATCAGATTAGCGTTGGACAGCAGCGCTTTGGAATTAAGCAGTGCATTCCCCTCTCCATTAACATCCTTTCAAATTACAACGCTGATCACACAGCTGTGTGCTGCATTCAAAAGGAGGCATGTGCCTGTCCCAGGGAAGGTCGTTCATTAACAGACTGCACTCCACACATCTACATTTCATTGTCTGCCAGAACAGAGCCACCTCAAGCCTTTTGTGTTGGTCAAGTGCTGCTCTTAGTTACTGGCTTTTCAAAGGACGATTGGCAACAGGGCCTAGTGAAATCTAGCATGCCTTCAGAGGATTATTGCATTAGTTCTCCAGGTTGCTATGTGAGGATTTCTGTCCCAGTTTCTCATGTTCCTTTTACCCTGAATTACCTGTTGCTTTATGGAACCATGGCTTGTGGCTCACAACAGCAGATATCACTGGGCACGTTGTCAGCACATGCATTGTTGTTTAGTCGTTTAGTTGTGTCCGACTCTTCGTGACCCCATGGACCAGAGCACTCCTGTCTTCCACTGCCTCCCGCAGTTTGGTCAAACTCATGTTTGTAGCTTCGAGAACACTGTCCAACCATCTCATCCTCTGTCATCCCCTTCTCCTTGTGCCCTCCATCTTTCCCAACATCAGGGTCTTTTCCAGGGAGTCTTCTCTTCTCATGAGGTGGCCAAAGTATTGGAGCCTCAGCTTCACAATCTGTCCTTCCAGTGAGCACTCAGGGCTGATTTCCTTAAGAATGGATAGGTTTGATCTTCTTGCAGTCCATGGGACTCTCAAGAGTCTCCTCCAGCACCATAATTCAAAAGCATCAATTCTTCGGCGATCAGCCTTCTTTATGGTCCAGCTTTCACTTCCATACATCACTACTGGGAAAACCATAGCTTTAACTATACGGACCTTTGTTGGCAAGGTGATGTCTCTACTTTTTAAGATGCTGAGCTATATGGACCAATAATCTGACTCAGTAAAAGGCAGTTTGCTATGCTAGGGAAGGGCTGCAGCTCACTGGCAGAGCATCTGCTTTGCCTGCAGGTGGGTGCAGTGGCGTAGCGTGGGGGGTGCAGGGGGGGCCGGCCGCACCGGGCGCAACATCTGGGGGTTAGGGTGAGGGGGTGCAAATCCACGGTTAGGGGGGCGCAAATCCACGGGTAAGGGGGCGCAAATTACTTGCCTTGCCCCGGGTGCTGACAACCCACGCTACGCCACTGGGTGGGTGGTCCCAGACTCTGTCCCCAGCATCTCCAGGTAGGCTCTGAAACACTGGAGAGCTGCTTCCAGCCATTGTAGACGATGCTGAGCAAGGCGGATCAATGGTCTGACTTGGTAATATGAAAGCACCCTATGCTCACCATAGGAAAAAAATGGTGCTCTGAAAGCAACAGCTTGGAAAACTAGAGGACTGAAACAATGGAGGTGGGCTGAGCATTTGGCTCTGTTCTACCTTTGAATAAGGTGATCAAAACTAGAGTTTGTTCAGCACAACTCTGTGGCTCTGGGACTCAGCAAATGCTCAGTCCTGCAAGAGAAGCCACCTAAGATGGAGAACTGATTATTTCTTGCCTTCCGTAGATCAGCCTTGCAGGGTACTGTTGGGGCTCCCTCTTCTCTCCATTCCAATTCAACCTCTAAAATGGGGGTCACTTGGCAGAACTACCTTGCCAGATTCTGTTTGGACCTCATCCCTGGCCTTGCTCAGATGGTTAGTATTTTTGAAATCGCAAGTTGGCAAGGAGTTTTCCTGTGTATAAACCCCAGTTTGCACGGAGGGTAATTCAGCATCCATAGTAGTATGTGAGATGCCAGTAAATTGGATGCAAATGCAACTTTTTTTGCGCAGAATAATTACAGAGAGAAATTACATTCAATAATGGATCTGGCACAATACCAGATCTTTTCCAGGTGGCTTAATCTGCACTGGATTTCCATTTCCCCACCACCATGAGTCTGGAAGCAATTTGTGAATGAAAGACGTGGTATTATGATTGATCACTTTTCATATCTCATAACTACTAAATTGCTCGCCTACGATTGTGATACCTCAAGAGCGTCCATGAGATGCTATGAATTCCAGGGACACCTGCCTGCATGTTCATCCACCCACCTAGGCAGAGTAGCAGTGTATCTGCTACTCCTAAATTTGGCGCTGCAGTAATTTTGTTGTTGTTGTTGTTGTGTTAATGCACTACTCAAAAATCTGAACTGGGTGTAAACAGGCATTAATTTTAGCTGAGGGACAAGGGTGGTTTTTGAAACTTGTAATTAACTTCAAATGCCACTGAGAAAAGCTACACAAATTATCTGGAAATGCAACACCTCCACTCTGAGGAAAAACAGCAGCTCTCATTTTATAAAAAGATGGGGTGATGAGAAGTTGCAACTGAGTTGATATTATCCTGAGCAGATGGCAGATATTAGTTAATCATAAAATTTGATAAATTTATAGGGAGGACACATAAGCAGTCGCTGCATCCCAGTCCTTGTAAGAACAATCTATGGTGAAAAATAAGGATATGGTTATCATCTGGCACACAAAGCCTTCCAAGTTAAGGATTTATTTTTTGTAATTTTTTTTAATTAAATTTTCAGAAAGTTTAACATAGATACTTCAGTACATAATAAATTCCAAGTTAGGGATTTCTGGTGATGGGCACTAGATGCTGATTTGGCTCAGCTCAAAGAACATGCATCCCTATATTATTATAAAGCTTTTCTTGAGAATAACTAAACAAACTTAAGGGGTTTTTAATAGGGTGCTAGATCCATGTTCTTCAGTCTTGGGTCCCCAAATGCTATGGGATTACAACTCCCATAATCTCCACCCAGTTTAACCATTGGGCAGGAATGATGGAAGTGGTAGTCCAAAGCATCTGGACTGCCACAATGGAAGAAGATAGTTTTTTTGCATGGATACTTTCAAAACACACACACACACCTTTATAAACATTACTGACAACTCCAAAGTGCAGTAGCAGAGTATTGTATCCTACCATATGCAAAGTGAACAAAAAAAGAAGAAAAAGAAATGGTGACACACCAGTGTAAACCAAGACATCCACATTTCACAAGCTGGCAAGGATGGTGAATACTGAGCTTCTAAGTTGGAAGCATAGGAACAGTGGCATAGCATAGCGGTTGCCCCTGGGGCAAAATTGTCAGGGGGTGCACAATTTCAACACCCGGTGCTGCCTCAATACAGCTACACACTTCCATCGCTGGGATCCATTGAAAATGGCTTCTCCATGCAAACCAGGAAGTGACCTCTCCAGACAACTGAATGACCCTTCTTTTCTCCTAGGGCCTGAGGTCCCTTCAGCACCCACAATAAAATATTTGAGGGGCCTGGGGCCCCCAAAAGTTGGTGGGCATTGTCATTCAAATGGTGTGTGCATGCAACATCATGTGATTTGATTATGCAGGGTGGGGCTTACTTGGCGTTCCCCAATATTTTATTCAAGTTGGTACCCCTGAGTGAAAGGGATGCGGGTGGCGCTGTGGGTTAAACCACAGAGCCTAGGACTTGCTGATCAGAAGGTTGGTGGTTTGAATCCCTGCAACGGGGTGAGCTCCCGTTGCTCGGTCCCTGCTCCTGCCAACCTAGCATTTCGAAAGCACGTCAAGTGCAAGTAGATAAATAGGTACTGCTCTGGCGGGAAGGTAAACAGCGTTTCTGTGCGCTGCTCTGGTTCACCAGAAGTGGCTTAGTCCTGCTGGCCACCGGAAGCTGTACGCCGGCTCCCTCGGTCAATAAAGCGAGATGGTCAGGGGTCCCTTTACCCTTTTACCTACCCCTGAGTGACAGCCAACATTTTTTAAAGTTAATCAAAGCTCAGCCATTACACCTTAATATTAAAAAGTTTAATTGCCAGATTTTAAAAAGTATTCGCTCAGGGGGAGAAGTTGGAGTGGCCCAGATGATCTCGGAAACTGCTACAGAGCTACAATTTCCGAAGTGGTTTAACAATCAATCCCTCTTCCCCAGGAACTCTGATAACTATGAATCTGTGAGGGAATTCTCAGTGACCTTAACAAACTACAGCTCTCAGAAGCCATGACTGTTCAAAGTGATATCGCAGGACTTTAAATGGATGGTGTGAATGTGGCCACACTGGCTCTGCCCTACCCACAGGACTATCAGCATGTTCTAATATAATACAGAGTCTTTACCCACAGTAAAGTTTGCGAACTTGTCTTCACCCAAAAGACCTCTCACCCACAGAGCCAACCAGAATGCTGATATAAAAGACCAGAGGCATGCGTTCTATTACAAGGGTTTCATAGAGCCTTCGATTTTACACCAGGAAAATATCAACGTGTGCCATACAAATTGCATTTGATATATATACTCTGTCACAGTGTAAGCTGCTGAAGCAATGAGGCCATCGTGATTCATGTGGAGAGGATGCCCAAGTTCCTTTAGGCAGGTGGGCAGAGTGGGGGTGGGGTGGACAGCAACAACGCAGTGTCAAGGTTTGGCTTCCATCCTACCGAACACAGCAGGGAGAGGTAATCCACGATGCGCTTTGCCCATTTAAAGGTGAAAAGAAGCTAGCACTGCTAACAGAATGGAGAGAAGGCATAAAAATCCTAGGAAGTAGATTCACAGGTTACGATAGTACTTCATGCACTGCAGAAACAATGGCAGAGGTGAAAACCAGTTGTTGTTCAGTTTTTCCTGTTGTTGTTGTTGAGCTTCCAGCAAATGCTGAAGACGCACATCTTTGTCCTGGCGTTTGACACTTGATCTGTGAATTTTTAGGACTCATTATGTTATTTGATTGTTCTAAACTGTTCTTAATATTGTGATTTAATGTTATAACCTGCCCAGGGACCTCAGAGTGAAGGGTGGGTAAATAGTAGTAGCATCATCAACAACCACAGCATTTTTTTAAAAAAAATCACCTTGAGACAGTGGTTTAGAAGGTGATTAATAAATTGATTGTTATAATAATAATTAGCAACAATAATCATAGTCATGCCATCTTCCAGTTTAGAACAAGGGGTGGGGAGAAGTGGCGACGCTGTGACTACACCCAGTTTGGAGCATATCTGCATCTCTCCCTCCATTCCCTATTTACTGACAGATGTTTGGTAACAGCAGCCATCACTGATGGGAAAAGGTTGTGTCAAGATAACTTATCCTGGAGGGCTATTAGTCTCTGATCTGAGATATGCCGCAAGGAAGGGGGGGAGAATGAAGGCAGTAGTAAGTGCTGGCATTGGAGCCATTTATCACCTACTGCTGTGTGTGGAATAAAAGGGATTCACTTTGAAGACAGTCTATTATCGGCTTCTCGCCAGCTTCATGCTGTCATCTGCTTCTTTCTTTCTTTCTTTTCATTTTCAGAAGTCAATAAATTTAGGAAGGCCACATTTGGAGTGTAAGTACTGTTATACTTCTAAGTTTATATACCGGCCTTTTATTTACAGCTGCTTTGCCCATTTTTCAGGAAAGGAATATTTCGTGCATTTAGGTGTGCCTAGCTACTTTTCATTTACAGCCACCCCCCTCTCTCTTTCCTTTCTTTTCTCTAACATCAACGTTCCTGAATGTCTGCGCCAGGAAGGGGAAAAGGATGACTCCCACATTCTCATATCCTCAACATTATGCATTAAGCTGAAATACAGAACTGGGACAGACAACCGAATCCATCTCCCATTTCAGATGCTCAAGAGGGGTCAATGCAATGGGCACTAGAGATCAATAGTAGTTCAGCTGCACTGAACATTTGTGAAGTTCAGTTTTCAGTGAAAAAGGTGCTTTCTCAGGGGAGCGAAAGGCTCTATTAAGAAAAAGGAAAAAAATCCGCCTTCCACATTTTAATGCAGTTTCTCTCAAACTTGTTTGAAGTCATGTTTCCATGATTTGCCGCCCTAGACCCCCTCCCCCTTTTAAAGTTCTATTTGAAAGGGCTTCTTTCAATCTAGCCCATTAAGGATCAAACAGTCAACATAATCATGTCGTGGAATCATGTAGCCAATCAGATTTGGTTACACGATGATGACGCTGAAGAAAAATGAAGTTCTCACATCTCCCTTGTGCTGAATGATGGGACGGGAGAGGGGAAATACAATCCTTTTGTACATGGGTGGATATTCCATGTTTTGCCATGACATGCTGGCATTTTATACCACCAACACGTTGTGGCAAGATTTTTGCCCTGATCCAGTTCCATTCATGCATAGTTATTCATGGATATCTTGGGGGGGGGGGTAAAGGTGAAGGACCCCTGGACAGTTAATTCCACTCAAAGGCGACTATGGGGTTGAGGCGCTCATCTCGCTTTCTTTTTTTCTTTTTTGTTTTTTTTAATAGATATTTATTAAGAATTTTCCATTTCAAAAAAAAACCCAAAAGAAAAAACAAAAAAGAAAACATACAGTTTAGAACCCTTCTTTTTCTATAACATATTTCTCTGACTTCCCCACACCTCCCCTTCTTATATTCCAATTCAAATTGTTAATTCAACAAGTTCTTATCCCCAATTTTTAACCTTTTTATATTTAGTTCAATTTACAACATCAAAATTTATGCATCAATGTTCATTCTTAAATCTTAAATCCTTTTTCTAAAGTCGACCCTAATTCCCTTCCACGAATTCCCCACTTTTCATACTAGTAACAAAACAGAATAAAAAGAAAAAAGATGGATTATAATTATGCACCCTTTGAATCCCCAAACCCCACCCCGTCCCCTTTCCCGGTTTCAATCCCCAACAAATGTCCATCAGTCTTAATCTGCTATCAGCCTGGAGATCTCACGTCTGAGGCTCTCAATTCTATCTCAGTTCCTCTCTGCCGGTTTAGTATTAAACACCAGATCTCGGAGACGCTCTGGCCCGATAGGGACAATGTTTCTTCCAGCCAGACCTCCATACTTAAAAGTGGAGCCCAAATCTTGTTTCTTATTCCTTTCAAGTCCAAATGTCCCCAAAGCTCCAACTTTCACCTTAATCAAATTTGTAATCCTTGGGTCTTCAGATCTCCACATAAGGAGATCTCTCCATTCTTCAATCTCGAGCTCAGACCAGATTTTCATCATCAAGTTCTTATTTTCCTTTGTAACCATCACGTCAGGCCTCTGGCTCTCCTTTGTCATCTGCAACATTACATCTCCTCCTTCCTTTTCCTCAGAAACAACATGTGTCTCTTTCTCCTCACTCTCAAAGTTCTCAGATTTCTCCTCTTGTCCAGCTGCATGAACTTCCTGGATCAAGTCCTTATCGAATTCAGTGAATTTGTTTACTATTAAGTCCAGAGTTGCAACGTTGGTAGCCAAAACATCAATTTGGCCTTGTAACTTTCCCAAGAGAAAGAACACTCTTTCCAATTTAGCTTGCATTTTCCCTCCTTCAGCCAATTCTTGTAATGTCCCAAAACCCCCTCTAGAGGGATTTTGGTTACTTAGTATTCCTTCCAGTTCAAATCCAAAAATCAAGTTAGTTTGTATCAGTTTTTCCTTATTTTCAATAAAATATAGCCAAATTGTAACAAATATAACCAGCAGAGACAGTATAAAACAAAGTTCTCTTTTCCCGTCTTGACAGCTAATTTGACAGCTGTCAAACTCTTCAATATCTCTTCAGCAGGCTCTCTCGCGGATCACTCCCGGGTCCGGGGGGGGGGTGGCACTTCAGCTCCCAAAATTAGCTCTTATCCTCCAGTAAGATTCCTTAGACTGCCAAATTGTGAAATTAATGTCTTTACCCAATAAAAAAGAAAAAATCCTCTCGACTTTAGTTAGCGGGTCCTTGCTTTAGATTATATATAAGACGGGGAGACGGACTTCCTATTTGCGCCTTCCCCGATCGTGCCTAATTCAAAAAAAATTTCTTTACAAGTCCAATTTCCGTACTACTCACGGGTTGCTGCTTTAGAGTCCAATTGTTCATAAGAAGAAGTCAGCGCTCTCCGACCATGGCATGCGGCTTCACTCTGCAGGAGAAGCAGTCGACTCTCAGCACCGCGCCACTCACCCCGTCCCCCATTACAAAGCCTTTAAAAAGGCTCCTTCGCGGGTCGGGGGGGTGCAAATGGTGCCGGCCGAGTCACCAGGTTCACAGGCTTCACAGCCTGTGATTTTTAAGGGTCCCCGCGTCGCCGCAGCGGCTAGACCCAACTCGGAGGGAATCCGCCATTAGCTGATGGCGCTAACCCGGAAGTCCCCTAGGCGCTCATCTCGCTTTCAGGCCGAGGAAGCCAGCGTTTATTCACAGACAGCTTTCTGGGTCATGTGGCCAGCATGACTAAATTGCTTCTGGTGCAACAGAACACTGTGGCAAGTGCCAGTGTGCACGGAAACGCTGTTTACCTTCCCACCACAGCAGTACCTCTTTATCTACTCGCACTGGTGTGCTTTTGAACTTCTAGGTTGGCAGGAGCTGGGACAGAACAACGGGAGCTCACCCCATTGCAGGGATTCGAACCAACCTTCTGATCAGCAAGCCCAAGAGGCTCAGTGGTTTAGACCACAGTGCCACCTGCGTCCCTTTCATCTGGGGAAGAATGCAGATGGAGCGGCATACCTGGCAACAAATTCAATTGGCAGTAATCAGCACAGATAGACAATGCCTGTATCCTGGTGTGCATTCTATCAGATATCTGTGGCTAATGCATCAGTCCTGTTGATTTAGCAAGGGGAATGTATCCCTTTCCCCCCAGTGCGTGCATTGGCAAAAAAAGTTACATGCTTTTGCAAGGAAATGCAAACCCATCCCACAAAGCAGCAGCAACAACAACTGAAAGAGGGGCTGAAAACATTCACAAAATATGTTCCTCCTGTGGAAGGCAAAACACTATCCACAACAGGTAAACGGTTGGGAAGAACCAGGAAAAGTTGAGTTCAAACACCTCTTCAGGTATTAATGCATGAGGTGACTTTGAGCAAGCAGCCACAGTTCTGTAACTGTAAAATAATAATAATAATAATTGTGGACTCAATTCTTTGTATTCAATAAGCCAAGCAGATCAGACTCCAAAGCTGTTCGCAGTCATGGAGCTCAGTAGTTGACTGGGGCCTAGTTACTCTCAGCTTAGCCTACCTTGCAGGGTTCTTTAGAGGACATATATATATATATATATATATATATATATATATATATATATATATATATTCAATCACACATTTAAATACAACATTTAAGAAAGGATCAAGTGGAAAGGCAGGATATAAATGTGAGTAATAGCTATAATTAAATGGTTATCAATAGTGACTGACTCCAGAAGGTTCTTGCGAAGGCAAACAGGTGAAAGACTGCGATGCCCCCCTGCACACCAATTGTACTAGATAGGTGATTAATAACAATTTGCTTTCGGGTAAATGTCAATTTCATGCCAGTTTCACTCAAAAATTGGTTTCCGCAGATTAAAATTGACATGCTACGGACGGGCATCTAGACACTCCAAAATGAAATGGCACACGCCTTAAGGCGGTCTAGGATAAGGTGACAATTAAAAATGAACAAACAAGAGTATCTGAAGCAACACTGAACAGCTCACCAATTTGGTTGTAGTTAATCAAGTTTCAGTTTAAAAGTTTATGGAGGAGGAAAGCCTACTTGTTTCATTGAATACTGTGCACGAGGCACGATAAGAGCAGCCAACATTCATTCTCAACTGAAGGCTGCAGACATACCACCATCTCATTGTCTCCTGCCAGATGTCTTTTTATGGTTGTTTTTTTTGAGGACCACATGCAAAATAAAACTTTAATCTGCAAATCAATTTCACCATGTATAATTCATTTCTTTCTATCCCCATGTCCCTGCTTCCCTTGCTTCTCCACAAATCTACATCTGCTTGGCTTAATCGCTTTACAATGTCAGAGCATTTAGCAATGTGCATTAGACCTGACGTGTGCGATTCTGGTGCAGAATGCGGACCCAAATGCAAAGGACTTCTGTGAAAATTAATGAATTTGAAACCTTTCCGCAGTTAAACATTCTATGGCCTTTTAAACTGCGAGTGGGGCTGTTGTTTTTGTTTGTTACCATGGTGTGTGTTTCTGTGTTTTTATATTGCAAACTGCCCTGTGATGCTCGAATGAAGGGCGGTACACAAATTTAAACAACAGCCAATGAAGAAAATGGTCGCCGAGACCACGTAACATCGGTCTTGAAAGACCTATATTGGCTCCCAGTACGTTTCCGAGCACAATTCAAAGTGCTGGTGTTGACCTTTAAAGCCCTAAACGGCCTCGGCCCAGTATACCTGAAGGAGCGTCTCCACCCCCATCATTCTGCCCGGACGCTGAGGTCCAGCGTCGAGGGCCTTCTAGCGGTTCCCTCATTGCAAGAAGCAAAGCTACAGGGAACCAGGCAGAGGGCCTTCTCGGTAGTGGCGCCCGCCCTGTGGAACGCCCTCCCATCAGATGTCAAAGCGATAAATAACTTCCTGACATTCAGAAGACATCTTAAGGCAGCCCTGTTCAGGGAAGTTTTTAACGTGTGATATTTTAGTATATTTTTGGTTTCTATGGAAGCCGCCCAGAGTGGCTGGGGAAACCCAGCCAGATGGGCGGGGTACAAATAAATTATTATTATTATTATTATTATTATTATTATTATTATTATTATTATTATTATTATTATTATTATTTTGCCATCTGGACCTGGCAAGTCACTGCAACCACCACCTCTTTAAACAGGCAACACATATTTTAAAGACCAAACATACTTCTTACTGTTTTAAAGATTTGCTATTGTTTTTTTGGTTTTTTTTAATTGACCTTGTCTAAGCTGATCTGGGGCCTGAAGAACAGAGAGAAAATGCTTTAAACAGCAAATAAAACAAGCCATTGAACAGCATTAGAAAGAGTGTTTGCTGAATTAAACTTACCTATCTGCAGACATCGTGGAATTATGTTACCTGTGTACAGTCCTTTTTTTCTTTAAAAAAAGTTTAGGGATACTCTCATTTTGAGTCAAGAAAATCACCATTTTATAGTTAAAATTGTGGAAAATAAATACATTGAATGTATAAAAGTACAAAGAACATGCATTACCTCATATTACACAGCTGACAGCGCACAGTAACTTCCACATTGTCCTGAGCCTGTGTGCACTAACATCTTCCTGATTCCTTCCCGGGAAAGGAAAGGAAGCCGCCAATTGGAGGTGCTTGACAATGAAACTGACCAATCACCACGCTAGATTCCAACTCTTACTTCTCACATGAGACGCCCGCTTCCGTCTGAGACTCAGGAAACTCTGTGACAGGAAATGAGGCCGCCATCAGGGTAGCTATGGAACTGACGATTCGCTGTGCTATTCAATGGAACTGACAATTCACCACGTTAGAGAAGAAACTAAAACTTGTGATTTTTTTGGTCTCTTCTCTCATTAGAGTCACAAAATGTTTAGGGATACGCGTACCCCTGCGTACCCCCAGAAAAAGCACTGCCCGTGTATTAAGTGTTGCATGAACCCTCTCAAAGATGGCATGAGGATTTTGATTTTAGTGAATTCCACTTTATACTGAGACTGACCATTGTGTCCATCTAACTTGTTGTTGTCTGCACTCACTGACAGAAGTTCTGCAGGATTTACATTATCTGGTGAGGCTGGGCATTGAACCCAGGAACTTCTGTGTGCAAAGTAGATGTTCGACCATGGAGCTACTGCTCTTCATCCCTGCTTGATACATGACTGGAAAAAAATGGCTGCAGATGCCCACACCAGTGCAAAATCTAGTGGGAATCCCCTTTCCCACTTCCCCTTCAAAGGAGCCATCCTCTTCCTACTTGGTGACCTTAATGAGATGTCAGAGGGTTAATAAGAAAATCAATTAATCTTTTTTTTAAAAAAAGAAAGTGCAAGAAGTAATTAAAGTCTAAGGGAAATCTGTATCATAATTGAGAATGAGTAATGAGCAAGTAGGATATGAAGGGGGGGGGGAAGAGTTTGGTAATTAAGACAGGAAGTTGAGGACAACGAGAAGGAATAATGTATTTTGTCACCTCTGGCACAGTGATTGCCTGCTGATATTAAGCTGGCCAGCTTAAGCGGGAGAACAATTGGCCCCATGGCGCAAGGCGGAGCTGGATCCCAGTGGCTCATCGTCAGAAGAGACGGCTTTGAGGAAGCGGTAATAGACAGACACCTGATAAAATCAGGGCGCTCAGATTAATGAAACTGAAATGCATTAAAAGGATTAAAGAGCAATTGTGTCAGCAATTTATATTAAAACTCCCAAAGTCATAAGTCCTTTGGAATCTGAATAGCAGCATATCCCTGAATTATCTCCTGAGGAACAGCGAGTTTAAAGAAAACTGGGGTAAGTTACAGTTCCTCAGTCCTCCTAGGGAAGTAAGTCGAGACATTTCAACAGTTAATTCAGCCTGTTGGGGCACAACTGCCTACAGGGAAAGCTGATTATGCTTCTGATTTGGCCATATTGGAAACTTTCAGGGAAGGGTCATAGCTCAGACGTGGAGGTCATGTTTGGCAGGCAAAATGTCCCAGGTATAACCCCCTGTATCTCATGGTAGGACTAAGGAAACAACAACTTCTGAGATCCTGAAGAGTCACTGTTAGCCAGCATAGATAAAATATGGAGCTACATGGACATAAGTCAGATTCCCAGATATTATGCAGGGCTTTTCCACCCACACCCAGAACTCAGTTGTGGCACCTCTCAGCCGGGCGCCATTGCCATTATAAGAAAACAAGGGAGGTGTTCATGGTGAGATCTGGCACCTATTTTTCTAGAAAAACACCGCCGTTTTAGTCTATTGTAAAGTCACTGTGTACTTCTGGTAGTAGCCTAGATGCACTTTATGCCTTTTGTAGTGATGTGAAACATCTCCTGTGTCCCACTTACCTCAATGAACACTCCTTCTGAGCCTCTGCAACTGGCCTAAAGTACTGCTAGATACATAGTGAGGATCTGAAGTGGAGCTGGTCAGCTTTAGAAGGACTGCCCTTCCTTCTTCCCACTCCCCACAGAAAGGGTGCTCCTATTCTAAAGACACTTCCACACCATCTATTTAAATGATTATTACAGCACTTTAAACACTCAAAAAATTCTGAGAGCTGTAGTTTGTTAAGGGGGCTGAGAGTTGCTAAGAGACCTCTACTGCCCTACCAGGATTAAAAATCTCAGAGAGGTTTAACAATCCCAGGGAACTCTGGGAACTGTGATTCTGTGAGGGGGGAGGAAGAGTTACCCTAACAACTCTCAGCCCTCTTAACAGCCCTCTTTCTGAGGGAACTCTTGGGCAGGGGAAATGAAGTCCAGGCTGGCAGAAGCTTTAGAGGGGGCTTGAAGCTCAGAGGAGCTGATAGGTCCAAAACTTTGAAGAAGGCAAATGGAAGCTCACTTGAGTTAGCTTTTCTACAGAGCCACAAGATACCTCAAAGTCTTCTATCCCTACGGGAAGCCATTGTTCCAGTCCAGATCCCAGTAGGGGCGGAATTCTACCCATCCCCGCGTACAAGACCTTATCATGAACCTGTATCATTTTCAGGCTGAGCCCTGTAATTTCATACATAATGGTTCTTATACACAGTTGCTTACATGTCACAGAAGTGGGAGCGATACACAAAACGAATAGGTGTTTCCTGCGTTCCTTTGTGTGTCTCCCCTGCCCTGAGTTCCTCTGTTGAAGAGCACACTGTCAAGGTTTGCAGAGAAGACCTAAAATTAACGCTGTCAGACGTCCTTTGTGTTTGGAAGTGGGGGGAAAGGGTGCCGTGTTTCCTATACACTGCTTCTTGATGGTTTTTTTCAGGAAAACCTCTGGGGGCGTGGGGAGAGAAAGATCAACAATATGAGACAGAAGAAAGCATGTTCTGCCTTTTCCATTGGGGCAGGTACTTATAAGTTGAGATTGAACAGAAATGCTGTCCTGCCATGTTAGGCTTCCCTTGTAATCTGTTCCTAAGAGTATTCCTTAATGTTTCTTCGAGAGCTGATGGTGGCGGAGGAAGGTTCAATTTGGAAAATGTTGGGAGCGTTTAACTCTTCCCCATACGTGTCTTCTCCCCTGGATTGCTTCCCAGCTATTATGCCCCCCCCCAATTTGTTGAAGGTGGGAGAGAAACAACTGGAAGAAGGTGAAGGAAACATTAAGCACCCCTTCTCTGTTGTTTCTTTAGACATCTACAAGAGGCTCAGGCTCTAAGATTCTGTTAGGAGCTCATCCTACTCTCGAGTAGGACCCTGGCAGAGACACATGCCCAACTGGCATGTTCCCTCCCTCCTGGTCAGTCGTTGACCAGTGAGCTTCATTAGCTTTCTTCTGCCCGAACATCACAGCGGCCAATGCCAACAGACCCGGCACACTTAGGGATCCGCAGAGTGTTTGCAGTTTGTGTAACAGACCTCAGCAACTCAGCATTTTGGCTAACCTACTTTATTTACATATAAACACACATGGAGCACTGCAACATGGCTCCCTCTCTCTGTAGCATCAGACAGCAAAGAGAAAAAGGACAAAGGACAATAGTCCCACTTCATCGAACACAGTAACAGAAACATCCTGTCTCTGACACTTCCCACTTTGTGGAGTCAAAACATACACTGTCATGTGAAAGACAACAATCCCGTGACCGCAATCATGGAGCAGGAATTCTAACAGATTCAAGCCCCCGAACAATTCACTTGACCCAGTCCAAACAGAGGATTGGGCCTTTGCTATTTGGGTATTGCCCTTTGCTTATTGGATACAGGACTGTTCTATTCTCCGTGATTTAATTAATTCACTTAATTGTGCTTCGACAAATTAATTGCCTGTCACAACTATTATGAGGTAGCCCAACCGACTCATCACCCCCCCCCCCAAAAAAAGAGATGGATGAAAGGAAGACTGAAGAGAAGGCCTGCAGCTGCAGAAGGAAGCCAAACAGGAGGAGGAGGCGAGATGCATCTCAGATAGAATGACTAGAGGAAGGGCCAACAGAGAGGAGCATCTCCCATCTCTCAGCTGTGATCAATGGCCATTTGGGTCCTCCCTTCCAAGTCCTTCTGCAGCTATTCCACAGAATGAGAGGCAGGAAATGCAGTCCTCCACTCTCCACTGGCCTGCCTGGGACTAAACAGCATTGTGTGGTGTAGTGGTTAAGAGCGGTAGACTCGTAATCTGGTGAACTGGGTTCGCGTCTCCGCTCCTCCACATGCAGCTGCTGGGTGACCTTGGGCTAGTGACACTTCTTTGAAGTCTCTCAGCCCCACTCACCTCACAGAGTGTTTGTTGTGGGGGAGGAAGGGAAAGGAGAATGTTAGCCGCTTTGAGACTCCTGAAGGGGAGTGAAAGGCGGGATATCAAATCCAAACTCTTCTTCTTCTTGATTTGTCACTCCTTGGAGGTCATTGAAGAGAGCAGCCTCCTCTTTTCCACTGGCAATTTGGAAATCTTGTGGAAAAGTGGCATGGGGTGGTGTGATGAGTATTATGAGCCAAAGTGAAATACAGAGGGGATGTTGGACTTGGCTCAGAGGAGGAGGAGGAGGTTTCCAAATGGGCAGAACATAAGAAGAGTTGGCTGAATCAGCCCTCAAGCAGGACCCAAACTCTAGAGCACTCACTGTTGCCTCTTGTAGTTTCCAGCAATTGTCATACAGACACATTGCAGCCTCCAACTGTGTAGGCAGTGCAAAGCCGTAGTGGCTAGTACAGTGGTAACTCAGGTTACAAACACCTTGGGTTACAAACACTTCGGGTTACAGACTCTGCTAACCCGGAAGTAGTACCTCGGGTTAAGAACTTTACCCAGGATGAGAACAGAAATCGTGCGCTGGCAGCAGGAGGCCCCATTAGCTAAAGTGGTACCTCAGATTAAGAACGTACCTCAGGTTAAGAACGGACCTCTGGAATGAATTAAGTTCATAACCAGAGGTACCACTGTAATCATATATAGCCTTAACCTCTGTGGATTTGTCCAATCCACTTTTAAAGCCATCCAGTTCAGAGACCATCACTGCTTCCTGTAGGAATGAGTTCCATAGATTAACCATGTGTTGTATGAAGAAATATTTGCTTTTATCTTTCTGGAATCTTCCAACATTCAGTTTCATTGGATGTCTATGAGTTCTAGTGTTATGAGAGAGGGAGAAAACTTTTTATCTCTCCATGCCATGACTCGTTTTACAAATTTCTAACATGTTACCTTTCCCTTACCCTTTCTCTAAACTAAAAAAAGAGAGTCCCAAATGCTGCAGACCTCACAGGAGACTCACTTCATTCCTTTGCCTTTAATGCCAAGGATGGGTTTTTTTACCAGCACTTCTATCTGCATAGACATCAACGAGGGAATCTTAAAAAAATAAATTTGTCTCTTTTGATGTTCGGCACATTAACTATGCTCTACTGCAAAGTTGCTTGGGTGTCCATTCAGGTTTGCTTAGTGCCACTTTCTACATATTCATTTTCAAAACCATATACAGTGGTACCTCTAGTTATGAAGTTAATTCGTTCCAGAGGTCTGTTCTTAACCTGAAACTGTTTTTAACTAGAGGCATGCTTTCGCTAATGAGGCCTCTTCCTGCCACTGCACCGCTGGCACACAATTTCTGTTCTCATCCTGGGGCAAAGTTCTCAACTCGAGGTAACTCTTCCAGGTTAGCGGAGTTTGTAACCTGAAGCGTTTGCAACCTGAGGCATTTGTAACTCGAGGTACCACTGTATAAAAAGGCAAAGGGACCCCTGACCATTAGGTCCAGTCGTGGCCGACTCTGGGGTTGCGGCGCTCATCTTGCTTTATTGGCTGAGGGAGCCGGCGTACAACTCCCAGGTCATGTGGCCAGCATGACTAAGCTGCTTCTGGCGAACCAGAGCAGTGCACGGAAACGCTGTTTACCTTCCCGCCAGAGTGGTACCTATTTATCTACTTGCACTTTGAGGTGCTTTTGAACTGCTGAGTTGGCAGGAGCAGGGACCGAGCAATGGGAGCTCACCCCGTCACGGGGATTTGAACCGCCGACCTTCTGATCAGCAAGTCCTAGGCTCTGTGGTTTATAGATGGGTCAACTAAAGCAGGGGTAGGCAACCTAAGGCCCATGGGTCATTTAACTGGCCCACTAGCCGCCCCCGAACCGAGCTGCCTGCTTGGTGAGTCCCCGGGGTGCTGTGATAAACCGGTGCAGACTCACTTCTGTGGTGCCAGAAATTGTGTCTGTGCATGCTCAGACGCCGGAAATCGCATCTGCACAGACCCCTGAAATCGTGTCTGCACAGGCTCAGGTACTGGAAATCACGGCTGCGCACGCAAAATCTGGCCCACAGAGGGATCTCCGCTGGAGTGAACCAGCCCAGGTGAGGTAAACCTTGCCGACCCCTGAACTATACAGTGGTACCTCGGGTTAAGTACTGAATTCATTCTGGAGGTCTGTTCTTAACCTGAAACTGTTCTTAACCTGAAGCACCACTTTAGCTAATGGGGCCTCCTGCTGCCGCCGCTCTGCTGGAGCAAGATTTCTGTTCTCATCCTGAAGCAAAGTTCTTAACCCGAGATACTATTTCTGGGTTAGCGGAGTCTGTAGCCTGAAGTGTATGTAACCCAAGGTACCACTGTACTATACTTTAGAGCATGACTGTGTCTTTTAAATAGGGTTTATTGTTGACTATCTGACTGCATGTAAGCTTTCATACCCCGCCCCCATGATTCATAACCCTCAATGTCAACTTTTAGCAGTTCTTAAAAAATAATTTCTGTTATCTTTTAGTTGATGCCACTTTCCTGTTGTTCCCATCTCTACATCCTGTGGATGCATTAATCTATTTCCCACCCAGTTTTTGTCACATTGCTGCTGGAGCCTCCTCATCCCCAGTTTTGGCCTCCAGTGAACAGTCTTTGTCTGCCATGGGTGCTCTGTACAGGGGCGCCATCTCGCCCGCGGGATTATGGGTGATTGCCACCCAATATGGGCGTGTGACATCACATGCACATGCCTACACATACTGTGTGTGATGTCACACAGCCAGTGGGTCACCTTTTCCCTCTGCCACTGAGCCCCACTCCCTGGAAAAGGATGCCTCACTGGCTGGCTGTAGAGTTGAACTGCTTCTCTCCCTGCCAGCTTTCTTCATTGACTTTGTGGGTGCTCGGCCCCCACAATTATATTATTGTAGGTACCCAAGCACCCACAGCCCCCCCTCCCAGAGTTGGCTCCTATGGCTCTGTATGCTGCCATGTGCACATCTCCCTGGGTTGGGCTGAGTCAGATAGTATCAGGGCGGAGGACCCACAATGTAACTTTGTGGTTGACAAAATGGCAAGGAGTCATGAATAGTGCAGCAGTTTGGAATCAAATGGAAACAAAAGCTTCATTCTGGATGGGGGGGGCTGCCCAAATTAACAGAAAAAGTTTCTTGCATCAAATGAAAGCAAAGGCCAATTATCAGTCTGTAATTTATGGTTTGCTGAATACTTAAATTACCTGGCACCCAGCTATGTCCAGAACAGAGCTGTGTCACTGAAGGCACAATTAATGGGCTGCTTTAATTTAAGATAAGGCTTGATGCAGGGGGAAGGGGGAAGGAAATAAATGAGCTGTGTCACCAAAGCCCTGATATTCTTCGAACCTAAAACAGCTTTGCTCTGTTTTTGAGAAAGGTCTTTGCTCTGTGCTTAGCAGGTCTCAAGTTCAGTCTCCGCAATCTCCAAAATGCCTCTGCCGAAAACCCCAGAGGGCTGCAGACGGTCAGAATAGGCAGTGCTGAGGAGAAGGACCAATGGTCTGAATAGGGAGGAAGCTGTTAGAATTCCTGCTCCATGATTGCAGTCATGGGATTGTTGTCTATCACATGACGGTGTATGTTTTGACTCCACAGAGAGGGAAGTGACAGAGACAGGATGTGTTACAGTGTTCCGTGAAGTGGGACTATTGTCCTTTGTTCTTTTTCTCTTTGCTGTCTGAAGCTAGAGAGAGAGGGAGCCATGTTGCAGTGCTCCATGCGTGTTTATATGTAAATAAAGTAGGTTAGCCAAAATGCTGAGTTGCTGAGGTCTGTTACGCATGATGCACAAACTCTGTGGATTCCTAAGCATGCTGGTGTCGGTTGGCATTGGTCGCTGTGATGTTCGGGCAGAAGAAAGCTTTTGAAGCTCCCGAACGAACGATCAGCAGGGAGAGAACATGCCAGTCGGGCATGTGTCTCTGCCAGGGTCCTACTCGAGTGTAGGCTGAGCAGCACTGCATTTTTAGATGGTAAATAAGAAGACTTTATCTTTTAGGGTTCTCTTTGGTTTGGTGAAGGGTTCACAATTAATTAATTAATACACCATCCTAAGTCTCTTGGCACATCCCAGAGTGGATTGCAGGATAGATTGCATTCTACTCCCTCACCAAATCATTTGAATATTCACAAACGGGCGGTGGGCAACACTTTCCAGTTTCTTAATCTCAGGGTGATGGGTTCGAACCCCATTTTGGGCATTGCAGGGGGCTGGACTAGATGACCCTTGGAACCCTTTCCAACTCTACAATTCTCAGATTCTAAGAAGATTTTTCCTACGTAATGGGGGAGCTCAGCTGTATCTGTAGAAGTCATAATCCTAAACTTACACCCACACACCCTGTATCAGTTCACAATGCTCATGCGACATTTAGAAATGCTATAGAAATCAAACGAGGCCCTCTTTCAGCCTTGCAGAGCTTTAGTCTGTTACTTCATGTTATATTTCAGCACTTGGAAGTTCTAACATTGTTAAAGTTATTGGCAGTAGGCTAGTCAAGCTGAAAAAATACATCCCTCGACTTGTTATCCCTTCTAGGGTTCTAAAGTATATTTTATTGCCACTAAGAATAAGGATGTTATCTACACCACTGAAACACTCCCTTGTTGGCCTGAACAACAGCAACACTAATTGTTTGACAGCACTGCAATATATCTTTCCAAAAGGGAGAAGTCAAATGCGACTTTTCAGGCACTGCAAGTTGCTGTAAAGCATGGGTAGGCAAACTAAGGCCCGGGGGCCAGATCCGGCCCAGTCGCCTTCTAAATCTGGCCTGCGGATGGTCCAGGAATCAGCATGTTTTTACATGAGTAGAATGTGTCCTTTTATTTAAAATGCATCTCTGGGTTATTTGTGGGGCCTGCCTGATGTTTTTACATGAGTAGAATGTGTGCTTTTATTTAAAATGCATCTTTGGGTTATTCGTGGGGAATAGGAATTCATTCATATATTTTTTTTCAAAATATAGTCTGGCTCTTCACAAGGCCTGAGGGACAGTGGACTGGCCCCCTGCTGAAAAGGTTTGCTGACCCCAGCTGTAAAGGATGGTCCTCTCACTCCCTCCCTCTCCCCCCTCACTTTCTCCCCCCTCCCTCTCTCTCACACAAATGAAATATGCATTGAAAGAGTATTAAATGTTCTGGGTCCTTACTGTGGCTCATGATGTCCAATACTTCCCTGATGTCTTAGATGAAGGAGTTCAAATTACATTCCTTAACATATGAAGCAGCCAGAAGGCTGATCGCCGAAGAATTGATGCTTTTGAATTATGGTGCTGGAGGAGACTCTTGAGAGCGCTATGGACTGCAAGAAGATCAAACCTATCCATTCTGAAGGAAATCAGCCCTGAGTGCTCACTGGAAGGACAGATCCTGAAACTGAGGCTCCAAGACTTTGGCCACCTCATGAGAAGAGAAGACTCCCTGGAAAAGACCCTGATGTTGGGAAAGATTGAGAGCACAAGGAGAAGGGGAGGACAGAGGACGAGATGGTTGGATAGTGTTCTCGAAGCTACCAGCATGAGTTTGACCAAACTGTGGGAGGCAGTGGAAGACAGGAGTGCCTGGTGTGCTCTGGTCCATGGGTCACGAAGAGTCAGACACTACTAAACAACTAAACAACAACAATTGGTCCTTGCAGTGGCTGTCTGCAGACCTTTTGACTAGAGATGTTGAGAATTAAACCTGGAAGCTTGCAAGTGAGTTTAGGCCTCTTCCAGGAATTAAACCTGGAAACCTGCAACGAGTTTAGGCCTCTTCCATAACCCCTTAACTATTTTAGAGGCCACTACATCTAATAATCTTTTATGTATACATAAGGCAGCCGTTTTACTTTCAAATGGAATGAGGTATATATATGTCCTGTCCGTGTGCTCCCTCATGCATTCTCTGTCACAGGAGGGAGCAGAGTGGTAACACACAATTCTTTGCTCTGACCCCAACAAGATCCTAGCGCATTGTCTCCATATGTGGGGCCAGAGAAGACTGCTATACATATGGGTACTCTCCATTCAAACAAGGCCTATGTCCTACATGTAGAGGCCCAAACCATGGGGTTGTTTCATCACATATAATCTAGGAACTGCCCACACGAGGTTGGCTTTAAGTACAGTGAAGTGTGGGGTGGGTTCCCACGAGGAAAGACACAGTGATAAGAGCAAAAACCTTCATCGAACTAACAGATCTGGACAACAGGAGCAAAGCAACTGCTTATATACATTTCTGAAGGCCTGGGCCATTCCCACTCCCAAAGTGATTGGCTGTCTGAAGCTGCGAATCATAACTCAAGCTTCAGGGCCAATGGCAGAGGCCCAAATCCTGAAATGTTCTGTGATTGGATATCATGCATCGAATCAGAGCACAGGGGCTCAGAATCCTTAGTCCAGACTCAATCTCAGGCAAACATAGACCACTCAATACATAACATACAGAGCATGCCAGATAGTGAGCTGGTTCCATAGGGCTGGGTAGGGCCTCCAAAATATCGCTCAGCATTCAAGTTATTTTGTGTCAATTCTAAGCTGATGAATGAAGTCCCCCCCCCCATGCTCCACCTTCTACAGGGAGGCATTCACCCCAAAGTATGCTTCTCGCCCACTCCAAACTTAGGCATCCATGAATTCTCACAGAGGAGATCTTTACATGAGCGATAGGTACTTTTTTGATTAACAGGGGAATGAGCATTTCAGGCTGTTTATCATCTTTCTTCCTCCAGTGTGACATCTCTGCTGATTACACACATTATGGTTAATTTGCAGCTGATAATCAGCCCTCGTTTCTTAATAAACTTCTCATTAAGTGACTGGAGCTGTCACTTTGCCTCCATGTTGCTGCTCCTAAGGATAATCTGTGACCATTATGCAAAAGAAGGGACTGCTGGACGTCACACGTGTCATTTGCAATCATGTACAAAAGCTTCAGAAGGGGCTTGTTAAATAAATGCCCTTCACAATTCATTAGGGCAAAATGGAAAAGTATAATTAATCACCCTATTGCCACTTGGTTACTGTACTTTGCCTTCATCTTCAAGGTAGGGGTGTGTATATGGATGTCACATTTCCCCATTTGACAACCCAAATGTGGGATGGATTCACACATGCATGATCCGCACTTAATGGTTACAGCAGGAGATTTCCGTGTATGTGTGCAAATGAGGTTTCAGAGTCTCCCTGACTGACGTAATCTCAAACACGATGCTTGCCAATTGTCTCCACTTCCAAAGTTTGACCACAAGTGATGGCACGATGGAATATTTGTATGTGCGAACCGAGCCATGGCAATATAGCAAGAGTTGTTGTGGAACAGTGGAGAGAGCATTGCATTTGGCCACAAGAGATCTTGATCCCCAGGGTATCTGTCAACCATGCACCAAAAATTGCAAGGGGAGTAGAAATCTTTCAAGGGGACATGGCACACGGCGTATCAGGGGGCATGATAATGAAATAGAATATGCCCTATTTATTCTTACATTTACGATTGTGTAAACATTGGAATACTCCAATACTTTGGCCACCTCATGAGAAGAGAAGACTCCCTGGAAAAGACCCTGATGTTGGGAAAGATTAAGGGCACAAGGAGAAGGGGACGACAGAGGACGAGATGGTTGGACAGTGTTCTTGAAGCTATTAACATGAGTTTGACCAAACTGCAGGAGGCAGTGGAAGACAAGAGTGCCTGGTGTGTTCTGGTCCATGGGGTCACGAAGAATCAGACACGACTAAATGACTAAACAACAACAACAACTATTGGAAAGTGCTGAGGCATTAACAGTTCAAAATGGAGAAACTGGCTTTCTCTCAGGATACACAGGGCTGAATCCAATGCTGTGGTTCTGCTGGCAACACATAGGTAAAGGTAAAGATAAAGAACCCCTGGAAACTTAAGTCCAGTCAAAGGCGAATATGGGGTTGTGGTCTCATTTCGCTTTCAGGCCAAGGGAGATGGCGTTTCTGGGTCATGCTTTCTGGGTCATGTGGCCAGCATGACTAAACCGCTTCTGGTGCAACAGAACACCGTGATGGAAACAAGAGCGCACAGAAATGCCGTTTGCCTTCCCACCGCAGCGATACCTATTTATATACTTGCACTGGTGTGCTTTCGAACTGCTAGGTTGGCAGGAGCTGGGACAGAGCAACGGGAGCTCACCCGTTTGGCAAGCCCAAGAGGCTCAGTGGTTTAGACCACAGCGCCACTGACAGCTCTCCCTCTCCTGTTCTCTATAGCCCAATCCACCCTCTCATAATCAGCCCTGGAGGGCTGAGGGACCTTGGGGAAAGAAGGCTCAGAGCCAGGGGATTGGTGGCCCTGGATGTTTTAGTAGAGATTTCAATTATAATCCCTTTGTGATGCTGAAACAAACCTTCAAAGAGGCTCATCACCTGGGATGCCACTGTTACATTAGGTGACAGACAGTAGGACAGCCCCACCCACCGGTCCACTTTTGGGTGGGGCAGATATAGATCTGGTCTGCTGTGTGTGGCGGGGGATGTCCTCCACTCCCTTCCAGTTATTTCATTACAAACTATCAATAGATTTCAAGGTTGATGGGGGAGGGGGGGGGGAGAGAGAGAGAGAGAGAGAGAGAGAGAGAGAGAGGTGCAAATCACAACTCTGCAATTATTCTGCTGCCAAAGCGCAGCGGATGTATTTGCAACCATTGTGAGATGTTTGGTATCTTCAAATCCTACTTATCCTGGGGCTTACATAGACCTCAATTTCCTAATTATCTCTGGAAGTTCATTTCAAGTATGCTCGCTTAAATTAAACTTAGCATCTCAGCATCTAACCTAACTGCCTTCTCCCTTTTAAAGTTTGGCTACTGCTTCCTCAGAGATAAAGATTCACAGTGTCTAAGCAGCCTCCTCCCTTTCCATTGCTCTCTGATGTTTTCTTCAGCAAGCTTTTTTAAAAAAAGAAGACGAAGAAGAGGGAAGGGATGCAATCAGGGCTTGAAATGAATGACAGTAGTTACTTTATCTGGAAACCTTGGAGGACATGGGAGGATGTGCGTTTATGTGTGTGTGTTTTCCAGTTGTGAGGTTATGAGCCACTTTTGCAATCAGGGCTGCTTTAACATCATACATTTAAAGCACACCATTTCCCCCCAGGAATCCTGGGAATTGTAGTTTGTTAAGGGTGCTTGTATGAACAGGCTTTTTTAAAAAATCTCCTGTGGATTTCACCACTTTCTACCCAGAAGCCAGGACATTTTCTTGGAGGCCAGGTTAAATAGCATCTCTTAGATTATGGGAATGATTTAGTCTGACTTAGGGTTGCCTTATTTCAAATAGTGGAGATCCAGACAGAAACATCTAGCTGATTTCCACACAGACACTGCTTGCGACTGCAGTATGCCCGGAAAATTTGGCAACTGACTAAAAGGGTGTGGTCCACGAATTGTATGGTTAGTTGAAACTGATATGTGAAGTTCAGCATCCCACAACATTAGGTGTTTGTTTGTTTTTTGGCCAAAAATCTTTTTTTAAAAAAAGGGAGTTCTTGAGCAATTTTTTATAGAAATTCACTAAAATCTACACTTCAGACATGGGTTGCCAAATGTCCAGATTTTCCCAGACATTTCAGTGATTTCTGCCCAGACACTGGCAACCCTACAAACCATAGGATTGGCTGTTGGCCATCCTAGCACCTGGCAGAATTCTCTTTTGGGTGAAAGGGCAAAAGGAGTTCTTTTGCGGTCCAGACTTTTACATCTGATGTTCCTCATGGCTCCCTAGTCAAGAGTCCCTGAACCTTAGAGGAATCCTTCTCCCTGCCCTCCTCTCAGGTTGTAGATTCTCACTCAATTGCTTATTTTGCCCCTTTATTTCAGGTACCCCACCTGTGACTGCTCTGCTCCATAGGCTCTCAAATTCTGAGACCTCTTCCCATTCAGCTAGACAAATCCTTTTTCCACGGGCCCTGTGCGAGGGGTTAATCTATCCCTCTTTCAAAAAGATTGCCCTGGAAACACGGGCTGTTCCTAGCTTTGTTTCCCGAGCAATTGCAATGTGTTTGGATATTCAGTAATTTGACACATGCTTAACCAATCAGTATTGGAGGCATCACCAGTAGGGGCACAATTCAATATCAATTAAGACTGCAATTTGTTCACATTTAGTAGGGATTAAGGCCCACTGATTCCCGCGGGTCTTAGTTCTGTTAGAACATGCCTAGGGTGAGATGGTCAGTAGACATTTAATTGAAAGGAAAATCTCACAACTGAGAAACCTCAGGCCCGGAGGCCAAACCAGTCCTCTAGAACCTTCCATCTGGTTCTTGGGATTCTCCCAAGGCTGTGCTTTTCATTGGCCCTGCTCTGCCCCTCCTCTTTACTTGCTTTTGCCTGACTGGAATGTGTCTTTGAATTCTGATAATGTGTCTTTGCTTGCCAGGATAGAATGATCCTCTTTCTGTGAGTGGGTGTTTGTGTATAGAAACCTCTGTCTTAAGTGTGGCTGGAATGTAGACCTACACATCAATCGCTCTACCCGCTTTTGCATCTGGCCCTGCCCACCCTGGTATGTGGCCCCTGGAAGGTTGCCCACATGAGAATGCTGCCTCCAGGCTTAAAAAGCCTCCACACCCCACCTTATAAGGAGGGCTGGCTTCAGGTTTGAGGGAACCACTATTCTATCTCAGTAGACACCAGTGGCAAAGTTGCTGCAATGAATGCTGGACAACTTGGAGCCACCGTACAAATTCCTTGCAATGCTCAGAGCAGACACTGTCTCCAGTTAAAATGGAGGCTCCAGATTACCTGGCATAAAGCAGGCACCAGTAGAGAGTGGGTCTTGGTGATGGGACACTGGAACCTCAGACATTGTATGCTAATTCTGGATCTTCTGTTTGGGGAATATGGGGAGGACCCTCCCTTGGTTTCAGAGCACTGGTTATTCCTCATAAGCACCTATATTTCTGGTTATTATGAGATATAAAGAGTGATTTTAAAATTTCCTCTCTAATTTAGAGTGTAATCCAACAGAAGGCTTCGGAGCCATGGTTAGAATCATCCTTCCCTGCCCCCCCAAAAAAATAGAATTGTGCCCCTAGTAGCATGTTCAGGTTTATATTTTCATTTTTTTCAGAGTAGTGGAGGAGGAGTATCTTGCAGGGCAGCAGGTGATCTGGAAAATAATTAGAATTCTTAGTTCATCTGGCTTAGACACTGAACCAAAGCAGGCCAGTAGTTCCAAACTGTAGACTCTGCACTGGCAGACTGATCCTTCCAGTATGTATGTTGATGTGTCAGAGCACCTTCCTATATATGCAAAGGGATGCATGGTTATTGAACATAAAAGGGCATCCTTTATATTCGTAAGAACTTAAGAACAGCCTGCTATGTCAGGCCCAGTGGCATATCTCCTCCTACATCCTGTTCAGATACCTGTTGGCCAGTCAGATACCTCTTGGAACCCTGCAAGCTGGACTTGAGCACAACCACCCTCTGCCCACCTGTGGTTCTCTAAAATAATTATACATTCTTTATCAATCTTCTGAGAAAAATACAAAACCTTGTGCAAAGCCACAGAGACTTATGAACTACCCAACCTAAGATGAAATTATAATGTCTGGTTTCAATGGATTTTTCAAATGCTTAGTCTTTTGTTTTATTTATCTTTTTAGGTAAGTTCGTGAAGATACCAACAAAGGGTAAGTTCAGTGTTGTTCACAATACTGAGAGATGCTAGTGAAGTTGTAAATGGATGTTAGTGAAGTTGTAGGCAGGGTGCCGGCGTTTTGTGCCTGTTTCGCCCTGGAAGTCCAAGTAAGGCCACTGTTCGCCCCCAATGGGGCCCTTTTACTGCAGCTTGCAGGTAGCACACTCCCAAGGTAGTTTTCCAGGCTTCTTCAGTGGTCTAATCTCAAAGCCTTGATACGTATATTGATATTCAATTTCATAAAGAATACTATTTCTTGGCTTAAGCTTAAGAGACTGATTGGCTTAGCCTCTGGCAGTGGAGGTAGCAGATAGCCACTCCTTCCAATATTTCACCAGTTCCTAGAGCAATCCAAGTACAAGGTCATCATCAAGGACCAATGATTCAATATTCTGGAATTGAGCAGAACCATTAATCTTGCCCTCAGCAGTTATGGTGAAGGTGGATCCTAGCCTGTGTTGCCAAAAGAAGCTCCATGCATGTATCAGAGCACATTTGAGGTTCTGGATATATTGGGACCATAGTTGAAATTCATGTTGACTTCCATGTCTCAGTCGCTTCTTAATATCATTCCAAATAGCCAGTACTAAACCACACAAAGGCATATTACTTCTTGTTATCAAACAAATTGAAACAATGAATTGAGTAGCAGGACACCCGCCTGGCTTTATAATTTCTTGGATTGTTAGCAATAGAAGAAGCAAATCGTTTTTCAGGAACCAATTGTTTTCCATTAAGGAACAATGGCAAAGATTCAATTGTCTTGAATCATTTTACAAAGATATTTTGACTGGATTAATTTTTTTAATGCTTCTTTTTTTATTCATCCCACGACATCATCAACTAGCTGTCGCATTTCACTTTTATTGATTTGAAACAGAACTGGAATTTTGATATCATTTATTCTGCATATTGTGTAATTATTCAGTTGCTTCATTTTCATTTGTGCTTTCCTATTTGTTTTAAATGTTATTACTTGCTTCGCTGGTTTTTCAGTTTAGTGAACACCCTGATAAATATTTCTATCAATTGCAGATGTGATTTTTTGCATAAGTAACCAAAATCCTACCAGTGAAGTTTAATACAATATTAGACGCCAGAGAAGCATGTAGAGACGATTAGAAACTCTCTGTACACATCTGATTAACAGCTTCTTCTTCTTCTTTTTAAGGATGTCATGAAGGGCATATTTACATTCGGAGCTTTTCAGTTTTCCATTTTCCTTGGAAATGTCATTATGTTCATTGTGGCCCTGATGCGTTCCTCCTCCTACTCTTCCAATGATCCATGTCCATACACTCAAAATTGCTTAGAATTCACCCATTCCCAATCCAATGGGGAGGTCAAGATTTGGTCCAGCTCCTGACCTCTCCATTAGATTGGGGCTGGGTGAATGGAGGCTGCTCCATTAGGACAAATGGGGACCTACCAACATCAATCTGCCTTCAGCCAACCCCCTTCCTATCTGTCTGGTTACTTCCAGCCAGTCCAGGGGGGTGGCACTGCCTGACAGCTTCCACCTCCTAAGTCTCAGGGTTGTCCTTGTAGTAGACCACCATTTAACCCAACAATAGATGACTAGGGCGACCACTTTGGCAATTCTGGTTTTGGGGGCAACAGGTGCGCTTTTGGGGAACCCTTGAAACCTCCCGGAGCATCAATAAACCCCTGATGAACTTCCACCCCTAAAAACGGCTATATTCTTCATTTAAATTCAGCTCAAAATGTTGCCACCTAATTAGCAGCCACCTTCCAAATGATTAGAATTACGGTGTGATAAATCTGACCTTCTGCCTGGCTTTCTCCGAAAGGAAATAAACTCAGTGGGGAAGACAAACTTGCACTGCACACCTCCTCCCTCAGATTTCTCCCCACCTCCCCTCCTTCCACCAACACCACAATTTCCTGTTGCATATTTTAATGCAATCAGCCGAGTTCACATCTGCACAGCAATCAAATTATAAAGTCAACATAATCCAATGAAATGCTGAAGAGCCAAATAATCATATTCAGGTTAATATTAATTGCTGTGGTTGTTTTTTTTTTCCTTCCTGCACCTGGATTTACAAAATGAGAAAGAGTGTGTGTGAGAGAAAGGGGGCTGGAATCAAACAACAGTTTACCCAATTAAGTGGTGTGTTAATGCTCCCCTCTTTACAAAAGTTCATGTTCCTCCTGTTCACCCTTATCCCCACAATTAGCTTCCATATTTTTCTTTCAGTATCAAAAAGCAGAAGAGCTCAATAAAGAATTATCTGAAAATGGGTGCCTCCATTTGCCTGCCTCAAAAATTGACTATTTTTGCAGCATTTTAAAAAGGTGCATGGACTTTTATCTCACTCTCCCTCAGTGCAATGCACTGCTGTGGGATAGCACTCTTGATTGTCCTTTTTCAAATGCACATGTGAGCCATGCAAACCCCTGCATTCTTACTCGGAAGTAATGAACTGTTATAGGTTAGGGAAGTAACGGGGAAATGCACTCAAACATGTGGGGTGAACAAAGGGTTAACAGGGATATGCAGTACCCAAGCAAATTTGGATGAGTGAACATTGTCTTAAAACCTCTGCAGAAACAAATCAGAATGAATGCTCCATAAAGACAGGACATGATTGTCTAATTTCCACCTAAGTTTTGTGCAAGCAAACATAGGTGTGCCAGTCATATTTCATTATGGTGCTCACCCATTTATTGAATAGATACTCATTTACTGAATAGATACTCAATAGATATTCAACCCAAAGATATTGATACTTATCTAAACTTAGTTTCTGAATTTAAGAACTAAACTTTACTTTAAAAAAATGCAAACTTAAAAAATGAGACACAAAATACCATTATTATGATTATTATTGCTGAAGAATACCAAAACTGATGCCACAAAAGCCTCATAAACTAGAGACACAGGTATTCATTCTCTTGAGGCATGGACATTTGACAGTGTTCACAAAATGGGGGGGGGGCAGAATTGTGCTGCACTAAGAAAATTCACAGAGTGCAAGAATAATTTATGAAAATAGATGCCTTAAAAAACCCTCTTTCTTTCTTTCTTTCTTTCTTTCTTTCTTTCTTTCTTTCTTTCTTTCTTTCTTTCTTTCTTTCTTCTTTCCTCTCTCTGGTTCAATATTTTAGGACAGTTTTACCAGGCCACTTTGAAATTTTCCAGCCTTGACACATCACTGCAATGATGCATCACACCCCATTATGCTGTGACAGGAGCTCAGTTTGCGATCATCCTTCTGCCTGGCTTTCGAGCTGCTCTGCTATTGGTTAGACGGGCTGGTTTCCATTATGTTCCTGGGAGGAGGAGAGGGAGGATGCATCAATATGGGGCGAGCACGAAGGATGGACACTTCCCTGGGTTCTTACTTGCCCTTGACAAGTCTCGCAATATATGAATGCAGCACGGGAGATTTGATGCACTTCAACCTCTGCAATTACTTCTCCGGCCACAAGGACAGCAAGATTTGTTGCTAGCAAGGAAAGGGCCGTATTTTGTCATCCTGTTTGGTTCTAGCTCCCAGCCTTTTGCAGCCTAATAAGTCAGCCCTCGGCATGGCCTGCGTTTCATCAAGGTCGAGTTGTGCTTTTATGGATTTGGATTTTGACGCATTAACCTGTCTTACACCGAGTCGACTGGCCCAGGACTACCAACTCTGAATGGCAACAGCTTTCCCAAGTTCTCAGACACCTCAGATGCCTTTGTCAGCATCCTAGCATTCCTTTTACCTGGAGATGCCTGGAACTGAACCGTGGATTTTGCAATGCTGACCATATGGCAGGGACCGTGCTGAGAAGGGCTGCACTGAGGAAGAATGGTGGGAGCCACCCCCTCCCCCTGATCCTGAATCTTCCCAGGAGCAGGAGGGCAGTATAGATTTGAAACAGTGGTTTGCAGAGGGGCATAGTCCAGATGGCAGAAGCTGGGAAATACTGGACGGGGAGCAGCTAGGAGAAGAAACACTGGGAGAGAGACGGTTAACAGATTCATAGTCTTTTGACAGCATTCCTCCAGCGCCCTCCCCCAGGTCAAGAGGAGCTCAGAAAGTCTCAGAACAGAAAGTGCAGAGGGTACCAGCTCAGATTACAAGATGTGGGAGTGATGTAGATTAATAGGGATGGAGGGTGTGTGTGTCTTAATCGGGAGCACCACCATTCTAGGTATTTGGGTTCTTTTGTCTCTTGCTCTGATTGTTAAAGAATCTAACTGGTAAGATGTTCCTTTTGTTTGATCTCTTCTTAGTTACTGCCACGGAGGAGGAAGATGATTCCCCAAAGCCTGACACCATGTGACTGAACGATGGCTCCCTGATGACATTCGCCTGTTTGATCCAGGAGAATTGCTTTGAGAACGGTTACAAAAAATACTCATAAAGCATGGTGCTGGTAATGCCAAGGTTGCAGGTTCGATCTCCTTATGGGACAGCTGCACACTCTTGCATTGCAGGGAGTTGGACTAGATCAGTGGTTCTCAACCTGTGGGTCCCCAGTTGTTGTTGGACTACAATTCCCATCAAACCTGAGCTCTGGCCTTGCTAGCTAGGGGTGATGGGAATTGTAGTTTGACAACATCTGGGGAACCACAGTTGAGAAAGGCTGGACTAGATGATCTTTGGGGCCCTTCCAACTCTACAATTCTGTGATTCCAAATCAAAATGTGAAATTTGATCTGGGGTCTCCAGCCAAGGGACTAAACTAGATCTTAAAAACCTCTCTTGTTGTTGTTTAGTCATTTAGACGTGTCCGACTCTTCGTGACCCCATGGACCAGAGCACGCCAGGCACTCCTGTCTTCCACTGCCTCCCGCAATTTGGTCAAACTCATGCTGGTAGTTCCGAGAACACTATCCAACCATCTCGTCCTCTGTTGTCCCCTTCTCCTTGTGCCCTCCATCTTTCCAAACATCAGGTTCTTTTCCAGGGAGTCTTCTCTTCTCATCAGGTGGCCAAAGTATTGGAGTCTCAGCTTCACAATCTGTCCTTCCAGTGAGCACTCAGGGCTGATTTCCTTCAGAATGCATAGGTTTGATCTTCTTGCAGTCCATGGGACTCTCAAGAGTCTCCTCAAGAGCACCATAATTCAAAAGCATCAATTCTTGGGCAATCAGCCTTCTTTATGGTCCAGCTCTCACTTCCATACATCACTACTGGGAAAACCATAGCTTTCACTATACGGACCTTTGTTTGCAAGGTGATGTCTCTACTTTTTAAGATGCTGTCTAGGTTTGCCATCGCCTTTCTCCCAAGGAGCAGGCGTCTTTTAATTTTGTGACTGCTGTCACCATCTGCAGTGATCATGGAGCCCAAGAAAGTAAAATCTCTCACTGCCTCCATTTCTTCCCCTTCTATTTGCCAGGAGGTGATGGGCCCAGTGGCCATGATCTACGGTAAAATATATTGTCAAGGGGAAAACCCCCTCAACTATATAGGTATTTCTTTTTAAGTTTATAGAATCATTGGATTGTAGAATTGGAAGGGACCCCAATGGTCATCTCCTTCAACCCCCTGCAATGCTAGAACATAGGAAACACAAGATAAGCCTGCTGGATTAGGCCAATGGCCCATCTAGTCCAGCATCGTGTTCTTAGAGTAGTCAACCAGATGGCTGTGGAAATCTTGCAAGCTGGACATGAGTGCAAAAGCATTCTGCCCTCTGGCAATTTCCAGCACCTCATATTCAGAGGCACGGTGACAACGGTGAAAGAACACAGCCATTGTGGCTACTGGTCTTTAATAGCCTTGTCTTCCATTAATTTGCCTAATCATCTGTTAAAGTCATCCAAGTTGCTGGCCATCAATGTCTTCTGGGGGAGTGAGTTCCATAGTTTAACTATGTGCAGCATGGCTCAAGTAGCATAGCCAGGAGTCAGGAATGAGTCCTTATGGAATCAGGTTGAAACACAGGACACAATGCACTGTTAACAGGGAGTTGCGCAGCAGTGTCCCAAAGCATTGCTCTCAAGATGTGGCATCACCAGGCTCCTCTACAAGGGCAAGCTCAAGGGAGATCCAAAGGTTGGGAACAAGAAAACAGAGTTGTCCATTTTTTATCTGAAGAAAGAAAACTTCTGATACTTGATCTGGGGCAGGAAATACAGCTAAGAGTCAGGAATGAGCTCTTTTGGAATCGACTGGAAACAGAGCAAATAGCAAAAGCTTTCTGCTTCCTTCTGTGGTTGTTGTTGGCTAATACAGTGGCCTGTGAGTGCTCCAGTTGGAAAACAGCCTTTACCAAAGGTGCCGTGGACTTTGAAGAAGCACAAACTCAGGGCAAAAAGGAGAAGCGAACTAACAGCCTTGGTCCAGTATACCTGAAGGAGCGTCTCCACCTCCATCGTTCAGCCCGGACACTGAGGTCCAGCGCTGAGGGCCTTCTGGCGGTTCCCTCACTGCAAGAAGCCAAGTTACAGGGAACCAGGCAGAGGGCCTTCTTGGTAGTGGCATCCGCCCTGTGGAATGCCCTCCCACCAGATGTCAAAGAGAAAAATAACTACCAAACTTTTAGAAGATATCTAAAGGCAGCCCTGTTTAGGGAAGCTTTTAATGTTTAATAGGTTATTGTATTTTGTTGGAAGCCGCCCAGAGTGGTTGGGGAAACCTAGCCAGATGGGTGGGGTATAAATAAATTATTATTATTATTATTATTATTATTATTATTATTAGTGGAAGGCACGTTTGGCAAACCCTCACCATGATCAACTCCCACTCAGAAACCAATGTCCCCACTGTGGAAGGATGTGTGGATCCAGAATTGGCCTCCATGGTCACTTACGGATTCACCGTTAAGATCATTTTCATGGAAGAGAATCTTACTCAGCTACAAGTGATCTCCAAAGAAAAGAAGAAGATAGAGGGTAGGGATGTTTTTTTTAAAGGCCCTGCACGTTATTGCTGCAGGTTCCCATGTTTATTTCTCTGCCTCCGCTTGATATCTTAAGATATCAGAGGGCAGGGGAATGTGGAATGCCATGATGTCGTGAGATGAGATGAAGAGTCAGAGACAGGGAATTTGATGCACAGTTGCTGTTTTGAGAGCCAGTGTGGTGTAGTGGTTAAGAGCGGTAGTCTTGCAATCTGGGGAACCAGGTTTGCGTCTCCGCTCCTCCACCTGCAGCTGCTGGGTGACCTTGGGCCAGTCACACTTCTTTGAAGTCTCTCAGCCCCACTCACCTCACAGAGTGTTTGTTGTGGGGGAGGAAGGGAAAGGAGAATGTTAGCTGCTTTGAGACTCCTTAAAGGGAGTGAAAGGCGGGATATCAAATCCAAACTCTTCTTCTTCTTCTTCTGTTTTCAGAAGCAGCAGGCATTCACTTACCCTCTTACAGAGGTGTACAACTGCTCTCAGTAACAAAAGTCAAATAGACTGCAAGAGGGAAATCTACTCCATCAAAGAACTACCACTTCCATTTATTATTGCACACAGGAAATGCCCAGTTTTGCTAGGGATGGGAACTGGTCTATAACTATGAAACTGCAACCACCTCCTCCTCCCCCCCCCATCATGTTGACAGTTACTTTATCCTAATTGGATTTAGCTTTATTTTTATTCTGTTGAGCCTTGATCTGCCACAGAGACTCTTGTTTCTTAAGGCAGCTTCGGAAGCCTGATCATACTGACTCATAATGATACTGGAAACAAGGAAGTACATGAATTAAGATTTCGCTTTACACTTTAAAGCAAGCATTTCATTTGGTTAGCCTAGGGCATTGGAAGAGATAAAAGATATAGTAGAACTTCCGCCACAGCCCCTTGTTATGATGAACGGAAATGCAAGACTCCGAGTATATTTATAGCATGCATTCATCTCCTCTCCTTGTCAACTCTTAAAAGGAGTGTTTGACCTAAATACTTAAAAACTAGTGCATAATTTGTAAGGAAGAGACAGCTTTATGGCAGCGGTACAGGCTCTGGCATGCTAAAGCAGGCCTTTAAAAAAAAAAACCTGAGCTGTATTAAAACCCAATTACTACCCCCTCCAATGATGTTAACAGCAGAACTTGCAATCCGCTGTAAAAAAAAAAAAGTTCAGGCTGCCAACTAGGAAATGTGGGAGATCAATGACCTCACTGCTCTCCCTCTCTTTCCCAACAGGTGGCAGCAACATCACTGCTGGGAGCCCAGGTAAGTGGTGCTTTCCCAGTGACCAATACCTGTTGGGCTAGAATCTGATCATCTACTTTGCTGTAATTTACACATTCATTTTTGTAGAGAGGGAAGGTCACTGGGATGGCCATAAGCTCATAGCTCTAGCCAATATACCATAATAATAATAATATCTGGCCTACCCACCCTCCACCCCAGGACACCCCCTTCCATAGCTGTCTACTTTTTTCTTTTCTTGCGAGGAATCCTATTCGGAATAAGGGAATTTCCCTTTTTTAAAAAAGGGAAACGTTGACAGCTATGCCCCCCTCACCAGCCCTGCTTTGTACTTTCCTTGAGGGTTTTTACCTCGCTGGAATGGTGCCCTCAGATATTTCATTTTATGTGAAGTACAAGGAAAGTTCCTACGGTGGTACCTCGGGTTACAGACGCTTCAGGTTACAGATGCTACAGGTTACAGACTCCGCTAACCCAGAAATAGTACCTCGGGTTAAGAACTTTGCTTCAGGATGAGAACAGAAATCGTGCAGCGGCAGCGGGAGGCCCCATTAGCTAAAGTGGTACCTCAGGTTAAGAACAGTTTCAGGTTAAGAATGGACCTCCAGAACGAATTAAGTTCTTAACCCGAGGTACAGTGGTGCCCCGCAAGACGAATGCCTTGCAAGACGGAAAACTCGCTAGACGAAAGAGTTTTCCGTTTTGGAGGTGCTTCGCAAAACGAATTTCCTATGGGCTTGCTTCGCAAGACGACAATGTCTTGCGAGTTCCTGCTGGTTTTTCCCCCTCCCCCCTTTTTCTAAGCCGCTAAGCCGCTTATCAGCTGATCCGATCAGCAGATAAGCCGCTAAAAGCCGCTAATAGCGCTAATAGCGCTAATCCGCTAATCCATCAATGGGCTTGCTTCGCAAGACGAAAAAACCGCTAGACGAAGAGAATCACAGAACAGATTCTTTTCATCTTGCGAGGCACCACTGTACCACTGTACTTGATGTCAATAGACAGGAAGTTCCACAGATCTTTTGGGGCATTCCCTCAAAGAACATGGGGAGGGATACTGGGGGCCACACAACCTTGCATTGCTGCTACCTGCCATCCTTGCCTGGGAGAGGGGCATGTTGCTAAAGGAGAGCCTGTTCTATGGACATTGGCTCCCTCTTGAAATCTTCTGCTCTGTGCTGCTGCCAGGACCACTTTTAATTACAAGTGTGAATGCAAAACGAGTTGGCTTTGGGTGCAGCTTCTTTGTCGCCTTCTTCCTTGGCCTGCTCCCAACTCTGTATCAAAGCACCCTGCCTTAATCCTCCATCTGACACGCCCTTGACATGTTTCTCATTGTTTCGCTTTATCGTGGAGAAAGTCAGATCGCTGGGCAAACACAGATTGCTGCTGTAAGTAAGTAGCAGGAAGCACAGTCCATGCAAACAGCTTCAATTAAAGAGAGAGGGAGGGAGGCTCATACAGCGTAAGAGTGAACCTCCATGGCGGGCTTTGCTAAAGGTGCTTAAGCAGATCCTAAAAGTTATTGAAATCCCTGCACACAGACTGCATTGCCTGATTTAGGTTGGTTGGTAAATGAGGACTTGCAAAGCTCTCTAGGTGAAGGAGGGTCACGGACCGATCAGCCTGTCATCATGCCTGCAAAAAGAGTTCAAAGCAGTCTTAACGTGTTAGAACTGCAGGCAGGTAATGCTCAGCTGGACAAAACATGTTAGAGCAGTGTGGACAAATCCTGCAGCTGGGGAGCCCACATTCCAGGAAGCAAAGAGAAGGGGAATGAAGGAAGGGGAGACCATTGGACTCTTGTAGGTCCAGTCTGTTGCCAGATTGGTTCCTTAACCCAAGCCCTTCCCCCTTGTTTAATAACGCACATCTGAAGACTCAGGCAAAGGGTTATTCAACACACACAGAGAGAGAGACCTATGAACAGCAGCAAAGGCTTTGAGCACATCTTTCATTTATGCACATCAGAAGGTGAAAACGTGAAGGCAAATCCATGGAGGGGGTGGGGTGTGCACACAAGCCCTGCCCCTAACATCCCTAGGCATGAAGCTATGCCAGAGCTGGCCCAGCCAAGTAGACAGGGTGAGACCACTGCCTCAGGGGGCAGACGCTCCCCAGGTGGCACCAACATCGGTGCCAATTGTGGGCAAGATTGCATCCATTTGGGGCAAAATCTCACCCCAAATCAGCATGATCTCCCTTGAAATCCATGCCAATGGTATTAGCACTTCTCTGCCAGCAGTGGGTATGGCAGAGCATGCAAAGGCAGCAGCAGAGCCAGTGGCAGCAGCAGGAGCGGGTAGGTGGTGGTGGGTGTGGCAGCGGCAGCAGGGCAAGGCAGCACTTCCCGTATCACCTCAAGTGGCAAATCAAGATGCACTGCCCCTGGGCTCTGCTCCCTCAGCCCCAGCCTTCCCCATGTTGAGTGGAGCAGGTCTGCAGGCGTCTTCTACTAATGCTCACTTGAATGTAAGCAGAATCCCCTGTGTTAGGAACTCTGCTTTATGGGAGTCTCCAACTGCATGGAGGGTTCACCTTGCTTGCATTTGGGTCAACTTGAGTACAAGCTTCCCACTGTGGACTTCAGAGGGAAAGTGGCAGTTTCCCCACTATTATATCCATCCACCCATCCATCATTTAAAGGATAGGTCTCCCAAGATAGCTGACATCAAAGTGATAATGCATAATACATCTGATAACAATAAAACCACAATCTAAAACCTAATGACCAATCTACACTGGTGGGTTATAACGTAAAAAATGTATAAAAATGTGGCACCAGAGGGCGCTGTAGAGCCGCGTTCAGTCAGCAATGGGAAATTGCATTGAAATTGCACTGAGAGCTATATTATTATTATTATTATGTATACAGCGTTTTTACGGATCAGTGTAGATCCAGCCTAAGCATGATGACATTAGAACAACAGCTGTTTAAACTAATTCTGGGAAGAAGTCCCATGGGACCATTGATTCCCCCCACCCTAAGAAATTTAGGAGGATCAGTATCAATGACTTTGGGAACTGCAGAAAAGTGGTAGCACCACTGCTCCCCCCCCTTAAAAATGTTTAGGGGTACTCTCATTTTGACAATTTTATTGTTCAAACCGGGGAAAATAAATACAGTAAATGGACAAAAGTACAACGATTCACAAAATGTTTAGGGGTATGCGTCCCCCGTCCCCCCCGCCGCCAGAAAAAAAGGCACTGGGTAGCACTTTCAGGTGGGGCTGAATTTCAACAAGGTGACTGAGGGGTTCTTTATCTAACTTAAACCACCACCACCCTAAATTACCAAT
Source organism: Podarcis bocagei (assembly GCF_964188305.1). Classification (NCBI taxonomy): domain Eukaryota; kingdom Metazoa; phylum Chordata; class Lepidosauria; order Squamata; family Lacertidae; genus Podarcis; species Podarcis bocagei. The sequence continues at coordinate 46,177,613 of NC_138137.1, read as the reverse complement.
TCAAGAAGTGGCTTGCAATAATTCCCAGGGACATTACTGGGTGAAGGTATGGCTGCCTCCATGGGTCAATGCTGGTGTTGAAATTTGACCTGACTGCCAGCCCAGGTGATTTCTGCACACAGAAGGGTGGGGCTCTTTTTCTTCACCATAACACCGCTCCTGACCCTAATTGCAAATCTGCAATGAAGATTTGCTTCCTCTGTGTTATGTCATAGTGCAACACAGGTTAGTCAATGCATTGCAATTCACCTTTTCATCCAAGCTGCTTTTTCTCTGCGGGGCAAATACCCAAAGAGTTCCTTCTTCCCAGACCTTTCTCCTGGAGGTAAGTGTCTCTTAGTCGAGCACATTTGTCCCCAACACTTCCTTCTTTTCTTTCTCGGCTAATTAAAACATCATTTGTGTCACACTCGTTTCCCACTTATTTTCAAAAGCACACACATACGCAGTCTTCCTCTCCTGCACACACGACTGGAATGTATTCAAATGCAGCGAAGAACCGCAAGGGACTGTTTTGTTAGAAGCGGTAATCAACCCAAACATTACAAGTGTGCTGCAGGCTAAACAAATTGGCCTGTGGCACTACAAGAGTGATTCTGCTTTGAAAAGCCTCATCATCATTGCCAAAGCATGCAGGTTATGGGAAAGGGAACATTGGGATGCAGCTGAGCCAAGGCATAGAGGGAGTCAGATGGGAAATGGGGACAGGATGCGGCATCTTCAGACTGAGTGGTGTTTTCCGCCGTTTTGGAGGGGCGGGGGAAGAGACAGATGCTTTACCGCCAGTCACTCCAGATGCTGCATGAATATTCCAGCACTGAGTTCTGCCTCTCTCATCACATATTAAGAGCATTTTAATGTGCCGTTTTCTACAAAGGGAGACAAATCTCTCCGTTCCCATGATCAATGTGGGTGGGTGGGTTCCTGCTAGCCCAGGGAACTGGGGAGCAATCTGGAGGCATGAGAGCCTATGAGGAGCCCTGTTGGAGTCCATGGGGAGGCCCATTGAGTCTAGCACCCTGTTCTTCCAGTGGACAAGCTATGGGAAGCCCACAAGCAAGACCTAAGTAAGACAGCCCTCTCTGCACCTGCAGTTTCCAGCAATTGGTATTCAGAGGAAGATGTCAGGGACTGGCTGGACGAGGAAGAGTGGTGGGAAGCCCAGCTGGAGAACTGCCTAGGGAAGCTTCAGAAGAGGAAGGATCAGAGCCAGGGTGATGGGACACTGAAGACAGGGCGAAGGGTGAAGGGGGAGAGGAGGCAGAATGGCTGGATGCTGAATAAGCAGCAGGCTTCAGTGAGAGAGAGGAAGAAGAGGCAGAAAGCACTGCAGATGTAGAACAGGCAGCTGAGGAGGAGGAGGTGAGGGCTGAGGCTGTAACAGATTCACAGGAGACTACCAGTCCTATTGTATTCAGCCTCGCCTCCAAGGGCTCAGAGGCATTTGCATGTAGCAGAACAAAGAGTATGGGGTGGGGGACTCCTAACAGAGTTTAAAATTGCAGGGGAAACAGTCAGACAGGGAGGAGACTTAGGGGGAAGTGGGAGTCCCAGGTGGTCAGTTCTGGCAAATGCTTTGCTGGGAGCCGGTCTATATTCTGCTTCCTTGAATGAAGAGTCAACTTTACTGCTCATCTCTGCACTGACCTGCAGCTGAACCAGCTCTGACAGCCTGCTACCTCTGACAGTGGAGGGAGAGCTAGTGGAGACCTCCAAGAAGAGAGAATGGGGCTTCTAATATTATACGACGGAGGGCTCATCCACACTTTGCTCCACATTTTCCAGGCACAGGTCCAGGCTTCCCATGTCGACGTTCGAGTGGTGTGATTTTTTATGTTTGTTCCACCACTATCCCTGGGGAAAACCCATGTTTTACTACTGAACTGGAGCGAACTCCAATTCCAAGCTCCTGTGGGAAAGCCAATTGCTTTTTGCTCTGATTCAGTAGCAAAATGCAGGTTTTCCCAGAGAAAACCACCAAGAAACCACCCAAAAAATGCAGCACTTGAACACTGACACAGATAGACCAGACCTGTGCCTACAGATGCAGCACAAAAGGAAGTTTGGATGAGCTATGGTTGTCAAGGACAGCATCAAGGATCAGCATCGTTGGGCACCTGCAAAGGTCCACACCAATTCAGGGGTCCCACAGACAGAGAGGTGGCGAGTAATTTGATGCTAGTAAGGAGCAAGTAAGCCTACCTGAGGGCTCTCCAAAGCTTGCAACTGGCATTGCTGACAGAAGACATGGCTGTCATTCTGAAAATCCCTGGCCTTTGGTTGCTAAGGGTGGAAATGCAAATAGATTGTGAAGAGTATGCAAGTGTTCTTGAGACTATAATCCCCTTCCTTCTCTCTCTCCCTCTTTCCTTCTCTCCCTCTTTCTTCTCCCAGCCCATTTATCCCTTGCTCTTGCTGAACAAAACTGGACTCAGAAGGATGCTGGTCGAATCTGGCCAACTGTGCAAATAAAAACATCTAAGGGTTACAGTAACTATGCCAAAACTAAGGTTGTCGTATTTGGAAAATATAATCAAAGCAGGCACAGCTTGCCCTCCACACTATCTCTGTTTTGTTTTGATTCCCAGAGTGCCCAGCACCACCTCATATCTTTCTCTTCCCCCAAGTCCAAGACTTTAACATGGACAGTGAGAAGGTGAGGAGGTGTCCTAGGACATGGGGGTATAGCCTCCTCCCATCTTGCTGGGCATCTGGGATTTGATGGAGGCCCTAGCATTTCGACAAAATATTGCAGTAAAATGCAGCTGAGTGAAGCAAAGTTTAAATATCAAGGGCAGGAACCAGGAACACCAGGAACCAATATTAGTGGTCAGGGCAAGACCCAGGTAAAAGGGTTGTGTTTTCAATTGTCAGATCCATGGGCATCATGATGTGACAAAGCAGGCATCATGATGTGACAAACCTCATACCCCCCCCCCCAATATACCTCAGCCCCCACCCACTAAGATGTATGTCTGCAGGTCATAGTATGGTCATTAGCATGGGTAGGCAAACTAAGGCCCAGGGGCCGGATCTGGCCCAATTGCCTTCTAATGGCCCACAGACGGTCCAGGAATCAGCGTGTTTTTACATGAGTAGAATGTGTCCTTTTATTTAAAACGCATCTCTGGGTTATTTGTGGGGCATAGGAATTTGTTCATTTCCCCCCTTCAAAATATAGTCTGGCCCCCTACAAGGTCTGAGGGACAGTGGTCTGCTGAAAAAGTTTGCTGACCCCTGGTCATTAGAGCCTCTGTTGCAGATAGCACATCCATGGAACTTACTCTTGTTGAACTGGCATTCATTTTGGTATAGTAACTTTTTAAAATGTGCCATCTATTTCAAACAAACATCTCCCCATGTGAAAATGAGATGATAAAGTTGTCACAGGAAGATCGTTTTACCGTCTCTCAAAATAAGCAGCTGTGAAACTTTGTTTCCCTGGAGAGCCTCCAAAGCCCAGATCTGAGCACTTCGCTACTCCCCTCCAAAAGAAAGTGTTGCAAGACCTTGTTATTATGAAAGACTTTTTGTAGCAGGGTTAAACTTTTTACAGGGTATGCTTATAACGAAGGCTTTCTTTCCTGGCTTGAGAAATCTGAATTAATGCATTAGCACAGGGTAGCCAAAAAAGTGCTCTCTAGAGATTGCTTGACTCCATCTCCCTTCAGCATGGCCAATGGAATGATTGTTGTTGTTGTTGTTTAGTTGTTTAGTCGTGTCTGACTCTTCGTGACCCCATGGACCAGAGCACGCCAGGCACTCCTGTCTTCCACTGCCTCCCGCAGTTTGGTCAAACTCATGCTGGTAGCTTCGAGAACACTGTCCAACCATCTCATCCTCTGTCATCCCCTTCTCCTTGTGCCCTCCATCTTTCCCAACCTCAGGGTCTTTTCCAGGGAGTCTTCTCTTCTCATGAGGTGGCCAAAGTATTGGAGCCTCAGCTTCACGATCTGCCCTTCCAGTGAGCACTGAGGGCTGATTTCCTTAAGAATGGAGAGGTTTCATCTTCTTGCAGTCCATGGGACTCTCAAGAGTCTCCTCCAACTCCAATTCAAAAGCATCAATTATTTGGCGATCCACCTTCTTTATGGTCCAGCTCTCACTTCTATGCATCACTACTGTAAAAACCATAGCTTTAACTAATGAAATGACTGGAGGTGCATAATTGGGCAGTTGAATTAGACACCTCTGTCATGTCTTCCATTAATTGTCTTTTCTCTAAACTAAAGAGGCCCAATGCTACAACCTTTCCTCATGGGGGAGTTTCTCAGCCACTTGACTGCCCCCTTTTTGTAACTTTCCCCATTTCTACAATATCCTTTCCAAGGTGAGGTGACTTGAACTGTACATAGTATTATTGGACCATAGATTTGTATAATAACATTATTATACCGACATTTTTATTTTCAGTCCATTTCCTAATGATCCCTAATGTAGAATTCAAATTTTTCACAGCTGCTGCACGCTAGGGGCAGACCTACTTAAAGCACACCTAACACACATTGAAAGCACATGACTGCCTGCAAAGAATCCTGGGAACTGTAGTTTCCACCTCACACAGCTGCAATTCCCAGCATCTTTCACAAACTACAGTTCCCAGGATTCTTGGGAGGAAGTCAAAGGCTGTTAATTTTGTGTTGGATAAGCTCTGGTGTGAACCAGCCCCAGGTCTACATCTTCATCAAGTGACCCCATGATCTTGCTCTAGCAAAAGATGTGGGATTTTCAGAATGTACTAAGGCAGGATTAGACTTGGCCCTTGTTCTAGAGTCTAAGAACAGATTTACACGCGGTTGGACCATAGGCAAAGGTGCAAAGAGCCTTTCCAAAATGTTTTGCAATCTGCTATTCACCACCACTCTCTCTCCTGCTCCCAATACCATAATATTCCTCCCTGCTATGTGACCTAGAACATTCTGCTTTCTCTCTGCTTTTGAAATCTTTACTAATTATTGGATTTCACATCCTTTTTACATTGGACTCTCACACGGAGCTTGTAATTACAATGACAGGAGAGTGTTCTATTAATTGCTGTCTTTTGCTTCCCAGATTTGTGGGTTAATTGGTAATATGTACATGCAACGTTCTTCTTCAAGATGTTCTACATTACAGTAATTAACTGCATATCAGGGCCTGCAGATGTCATTAACCATTTTGCTGCAGATTACTAAAGGATTACTAACTTTAGAACACAGATTCCAGCATGGGCCTCTAGGACTTATCTGGGGAAGAACGAGGAATATTCTTGCTAGGTTATCAGACTATCGACCATGGCTATCACAAAAGAGTTGAGTCAGATTGTTGAGTCAAGGTAAAACCAGCAGGTTAACATTCCTGCAGTGGACAGTTGGCTTATGGAACTCTCTGACACAGGAAATTATTTTCAATAATAAATAATAAACCCAGTTAGCTTTTTGTCCCTTCCTTGTTGCTGTTCTAAACATTATACTGATGGTGGGATGTTTCAACAATCCCCGCCCCCTTTAGTATACAAAAAAGAATATGTCCTGGCATGGCAGTAACCCTCTTGTAGGGATGGGTGAATCTGCAAGTTTTGGTTTCTCCCCCCCTCCCCCCCCCGCATCTTTAGTTCAGTTCTCTTCATTTCCACATCAGTCTTTTTTTAAAAAAGGTCCTTGTGAAAAATTAATCAGTCTTAGTGTGAATTTCTCCTAATATACTAACGTTTCTATGTATTTTTGCTTCATATACACATTTTTTGCAAAGCAATTTCCACCCTAACCAGATTATAGTGCATTTTTATGTTGTTTTCTCTAATATATGCATTACATGGACCCAATGTGTGCATTTGTACACATTGGTCAGTTGGAGAACTGCATTTGAATGTCAAACCTTTGCTGTATCCCACACCTCATTTTGTTTTGGAATGTGCAAATTAAGTAGGTTTGACTTTAAATGTGAACAAAATTGAATTCAACCCCATCTCCACTGGAGGCCACCATTTTTATTTCCCATACCCCATCTGAGTAATAGAGGCTCTCATGCTTATTTCCCAGAACTCCCTTGGAATGATGTCACGCCATAGAATTGTTCTGAGGGGAGCTAGTTCTGGGAAATAAATAAGGGGCATTAATAGAGGCTTGCAGATTTTATTTTGAGACTTTCTGATAGTAAGCAACCTGTAAAAGGAATAATAGTAATAACAGTAGTAGTAGTAATTTCCCAGGACCCCCTAGGAGTACTGCTAAGTAATGATGTAGCATTGTTCAGAGGGCATTCTGGGAAATAAAATGATGGCCACTGGCTGGCAGCCACTGTGAGAAGCACCATAGCTACCTGACTAAAAGGTGAGCAAACAGTAGGTTTATATTGCTCTCCTTGAAAATAAAAAGAGAAACAAAGTGTGCTTTCCTTCATCTTAGAAAGCTAAGAAAAAGAGACATGTTTTTCCATACGATTTTGGCTCCCGCCAGATCGCGGCCCCGAAATATCTACACCCCAGTTTTCAGTGCTTTTTTCTGGGAGAGAAAAAGGTGGGGGAACTCACCACAAGGTTAGTTAGTTAGTTAGTTGGTTAGTTAGTTGCAGGCCCAATCATAGTGCCGCCCCCCCCCCACCCTGGACAGTGGCTAAATGGAAGATGTGATTAATAAATTAAAGTAGATAATGAACAGGATAAGAAATGGCCACAAATTTATTTATTACAGATATAGGTGGGAATTTGGCTCGGGCATTGGGCATATATCCATTCCAGCCCCCAGGTCCCCAAATTTATTATTTAATTTAAAAAGATAAGAGAACTCAGTTCCCCCGAGTTCCTGCTAAAAAAACACCCTGCCAGTTTTCCTATAGGACATGCTGGAGGGTATGTGGATGAAGATTAGTATTATAGTTTGTTCTCTCTCTCTCTCTTTCTCTCCTCTCTTTCTGTATCCCTCTCTCCCCAGTAGAATGAATCTTTCTGCTCTGGAAGAAGGAAAGCATGCTTTAAAATTGGTTAAACCCTAACAGATGAGCTGAAAGTGAGCCTACAGTTCCAAGGGCAGCCGCCGCCCAATGAGGATATTTCATTTCCGAAAGAAATATTAAATTAGATGAGCTTGCAGAACCCCATAAACATGTTGCTAGGCCTGTGTGCTGTGAGCAAGATAATGGAAGTAATAACAAATAGAATGGAGAATCACATTTTAATTAGTCATATGAACTGCTCACGGCAGAAAACACTGTCAAAGCACAAGTTAACACTGTAATGAAGCTGGTTAGGAGCATAAGATAGGAGGCCTTCTAGCAATATAAATGTACTGCTTAATAAGATTTTTTTTTTTCTTCAAAATTCAAAATAACCATTTCAGGATAACGCTATAACAGGAAGAAGGCCAAATTAGAGAGATGATAGGCAATAATTCACCGGCTGTTTCTAATGCACTGCCCTACGTTCGTTAATTTAGGCTGCGATGCCACGCCAAATTATGTCCTGCTGCTTCCAAGTGAGTTTAGCTCTGGGCTCGTTCACACATGACGCGGAATCTTCCAGGGTTCTAGATCACACAGGGAGGGCTGCAGAAGCAAGGCTGTATAGTCGAGTGAAGAGACTGTGATGGAGGGGGCAAGCCAATGGGCATATATGTGTCCATTGTTCCCTGCCTGCATTTCTAAGTGTGTGAACATCTGAAGGGGGCTGATATCTTCAGCCAAAAGAACAAACAGCTACTTTGCTTTTAGATCCGTGGAGGACAGACTACTGTGCAGAAGAATGCCACGTACAGAAGATGAAGTAGTCTCTCCAGAAATCGTATTACAGTGATACCTTGGTTCTCAAACACCTTGGTTCCCAAACCCCGAAAACCCGGAAGTAAGTGTTCTGGTTTTCAAACGTTTTTCGGAAGCCAAACGTCCGATGCAGCTGTTGGCTATTCTTTTGGGGGCACCTGCACCAATCAGAAGCTGTGCCTTGATTTTTGAACACTTCGGAATCCAATGGACTTCTGGAACAAATTAAGTTTGGTGCTTTTATTTTTGTAATTTATTTTGCGTTTTTTGTAGCTTTTTCGCTTAATTTGTTTTTGTGACTATGTGGAACCCAGTTCAGCTACTGATTGATTGATTGTGTGACTGCGGAAATGGATAAAAGCCCCTCCATCCAAACAATGACTATCATCAGTGCAGGTAAGAAAAAAAAAGAATTTTAATTTTCATCATGTACTTATTTTATACATCTTACTTATTTTATAGTGCAGTACATTGATTTTTGCTTTCATCTTATGGATCAATGGTCTCGTTAGATAGTAAAATTAATGTTAAATTGCTGCTTTAGGGGTTGTTTTTAAAAGTCTGGAATGAATTAATCCATTTTGCATTGATTTCTATGGGAAAGCACGCCTTGGTTTTGGAACGCTTTGGTTTTGGAACGGACTTTCAGAACAGAATAAGTTTGAAAACCAAGGTACCACTGTATGACTCAAACCTTCCTAACCTTTGCAATTGGGGAACTGTGGCTCCGTGACGGAGCAATGCTTTGCATGCAGAAGGTGTCAGGTTCAACCCAATTATAAGGATTTCAGATAGCAGGTGATGCGAAATACTCACTGCCTGAGATAACGGGGAGTCACTGCTAGAGTAGGTAACAATGGGCAAATAGAAGGCCTGGTGTAAGGTAGCCTTTAATATTCTGATGACCACAGTATGCTGTGTGGGAGTGTTGGTTAAGCAGGTCTCTCCATCCCAGGTGACTCAAGAAACTGAGCCAAGTTGCAAGTTGCCGGTGAGAGCAAAATAAAAAAGTACCTTATCATCCAAAGATGTATGGCTACAAAGAATGGTTTGGCAAAACTTGAATACAGGACTTATCTACATTGGTCAGTTAAAATGTTAAAAATGCTTTATATAAATGTGACACCAGAAGGCGCTGGAGAGCAGCTATCCGTCATCAATGTAAAATTGCATTGAGAGCTATACTACGTTTTTTCTATATAGCATTTTCCAGATCAGTGTAGATCCAGCCACAATCTAGAGCTTCTCACGAAAAGAACTTCTCTTACAATAAAACGTGAAGCAGGTATAGTTTTGATGCTTAATAATATTTACCAAACTTTTGTTTTTCTCTCTCTCCTCCAACAGCAAGTGTGTTGCATCAAGGCTAATTTTCTGTTCTTCATGTCCTCTTCTGTCTGGAACAACCACCACTATTGTGGTTTTGATTGAGACTTTTTTTTTTTTTACCACAAATCCATTTCCACACTTCATACAGAACTCACTAGACAATTTCTAGCGCTGCAAGAAGGGACTCAAATAGATAAGTGCAGAAAATGATTTTGAAACCAACTCAGCATTTTTAAGGAATTTGATTTATGAAAAGGTACCGCCTTTCTGGAACACCTTCCTCTCTCCCCACTCCTAAGATTGGTAAATCTTTATTATAGTGTGTATACACACAAACACCTTGCATTTCTCGTCATTGCCTACAGCAGAGGAAAAAATAGGTACTTAGAATATCCATTGTGGCTGCTGCTTCTTTTACAAATATTCTCAGAAACCAAAGATAATTGCCTTACCCTAATAGGTAGAACATTTCTAAGCTTTTAGGTGTGCATGGATATTTTATAACAAAGAGAACACAGAAATCTTTTCTGCAAGGAGAAACAAGCCATACATTAAAGCATATGACTAAGAGAACTGAATATTGTACACTAAATTAATAGTGTTTTAAAATAGAGCTTGTTATAGCAGGTAAGATTAATGTTCTGAATCATTACTATTATGTGTAGAAATGTCCCTTTTCTAGCTAACAGGCTCATTCAGGTTAACTTAGGCTGCATTCACACAACAGTTTATTCTGTTTCCCTGACATTTCCCTAACTCTTCATTTCTGCATTATATTTCACATGATGCAAAAGCCATTTCTGGAAATCTAATGGGATGTAGTTCATGTTTAGTACTTCTTTCCATTTTATCTGATTCCCGAATAAAACTGTCTGCAGCCCCCTTTGCCCAAAACCTCACATACAGCAATGCATTATATGAGGGGGAATTGCTTTGCAAAAATGTGCATATTAAGGGAAATTGCATACAAAAATGTGCATGCTAGGAGAAATTTGCTCAAAAATGCCGGTGATTTAAAAAAATGCAAAGTGAGCTCAACATATGAAGGCCTGAACTTAAAACTGGGGAAAAGAGGAAATGAGGGAAAATGTTTGTGGGGGACAAATTACTGCCTCTATATAATGTGCCTCTTGTGGGATTTGCATTGCTGCCAATCTGCTACTGGAGCAAGCTCAGGATAAGGATGCTTGAGAGACCACCATATCCCTTAAATGCTCCAGGATATCCAGATGGTCTTTGGGAAAGTTTATCTTGCAATTTCCAAAGATTTCAGAAGCCCACTTCACAATTTGGAGCAGGGCTTTTAGTGTGGCTGCCTCTGCCTGTGGAATGGCATTCCTGTCAAAATAGGACAGGGGCATTTGTAAAAAAAAACCACCCAGAAGCATTTTTGTTAGGGGTTGTAGGACAAGACCTGCCAAGAAAAATAAAGAACTTGTTTATGTATGCTACAACAGCAACAAGAGTCTTGCTAGCGCAAGGATGGAAGAATGAGGAAATCCCAACTAAAGAACAGTGGCAAGAAAATTTGATGAGCTATGCAGAATTGGCCAAATTGACATACAAACTGTGTGATAAGGACGATTGTGACTTCAAGGAAGAATGGGAACTTTTTACAAATTACCTAAAAAGACAACAAAAGGATCTGGACTCCTTAACAGATTTTGAATAAACATCGACAAATTTATTAGTTGAACACATGACAGATGAGGCAAGGATATGTACAATTTTATAACATGCAAAGAACAATATGTGCAAAGAAATCAGGGAGGGGAGCTGAGAGAAGTCCTTGGTGGGGGGGAGAGGGAGGGGTGGGGGAAGGGGGAAAATTAATGTAATTGATTATTTGGACTGATAATTTGTTATGCTGAAATTGTTTAATAAAAATATTTTTTTAAAAAATAGGACAGCGGCCTATTATCTACACTTTCTGGAAACAATTAGACCCCCCCCCCAAAAAAAAAGACTTTCCCTGCTGGTTAGGTGGGTCTTTGGAGTTTCTGTTTTGTATTGTTTTAGTTTGGCTTTAAATGTATGTGCTGTTCTCTGTGTTTTTACCTATCATTTGTTGTTTTTATTGTATATCTCCTTGAGGCGATTGTGATTAATAAACTACTACTACTACTACTAATGCCTTCCTTTTCCTGATTCTTCTGGATGCAAATAACATGATTTCTCTGCAGCGCAAACTTAAGCTGTTTTGAATGTGTGCATTGAGGTTCATTAAATTATTCATTTAATCATTATTGATCTCAGATGAATTAGCAAGCAGCGTGATTTAGATGCGCTCAAAGTTATTCATCTTTGATTTTAATCTTGGAGGAAGCAGAGTTACATGCCACTAATGAAAAAGTACAAACTGAGCACAATAGGCAATTTTCTCGCAAAATGTTGAACAACGTAAATTACAGATGTATTTATGCTCGAATTGGTTCAGTAACTGGGAGCCAGAGAGTGGCATTTGTATGACAACATCAGGTGGAGGGTGGCACCCTTGCTACAGAGAGCTTATACACACACACACACACACACACACACACACACAGAGAGAGAGATTTCCTATAAATGAATGGGGGGTATACTCACAGTTCATTAGCCCTGAATGGTGTGTGTGTATGTTTAATTCATCAACGCAACTTCTTTTCCAAGGTACATGAAACTGGTTATCAGGAAAGGGTTGAGCCCCGGCATTAGTATATTCCCCAAAGGATAGGAGAGATTTAGTGGTACCTGTGTGAAAAACAAAAAAAGAGAACAACTGAGAAAATAGTTGTTACTTAAGACAATAAGAAGAGACCTGTTGGATAAGATCAAAGGCCTATCTAGCCCAACATCTGGTTCCCACACTAACCAAGCAGGTGCCTCCTGGAAACCCCCAGAAGAAAACAGGAGCATAATATCTGTCTCCTGATGTTGTTCTCCACCAACTGGTATTCAGAGACAAGATGCCTCCGACCCTGAGGGTATTTGCTGGCATCTGTCTGTCTTGAAAGACAGTGGAGTGTGCCTCCAGGGGTGAAATCAAACCGCCGCATTGCAGCACTGAAGCGACCTCCCTAGGGACCTGAGCTGCCAAGACAACAAGACCCCCCTCTTGGTCTCACTGATGCAACCCAAAGGGAAGCAGAGCAATACATTTGGCACCAGCTTAGCTGAAGGAGGTATACAAGCCACCATTCAACCGTCTTAGGTTGTGTACTCAATAGCCTTTTCTTCTCCCAAAGATATCCCACAAGACAGCAAAGATTTAGGATCAGAATCAACTTGAATAAAATATCGGGGAGCCCCGGTAAGCCTCACCCAGCATAATCGATCAAATGAAATGGTGAAAGCACAACTTCTGAATGGCAATGTCCATCAATTTTTGGCGTCCTGGTCCCCTTAAATATTCTATTTGGGAAAAGTTTTCAATTAGCAATAATCGCGCCTCGGATTAACCTCATTGGCTACGATACTGCCACTGCGCAAAGCAGTGACTTCCGGGTTGGCGCCATCGCCGAATGGCGGACTCCCTCCGAGCTCCGGAGGGAGTCTGCTCGGCAGGGGCTGGGTCCTACCGCGCCGGCGACGCGGGGACCCTTAAAAACCACGGGCACGGAGCCCGTGGACATGGGGACTCGGCTGGTACCGTTAGCGCCCTCCTGACTCGTGAAGGAGCCTTTTTAAAGGCTACGGATCGGGTGCCGGGGAGTGGCGTGGTGCTGTGAGTCTATCGCTTCCCCTGCCGAGCGCAGCCGCATGCTATTCGTCGGAGAGCGCTGGCTTCTTCCATTGGAAATTCGGCTATTTAACAACAACCCGTGAGTAATTGGGCAACCGGGTATAAAAGGAGAAAAAAAAGGAATTTTTTTTTCGGATTCGGCACGAGCGGGGGGGATCTAAAAAGGAAGTCAGTCCCCTCCCTGATTGTAAACATGCTAAAACAAGGACTGAGAAACCAAGATCGATTCAGAAGCTTATTGCTGACAAAAAATATCAATTCCACGATGGGATACTACAAGAATTGTGCTGGAGGAGAAAAGTCGAGGGTGAGAGGGAAAAGGCAACCCCCCCCCCGGGAACCGGGGCGATTCGGAGAACCTGGCGGAGAGAGATGGAGAATTTGACAGCTGTCAAAGTAGCTGTCAAATCTTGAGAACATAAAGAGGACTTTGTTATAAGTATTTTGCTGGTAAATTTTGTTATAATTGGACATAAATATGGATACAAAATGTCTGGGGAAAAAGAAACAACAACTTGACTTTTGGATTGAGGATACAAAGTTATTGCAACCCCCCTAGAGGGGCTTTGGGACATTACAAGTGGTGTATGTGGAAAACTACTCTGGGATGTGCACAGGACTTATCTCCTGGGAAAGCAGCTAAACTGAAATATTGTTTTGTCTACAGAGGTGACAACACAATAGAATTTTTCTATTGAAGCAAGGTAGGAACTGGACGTAAGTTTTTGTTCCTGAATAACAAACCTCTGTAGAGATACTAGATTTCGGAATAAGAATGGTTTTGCAGCTGAACAAGAAGAAACCTGAGAAAGTAAGAAATAAAAGAGCAAAGGATCAACTACGCCATGGAAAGAACAATGGGAGGAGCAATTACGATCAAAGGAAATTAAAGGCCTCTATTAGACTGGACTTTTGAAGTTAAACAGCATCAAAACAAGCAAATTTAAAGAAAACCGGCAAGATGGATTGAGGAAAATTTGGCTGTGGACTTGAGACCTCCAGGCCGACAACATACAGACTGATGGACATGGGGAATCTAAACCGGGGAAGGGAGGGGGAATTCTAGAATCCAAAGGCTATGTAACCAACTTTTTGAATCTTCTTCTATCTTTTATCTTTTATCTTTCTATATAACTTTGGTATTTTGATTTAACATGTTTTGGAAAAAAAGGGGGGGAATTCGTGGAAGGAAACGGGGTAGATCTTGGGGAAAAATCTTTTTTCTATTTTGTTAAAGATGAGGAGTGATGTTAAGATTGTAATTTAAATTGGCTAATAGGCATAACATATTAGGTTTAAATTGGGAATGAGAACTTGTGGAACCAACTTAGGGAAAGGGGAATACAGTCGGGAGGGGAAGGAGGGAGTCCCAGAAAGAAGGATATGAAAATAAGGGTTTAAAATTGGTCTTTCTTTTTCTTTCTTTTCTTTATCTTTTCTATTTTTTCTACTCTGTCATTATTGGAAATTTTAATAAATATGATTAAATATTCTATTTGCCCCCAGAAATTTGCCCCTATGATCAGAGTTTTCCTTCTCCTAGATGGGCTACCTTCCCAGTTTGTATAGCCTGGGTAATATAGCCATCATTAATAAATAGATGCAGCAAATAATCATGACTAGTAGCTATTGATAGTTCTAGTCATGGAAGGTAAGGCTATCAATTGCTACCCTAATGGTTGATAGGTTTTGCTGAAATGAGACATACGTTTCCACTGGGACTCCCAAGATAATGTGCTTAGGGTCCTGGTGAAATGCATTTAAAGTACAGGCAATAATTAATATAGGGAAAGTGCAGTAAGTGGATTGATTTTTCCTCTTTCACCAAGAACTGATTACACAGGCCCTTTGTAGCAAAATGAATAGAAATGTACTAGAGAAATCAGATCGTGGGAAGAAGCTACTGGTAGATTTGAGCACTTTGGGGATATATCTTTCGCTTTATGTACTGGAAACTGGCTTCTCGAGGGCTGTAATCTGAAATATTCTTACTGAAATATTCAGCAATCTGAAATATTCTTACTGAAATATTCAGCAATCTGAAATATTCTTACTGAAATATTCAGCAATCTGAAATATTCTTCGTATAGGTCCTGAAAGACCTACATTGGCTCCCAGTATGTTTCCAAGCACAATTCAAAGGGCTGGTGCTGACCTTTAAAGCCCTAAATGGCCTCATTTGAAGGAGCGTCTCCACCCCCATTGTTCTGCCCGGACACAGGTCCAGCGCCGAGGGCCTTCTGGTGGTTCCCTCCCTGTGAGAAGTGAAGTTACAGGGAACCAGGCAGAGGGACTTCTTGGCAGTGGCGCCCGCCATGTGGAATGCCCTCGCATCAGATGTCAAGGAAATAAACAACTATTCGAGTTTTATAAGACATCTGAAGGCAACCCTGTTTGGGGAAGTTTTTAATGTTTGATGTTTTATCGTGTTTTTAATACAGTGGTACCTCTGGATGCGAACAGGATCTGTTCCGGAGCCCCATTCGCATCCTGAGTAAAATGTAAGACGCGACAGCACATCTGCATGTGTGCAGGTCGTGTTTTGCCGCATCCGCGCATGCGTGTGATGTCATTTTGAGAGTCTGCGCATGCACGAGTGGTGAAACCCGGAAGTAACATGCTCCATTACTTCTGGTTTGCCGTGGAGCATAACTTGAAAACACTCAACCCGAAGAACATCTAGCCCGAGCTATGACTGTATTCCGTTGGGAGCTGCCCAGAGTGGCTGGGGAAACCCAGTTGGATGGGTGGGGAATAAATAATAAATGATGATGATGATGATGGGAACATAGGAGGAGCCCAGCTGGGTCTGGCCAATAGCCCATCTAGTCCAAAATCCTGTTCTCACAAGGGCCAACCAGAAGCCTATGGGAAGCCCACAAGCAGGATCTAAACATAAGAACACTCTCCCCTCCTGTGAAAAGAAAAGGTCATGGAAAGTAGGAGGGGTCTACCCAACTTGTTGCATCTTCCTGGAAGAAGCTTGGGGTGGTGGATGCTTTTGGATGTGGCATGTTCCTTTCTCAGCTAGTGTCTCCTATCCCCCTTTAGACACCACCTGACTCTCCTTCCTGCCTGATGCTCTGCCCCCTGAAGCAGTACCCCCCATGATTCATGCCTCCACTCAAAACATGTGGGGATGTGTTGAGCAAAGGATTTGATCCTGCAAGGTGAAGGATGCTCAGTCGCAAGCAGCTTACCCACTTACATTGATCATGGGTGGCTGTAGTATATACATCATGGAATACACAACAATGCAGTTATAGCTTGCAGGAAATGAACAACAATCTCCCCCCCCCCCAAAAAAAAAAATCAATTCTGATTCTGCAGACTGCATTACCCCCAGGTTACTAGATCATAGGGCTATAAGGCCAGGCACATTGTCCTCAAAGACTTTTCATTTACTTATTTTCTGGACGTGCCAGAAACAAAGTTCACCTTTGCTTCAGAAATCTGTTGCACCTCCATTTGCTAGAGATGCGTAGTTTTGAGAGAGTTGCGCATACCAAGAGGACATGTGAGATGAGAGAGGGAACAAAGGGATGGCAAATGTTAATTGCATTGTTCCACCATTGCTTCTGCTGCTAAGCAAGAACCTGAACAAAAATCAGAGCCATTATAAGAAGGAGAATAGCAGATACAATTCTCATCAATAAGACACTGAAATAATGTCAGGGAGATGATTGAATCATACAATTATGGTAGTTGTAAGGAGACTGGAAATCAAGAAGGGAAGGTGGTGTGTGTGTGTGTGTGTGTGTGTGTGTGTGTGTGTGTGTGTGTGTACAACACCACAAAAGCTCTAGAATTGCAAAACTACATTGATTTGACAATTCCATTTCTTGAAGGACAAGTCACATGACTGTGGGTCATTTTCTCAGCATGGGCTGCAGATTGCGCTTGGGACATTGGTGTCACACAGAGGCTGTACCATGCTCAATGGCCACTAGCCATGACGATATGTTTTACACAGCAGCAGACACTATGGCGGGGCTGCATTGTGGCAGCAGGGCTGGCGTGGTGCAAACACGTTGGCAGGAGCACTGGATTGGTTTCCCCAATACATATGCCCTGTGCTGATCTCCCTCCCTCCTGCCCTCTGTCCTGGAAAACAGCAGTGCCCCAGCAAGAGGAAGGGTACATACAGGGGTGTATGAAGGGGGGGCGGAGGGGGCGGGTCGGCCCATGTACCACTTGGGGGGGGTGACAAGATGGCCTGCTGCCTTCCCTCAGGTGTAGAGCGGCCAAGGGCACGCGTGCAGTCAGTATGGGCGCCACTTGTGCGCACCATTCATACGGGCATCCGTACAGGTTGCCACTCGCCTGGCGACTGTATGGGCTGCCGTGCGTGCGCAGTCCGTACGGACATTGCGCGTGCGCCGCTGAGCGCTTTGCCCTGCCCCTCAGCTGCCCATCCCAGGTGCCAGAGAGGGTTCCTCTGCCACTGAGTAGATAAATATCCCACCACAGGGTATTGATTGGATCCCACCGGCGTATTGATGTTATCCCACCGCTTACCACCACTTTTGTGGCGATCACACAGGGTCCCCAGACTTTTAACGGTCTATTGATCCCTGTGCCACCACTGTGCTCGCTTCCCCGCTGCCACCAACCTGTTACTCTCGAGTAAAACACTGAGTCCAGACAATTGTTAAAAGTGAACCAAAAAACAATTGGCTCAATTCTATTATTTGCCAATATTGATTTTGTTCATATTTGTGTACATGTCTCCTGCTGGCTTCTCGTCCTGGGACTTCCATGTGAAATCTCTATTTCTGGGTCATTCCCCCCCAACCCCCCCTCTTATTTGTCTTTATTATGCATCTCTCCCCGTGCTTCTTTTAAACTCCACAAACCTGCTCGCAGGCATTCATGTAGTGAAATTTATTCAAGAACATTTGCCTGAAGAAGACTATTAAAGGGAGCCTCTGGGTGCGATCCGTCTAAGGTTCTCTCGTGTTTTAATGTATGCCGACCTCCTGGTGTTTCTTCCGATGTCTGCTGGTGCCCCTGGAAAATGAGAGAGGCGGGAGAGAGAGGCCTGGCAGGCTGCCGTTCTCTGATAAAAGGAGAGTTAGTAGCATTCTGTTTTGAAGGAGCAGAACTTGCTGAAAGGTGAATCTAATACACATTGCAGCCCAGTGATGCTTCCAGGTATGCCTTACATCTTCTCTGAGCAACATAACAACGCAATCGCTCGCCATTGTCTTTAATAGGGGTGGTGGAATCCTGTGAGGAAAAGAACCCCCAGCAAATAAAATTAATGGTGAAAGATTTATGTCGATGGCACTAAATTGCCTTGAGAGTTTTGACTGTGCAGGATAGGAAACTTTCAGATATCTTCCAAATTGGGAATACCAAACCCAAGAAGGTAACTTGAGGAGGGGCCATAGCTCAGGGTAGAGCACAGCCCTGTACTATCCTCCCCCCCAAAAAATAAGGTCTGCTGGAGATGTCCTGCTTGTTAAGTCCATCTTTGTGAGATGTTTGTACAGCTGCAGCTCACAAAAGAGTCTTCTCAGTGGTGACTCCTCTGCTGTAGAATGCACTCCTGCTTGAAACGCATCTGGTACCAACATCAGTTGGTTTCAATGCTGGCAAACAAAACCATACCAGCTTATCCCTGGTATCTCCAGAAAACAAAAGAAAATAAGATTTCAAGTACCGAAGATGGGGGGAAGTCCAAATCCTGGAGAAGTGTTTACTGTCTGAACATACAAACCTGCCTTATTTAGACCACTGGTCCATCTAACACATGGGTAGGCAAACTAAGGTCTGGGAGCCAGATCCGGCCCCATTGCCTTCTAAATCCGTCTTGCAGACGGTCCGGGAATCAGCGTATTTTTACATGAGTAGAATGTATGCTTTCATTTAAAATGCATCTCTGGGTTATTTGTGGGGCATAGGAGTTTGTTCATTTTTACTAAAAAAAAATTTTCAAATATAGTCCGGCCCCCCACAAGGTCTGAGGGACAGTGGACTGGCCCCCTGCTGTAAAAGTTTGCTGACCTCTGATCTAACACAACATTAACTTTCAACAACTCTTCAAGGCTTGGGCAATGCTATGCATAGCATAATGCTATGCTATGCGCCTACGAGCATTGTATTGGGAAATCTAGTGTGAGACTATAACTTTTTCATGTTGCTGACATGACCTTACTTCAAGATAACTCGAAGTGATCTTCAGATCAGTGAAAACCAGCTGTTTGGCAGGGGTCTAGGATGTCAGAACCTAGGACCTATGGATCAAAAGACAGTTGTTTGTAATTACTCATTTTGTGCCCCATAAAACAAATGTGTAACTTGAAAAGGTGACTGGTGTTCGTTTGTAATAGTATAGGATACATATGTTTGCAGTAAGTGGCCACTAAGTGGCCAGTACTTACTTTTTTCCAGGACGAAGTTTTCTGAATAGATTGACCAAATATATTTATATAATCCAAAGTTTGCATCTATACGGCTCCTCGCACAGTTACTCTTTTGTAAGGTGCTGTGTCAGCAGTCCTGGGCCCAAAATGGGAAGAGACAGTGCTTGTTCCAACACTCTTTATCTCCTTTAATTTGGCAGCGAATATTTATAATTGAGCCACTGGAGACATGGCACATGGTCATAAGCTTTAGGTTCATCTGATTGGCTAATAGAAAAAAAGTGATAATGCTAAAATATAGAAAATAAGCAGCGGGCTGGTTGGAAATGTTTTATATTAACAGAGTGCTGTAGTTTGAGTTAAGGTTCTTCCAATTTACTTTGGATGAGATTCATTTGGAGTAGCTCCAGGCACATGCAATGTAGGACAATTTGAACTTATTCCAGTAGGGCCCCGTATGTCCAGAGGGACACAATTAGCAGACATATCCAAGTAAAGATGTAACCATTATAGTGTCAGGCACTTGGTGATGAGAGCTATCGGGTTTTGCTTGTTGAGTTGCTTGATTGAGCTTCCTGCTGCTAAAGTACTTGAAATGGACATTAATTTTTATACTGCATAAATTCCTGAATGACTTTTGATGGTATTATAATATGTTCATTTTCCTACACTGGGGTGGGGGGGAACCCTACTCAAAGTGAAGGAGTTGGAAGGCCTTTAGCCAATAGTGAGTGAAAGCATAGCCAATGGTGAGCGAAGGCATAGCCAATACGGAGTGTTCTATTTTATTGAATGAATGTTTGGAAAATAAAGTACTCTACCTTTGGAAGCAAGGAAGGAAGGATTAGTGTGCTAAGTGCAGAGAGGAAGAAGTGCCAGTTTTGACACTTCTGACCGAAATGAATAATTCAACAACCCCAGAGAGCAACGGTTTACCTCTTGCTTTTATGTCACTTGGCCTTAGTCTATCAGCTTTGAAGCTTTGTGAGCCATGTCAGTACCCAGATGCCTTGCATTTTGATCTTGAGACATCCAGCTCAATGGTGGTTAGGAGCAATTGGCTGGAAAATATTCAAGGCCACAGACTTCAGCTTATCCATAGACCCAAGATGCCCTTTTAACTCAGAGTGCAGCATGGAAGCTACTTGGAGTTCTTTGCTATTTAAAGCCCCCCAAGACCTGAGGACCAATACCTGCAAGAACACCTTCTCTTGCATGGAATTTCCTATGCATTAATATCAGTGGGTGAGCCCAGCCTTTGCAGAGGATCAGGCCGCATTTCAGTGCTGTAATGTGCTGTGCTGATGTAGCCCAAACTCACGTTTCCTGGCTTTAAAATGTGAACCCCCTCCCACTTGTATACCCTTCCCACCCTCTGCTAAGACTCATTGACCTATCAACCAGAAACCTATCTGTCCCTCCTCAAGTGCCCATGTGGAAAGGGGTTGTGGAGACTCACAGTTAGGTGAGATGAGGAGACTTGGAGGGTCATGGGTGGTTGAGAGAGGAATTGAGTTGTGTGCCTCATTGTGACCTCAGTTGGGTACAACAGGATCTGATTGAGCTTGCCACTGGTCTCAAGGTAATCTGAGCTCTTTCCCGTGTTTTGGAGGAAGGATATCAGTTTTTCTGAATCTGATTTGTAGCCTAACTGGAGAGAGAAGCTGACCTCATGACAACTAATGTGTCCCTTCTTGCTCTCGCTGATAGCCCTTATCTGTTTCTCACCAAAACAACTCCAAGCCAGAGGAGAAACACACTTTTCCTTCCTTCCATCTGCACTGCAGCCAGGATGGAAATTGCACACATTATTACCCAAAGTGCTTTTCAACTAAAGAACACACACACACACACACACACACACACACACACACACACATAAATAAATAAATAAATAAATAAATAAATAAATAAATAAATGGCATAATTATAAAATGCAGTGCTGAAAGACCATAAGAGGTTAAAATTCCTCCACAGGAGGCAAATATTTTCAGTAGTACTGGAAGGAAGGTGGAAGGAAGATCAGCGTTCTTTTCAAAGACTTGAACAGCAAATCCGAATTGCCCCCCCCCCTACAGTTCACAGTTCCTCTGAGCATCCTGCTAATCTGAAAGCTCACTGCCAATCTGGCAGTGCTCTCAGAAAAATGGAAGGCTGACTTGCAAGGCACAGCAGCTCCAGGAGAACTGGCAGGAGGCAATGAGTGGAGTAACTGCAAGGCAGGCAACCATAGCAGAATTTCATCAATACTTGTAAATCAAGCCAGCGATGCACACAACATTGCAAACAAGAGGTTTCCTTCCAGGAGGCTAGCAGAGTGGCCTTTGGTTCTCTTCCTCTTCTAATAGGCGTTGTTACATTGATAGTGGCTGAAAGCTTGAATTTGGAAATGGGTGGAGGACAAGATCAGAAGTCAAGAAGGAAATGGAAATGGGTTGATTCACAGTTAGCCGGTTCCCGGATTCCTTGATGTGTGCAGAAAGCTTTTCTGCTACAGACTGTGGGTTCCTTTGAACTTCAGAAAAATAAAAATCTTCTTGCAGAAACTTTACATTTTGGCTTCCTTCTCGCTGTTGCAAAGGGGCTCAAAGCTTTTAAATATTGCCTCTTGAAGAGATGGATACCCTTAACAGTACCAGAACTGATATTGTTTCTGTTCAGAGTACTTGTATTCATACAGATTGCTGAAGTTCAGTTAAATTTGACTCCTGGTAAAGATTGTAAGAAGGGTCCTGTTGGATCAGACCGAAATCCCATTCAGTCCAGCTTCCTGTTCTCATAAATGCCAACTAGATGCCTATGGAAGGCCCACAAGCAATACCTGAGAGTGTCAGCACTTATCCTTCATGAATAAGTGGTCCAAACGCCTTTTAAGGCATCCAAGTTCATGTTCAGCTTTACATCTTGTGGGAGTGGATTCCATAATTTATGTGTGACTAGTAGTTATTTTTCCTCCATCTTTTCCCAACGCTAGCCTACCTTGCTTCAATAGGGGGTGAGAACTGTGGTGCTTAATCCGATTATGTTGGGTTGTTGTTGTTGTTTTTAAATTGGTAGATTTTTTTCCCCACAATGCCAGCAAAAAAGAAAATAAGGTTGCATTTTTCAAGAGATCTGGACAGTGTAATATACCAATTTACAGGTCTTTGTGGGTGGCTGTCATGAAGCAGTTTAAAGGGCAGGGTAGAGAAAAGGGACCCTACTCATTGGCTAGTCCCTGGCATTAGAATTCCAGTGGTCCAAAGTTCAATCACAGCCTAAGCTTGTATCTTTCAAAAGTTATGTAAGTAGAACCTTTTTATTTGGGCAAGTTTCCAAAGAAACCGGAAGGTTATTTTAAAGAGTCTGTTTGTTTTGAAATACGTCTTACACTTTTCACTGGTTTGAGAGTATCCCAGAAAGGATATTTGTTTATTTTTATATTTCTTTTTTGTATGTGATGTATTAAAATGAAAAAGAAAAAAAGAAAAAGAGAGAAAATATCCCAGAACAAAATGAAACAGCAGTATTTATTCAATTTTTTTGAATTTATTTACTGCACCCAAGTTGGTTTACATTTTTTAAATATTAAAAACAAATAGGTCACCATAAAATACAGATCACCAGAGTTCCTTCATTTTTGCTTGGGGTTGTTTGCTTTTGCCACCCCTTAGGTGCTACAAAAGTCCTTAGGTAGCCCCTTTTAAGTACCCTCTGGGAAAGTAATAGTGCATTCAAACTTATTCCATCCTAGGGTTCTTTATGCAAGGATTTTTAAAAGGGGTTGCTATTAGATATCGCAGTCACCGAGCAAACCATGTACAATGGGCATACAATGATGCTTTAACATGCAATTGGTTCCCCATGAGAAGACTTGTGTATTGGTAAAATAATGCTATTATGTTCATGCATGGGCCTTCCATTTTGACCAGGGATGGGGACTCTGTGGCTCTCCAGATGTTCCTAGACTTTAACTTGCATCAGCCTCAGCCAGCATAGCTAATGGTCATAGATACTGGAAGTATCCCAACGACATCTGGAAGTGCTAATGTTCCTCATCCCTGATTTTGACTCACCCTTCTAAAAAGGATGCACTTCCCAGTTGTGGAACACATGTCTCGTAAGAAGAAACTCCCAAGGCTCTCTGCTAAAAATGATCTCAGGCAGCAGGTGTGGGAAATACCATTGCTAGTTAGTGTGAATAATAGTAAGCTAGCTGACCCATTAGTCTGGCTTGGTGCAAGACAGGCTTATATGCCTGCACACCTTTGCCTTTTCATTTCTGGGTTCAAGTCAATGGTTCGTCTGAAATATAAATCCGTAAATGACTTAGGTCCCAAATACCAGAAACATTGCTTCATTTTTTTACAGAACAGTCCAGGATTTAAGAGGATCAGGAAAGGTCTTGTTGGTGTTTCAAGGAACCAGAGGACATGAGACTCCAGACTGTGGAACCCTTTGCCTCCTGATGTTGCATAGCCCCAAAACTGGGGTCTTTCAGAAAGCATCTAAATGTCTATTTTAAAAAACCCATGCTTTTGTGAGTATGCACTGGCAATTAGTTTCTTTATTTGCAGATTATTGTTTTAGTTGTCCATTGTCTATATAATTTTATTTCTATTGTGCTGTCACTGCCCCCCTCCCCTTGCAGGACCCTAAATATTTTTCAGCAATGGAAATGACACATTGGATGCATCATGTGCTATGCACTGTGTGAGAAAGCAGCTAGCGAGCCATTCTTATAATGCACTGTGGGCCTGAGTTAAGGAATATTTAGCAGACTGTGCTGTTGGAAGCCAATAAAAGGGTGCAGTGTGTGATGCTTTTGAGGACTGAGCTATATCGGGCCACACTCAAATCTCAATAAAACTTCTCTCCATTGAAACCTTGTGATCGAGGCTGGAATTTTAGTCCGCATGGAACATAAAAGAAAAGGACGAGAACTTCATTCTCCGATAGCTCTTATTTCAGCTTTGGGATGGAACTTAATGAAGGATATTATCCATCACAGGAGAGAAGTTCTGCAGTAGTCTCCTAAGAACAGTCAATGTAGGGCAAAGGACATGATTAGTTTTCAAACAGAGCTGGGCAAATTTATGACTACTCTTAGATGGCGTGTTTTTAATCTGACGCTTCAGCAGTTGCCTGAGACTAGGAAGTATTTCCCCCCCACTCACACGCAATCCTCCGAAACAGAAGAGGTGGCAACCAGGAAAAATAGAGGAGCCAAGTAGAGAAGGGTGCATTATTAAACTGTATGTTATTCATGCTTTACTACTATCTGCTGATAGTTTTAAAAACCACTGGAGTGGTCACTAGATGGCATTTTTCATGGGTCAGACATGCACGAGATGGAAGGGTGCGCTGAGAGGCATTTGCAGCATGGGTGCTTTCCATCAGAGAAAACTTGCAAAAGACACGATGCATTGTTTTGTGCCGTAATCTTTTTTCAGTCTCCCCCCCACCCAGCCTGAGAATGTCTAGCAAAGAGATGAGGAACCTGCGTGCATCTCCAGTTATTAGACTCCCAGCTCCCATCAGCCCCAGCCAGCATGGCCAATGATAAGGGATGATGGGCGTCCAGCAGTATCTTACCCCTATTTTAGCCTTTTCAATGAGGTGTGTTTTTGTTGGCACACATACCCAGAAGAAAGAAGCGTGGTGCAGGGGATAGGCGCATATAGGCCAGGGGGAAATAGGTCATGTACATAGTGCGGAATGCCATGCATAATATAATAGAAGTCCAATACAGTGGTACCTCAGGTTACAGATGTTTCAGGTTACAGATGCTTCAGGTTACAGACTCCGCTAACCCAGAAATAGTACCTCGGGTTAAGAACTTTGCTTCAGGATGAGAAGAGAAATCATGCGGCAGCAGTGCGGCAGCAGCGGCAGGCCCCATTAGCTAAAGTGGTACCTCAGGTTAAGAACAGTTTCAGGTTAAGAAAGAATGAATTAAGGATCTAGGAGTCTTGGTTGACCACAAACTTGACATGAGCCAACAGTGTGACGCGGCAGCTAAAAAAGCCAATGCAATTCTGGGCTGCATCAATAGGAGTATAGCATCTAGATCAAGGGAAGTAATAGTGCCACTGTATTCTGCTCTGTTCAGACCTCACCTGGAGTACTGTGTCCAGTTCTGGGCACCACAGTTGAAGAAGGACACTGACAAACTGGAACGTGTCCAGAGGAGGGCAACCAAAATGGTCAAAGGCCTGGAAACAATGCCTTATGAGGAACGGCTAAGGGAGCTGGGCATGTTTAGCCTGGAGAAGAGGAGGTTAAGGGGTGATATGATAGCCATGTTCAAATATATAAAAGGATGTCACATAGAGGAGGGAGAAAGGTTGTTTTCTGCTGCTCCAGAGAAGCGGACACGGAGCAATGGATCCAAACTACAAGAAAGAAGATTCCACCTAAACATTAGGAAGAACTTCCTGACAGTAAGAGCTGTTCGACAGTGGAATTTGCTGCCAAGGAGTGTGGTGGAGTCTTCTTCTTTGGAGGTCTTTGAGCAGAGGCTTGACAACCATATGTCAGGAGTGCTCTGATGGTGTTTTCCTGCTTGGCAGGGGGTTGGACTCGATGGCCCTTGTGGTCTATTCCAACTCTATGATTCTATGATTCTATGATTCTAAGTTCTTAACCTGAGATACCACAGTAATAAGAATATGACTAAAACTATCCATCCAAGAAGCATACCTCAAGAAAAGGCCAAGATAAACAGGTGTGTCTTCAGAGCTTCCTGAAAGACCTGTGATAGGACCATCTTCATTGATAGAAACTTCAATCTTTTCAGGAGTCATGAGTTCCCACATTCCAGATATCTTCACTGCTGGTAAACAATGGATGTTATAATTGCAATGCCAGGATCCCATCAATTGACCCTAAAATAGAATGCCCACAAACCCTGATGTCAAAGCCACTACAACCTCTATCTCCACATTGGCAACTGATACAGAGGCACAGCTCAGTGGTCTGGATATGGCCTTGAGGACTTCAGTTACTGATCACTACTGCAGAAACTAACTACGTGGTATAGTGAACCTCTTTTCCTATTTTCCTATTAGATGCATTGAGGAAGAATCACTTATATGTCAGTCAGCATATTTCATCTAAGCCTTCTGAAAAGGAACACAATGTCATTCAATGTCAGGTTCACATAAAGATCTCTTCTCCCACATCACCACCAAGGAGACAAACTGTGTCTTAGTTTCTTTCTGACAGTACCTGTCATGATTTGAAAAGTTAGGCTGGTGACTCTTATGGCGGACTGATCTGTTCATGTAAATATGAAAACGGGAGCATTCCTCATCTTCCTTTCCCAGGGTGCTTGTGGCGATAAGATGTGACCAGTTCCTACCAGCCCATCTGTAAATAAATAAAAGAAGACATCAGCTTAGATTATGCTACTCCTGGCCAGCAGCTATCAAAATGTCAGTGACCTAACATGTTTGCTTGGCGCTGAGCACAGCCATGACAGCACAGATAAACTGTATGTCATTTGGAATGGCAGGATGAATTTTGCACTGTGTGCATGCGTTAGTGTACAAAAGAGATAAAATAAAAATACACACAAGATTCACTGTGGTAATGAGATGGAAATATGTGAAGAAAAAAACACTACCACAAACTTAATATCAGAAGAATTGCTGCTCAGATGTAAAACAATGATGGAAAAGCAACTTTCTGAATAATGAACATAGAGATGGATATATGTTGTCCCTTAGCTCACATCTGCGCCATACATTCAAAGCAGTATCATACAACTTTAAAATAGGATTGCCATATTTCAGAAAGTGAAAATCCAGTCAAAAAAAATTGTTGACCTTTTTTTCAGCTAGTTTTAAGAAAATTGGCAAAAAACCCACTTACAACATGGGTTTTTCCAGACGCTTAAAGTGGACATTGAAAATTTCACCCAGATGCCATTTTCAGAATCAAAATCTCGATGATATCTGGAATTTTCTGGATGTATGGCAACCCTATTTAAACAGACATGGCTTCCCCCCAAAAATCCTGGGAACTGTAGTTTGTTAAGGGTGCTGAGAGTTATTCCCTTCAGGGAGCTCCAATTCCTAAAGTTCCCTGGGAAGATGGACTGATTGTTGAACAACTCTGTAAAATGTAGTTCTGTGAGTGGGATGGGGGTCTCCTAACAACTCTTAGCATCCTTCATTACATTTTCCAGGATTCGTCGTGGAAATTAGTTAAAGCGTTATAATAGTGCTTTAAATGTAAGGTGTGGAAGCGGCACAGAGAAGGTGACTGGGGCAGATTTTCTCTCTCTCTCTTTCTTGTATCACTAGAATTTGTGCACATCCAGTGAAGCTGAACGTTGAAAGATTCAGGGCAGATAAAAGAAAGGGCTTCTTCACACAGTGCATGGTTAAACTATTGAACTTGCTCCCACAGGAGGCAAAGTTGGCGACCTACCTAGATGGCTTCAAAACAGGATCAGACAAATTCATGGAGGAGAGAGCTATCCAAGGCTACTAGCCATGATGGCTGGGCTCTGCCTTGGAGGTAGCAATGCTTCTGAATACCAGTTCCTGGAAACCACAGGAGGTTTCAGATCCTGCAAGTGGGTTTCTGACAGACGTCTGGTTGGCCACCATGAGACTACAATGCTGGTCCAGATGGACCATTGGCCTGATTCAACTGGCTCTTCTCATGCCCCAATGTTCCCCAATATTATTCTGATGATGAGGCTGGGTGGGTCACTCTACTGAGTTATGGCACCATACAGGTCACCTCCATCTTATGCTGCTTCAACCAAAGTGATGATAGATTTTACATGACTTAATTAGGTTTCCCCCTTCCCTTACAGTTTGGTTCTAGAGTAAATGAAACAGCACAGAAATAATAGTAGATCAGCTGCATTAAAAGCTCACTAGGAAGAGTCACTGGCTAATTATAATGTGCTCAGATAACATTAGAAATGGATATTATGTATCAAATACTTTAATGCAATGATATGTCTCTATTAAAGATTGTTTTGCTGATCGGTTGCTAAAAAGGCAACCAACAATTCAGAAACCCGGCTTTAAAAAGACCCAAAAGGTTTAGACAGCAATCATGCATCATCATAATCACGTATGAGTTTTGCTATTTATGTCTGTAGGGTGGGATTGCAGCAATGTGACTTGCGTATTCCTTTTATGAAATGCAGATATCCGTGTTTTCGTGGGTGTGTGAAGGAAAGGCTGGCTTATGAGCCAAAATCTTGTCCTATCCATTAAGGTATGGTAGACTGCGAGGGTGATGCTGGAGTGTCACTTAGAGAAATCCAATAATCCTTTTGGACTTTGATTTCAGAGAGCAGATCTGCACTGGCCGCCGAACAGGAGGAAAATATCCTTTCAGGATGGAAATTGGTTAAGGAATGGAGGGGAGGAAGCAAGCAAGCCAGAAATGACATTCTCATGAACTCAAACTGATGTGACGAGTTTGGGTCAGGTGGAATGTGTCTCACTGTACGTTTTCAGCACGAAGCTGACATTTCTGTGATGCCACTGGAAATTTTAAGTGACACAGTCTCATTCTCTGCAGTGCTGGGCAATAGAGTTCCTAGTGCTAAGACTGGCCTCTGCTATTATTCTTAGTGCATGGAAATACAAACTACTAGTTGACTAGTCACAAAATAGTTTTGTAAGCAATGAAGCAAGGCATCAGGTTCCACAATCTGAAATAGGCAGTGACGAAGACAAAAGGGAGAGGGGTAACTAGACAAGGATGGTGAGGCTTGGATGTGAGCAAACGCAACCACAGATACTTGGTTGCAGATAATTCTGTTGTGATTCTCAGATCAATAGTCCAAAATCCAAACACACCAAAGCAAGTTAGAAGTAAGTGTGGTGTTATTGTGACTTCAGGGGGTGAAACTCAAATGGCATTTGGAAATCAAAGGCACACGGAAATCAATGAGGGAAAGAACTTGCATCGATCTTCGTTATTGTGGCTTGCTCCCTCCGTACAGTGGTACCTCGGGTTACATACGCTTCAGGTTACATACGCTTTAGGTTACAGACTCCGCTAACCCAGAAATAGTGCTTCAGGTTAAGAACTTTGCTTCAGGATGAGAACAGAAATCGTGCTCCGGCAGTGCGGCGGCGGCAGGAGGCCTCATTAGCTCAAGTGGTGCTTCAGGTTAAGAACAGTTTCAGGTTAAGTACGGACCTCCGGAACGAATTAAGTACTTAACCCGAGGTACCTCTGTACTGGCTTAAAATCTATGTAGTCCAGAAGAATAGAATTGTGAACTGAGCTGCCTAAAAGCTAACATCTGAAGATATGCAAGTCACAAGAACCACTTGGAAGGAAAGCAGTGTTGCCATCATGGTTTCCAGAATTTTCCAGCTGGGCTCCTGTGTCCTTGAAAGGGGCAGGAAAAACAGAAATCTAGGATACAAAAGGTACCCCTGTGATTGCGTCTGCATACAGTGGTACCTCGGGTTAAGAACTTAATTTGTTCTGGAGGTCCGTTCTTAACCTGAAACTGTTCTTAACCTGAAGTACCACTTTAGCTAATGGGGCCTCCCGCTGCCGCTGCGCCATCGTCGTGCGATTTCTGTTCTCACCCTGAAGCAAAGTTCTTAACCTGAGGTATTATTTCTGGGTTAGCAGAGTCTGACCTGAAGCGTCTGTAACCTGAGGTACCACTGTACTTGGAAATGCTTTGCTTCCCATA
Source organism: Podarcis bocagei (assembly GCF_964188305.1). Classification (NCBI taxonomy): domain Eukaryota; kingdom Metazoa; phylum Chordata; class Lepidosauria; order Squamata; family Lacertidae; genus Podarcis; species Podarcis bocagei. The sequence goes on along the minus strand of NC_138137.1, from coordinate 46,147,792 downwards.
TTTGTCTTTGCCATGAAACTTTTAAAATTGCAGGAACCCAGTCAAGGGGGGAAAGACAGCAGCCTCTGACATGTAGATAGAATTGTAGACTTGGAAGGTACACTGAGGGTCATCTAGTCAAACCCCTTGCAATGCAGGAATCTCAGCTAAAGCATCCATGACAGATGGCCACCCAACCTTAAAAACCTCAAATGGAGGAGAGCCCACAACTTCCCAAGGGAGTCCATGACACTGTTGAACAGCTCTTACCATCGGAAAGTTCCTCCTGATGTTTAGTCAGAATCCTTTCTTGTAACTTGAAGCCATTGCTTCAGGTCCTATCCTCCAGGGGGAAAACAAACTTGCTCCATTTTCCAGCCCTTTAGGCATTTGAAGATGGCTATTAGATCTCCACTTTACCATGCTAAACATACCCAGTTCCCTCAACAGTTCCTCATAAAACTTGGTTTCCAGACCCTTAACCATCACTCTAACGTTTGTCAAGGGACTTAAGGGATCATAAAAAAAAACACAACTGTAGCCGGCTGCTGCTTCGCAGGTAAGATTCACCTTCTGTTGTGTGGGCAGGACGGTCCCTCCCCTTACCTGGCCAATCCCCTGGCAATGCCTCCTCAGGCGAGATTGGGCGATTGGCTGAGGTAGGCGGAGACCTCCAGGTATCCAGTCTGGGGAGGATGAAGCCAGCCCAAACTACCAGGAGTGGGGGCATGAAGCGGTGACCCACGCCCCCCTTGTGGCGGTGATACCAGGGTTCCCTGTTAAAGGGGTCTTGAGGAGAGGCATTGGCCATAAGCCAAGTGGTTGTCATTGCTCTCCCCTCCAACGGCGGTGAAATGGGGAGCAGGCTCTCTGCTTAAACATATGTTCTCCAGAGCCAGCCCAATCCCCACACATTCTAGGCGGAGACCTCCAGGTATCCAGCCTGAGGAGGATGAAGCCATCCCAAACTATCAGGAGTCACACTGGGATCTAGGGGGCTGCGTGCGACCACACAAAAGGCACCCTCATTTGATGTGGGAGCGGTCATTCCCCAAACACTTGAATCATTAATTGTTTCCCCCCCAAATAGCCACATTTTGGACTAGATGTGTCCTTCTACTGTCAGTAATATTAATATGAAAAATAAAACTAATCTATGGGGGGGGGAGTGTACCATTTTCTTTGTTCCATTGATTTGATAAATACATTTAGTATAAAAAGGTAAAGGGACCCCTGACCATTAGGTCCAGTCGTGACCGACTCTGGGGTTGCGGCGCTCATCTCGTTTTATTGGCCGAGGGAGCCGGCGTACAGCTTCCGGGTTACATGGCCAGCATGACTAAGCCGCTTCTGGGGAACCAGAGCAGCACACGGAAATGCCATTTACCTTCCCGCCAGAGCGGTACCTATTTATTTAGTTGCATTTTGGCATGCTTTCGAACTGCTAGGTTGGCAGGAGCAGGGACCGAGCAACAGGAGCTCACCCCGTTGTAGGGATTCGAACCGCCAACCTTCTGATTGGCAAGTCCTAGGCTCTGTGGTTTAACCCACAGCGCCACCCGTGTCCCTCTACATTTAGTATACCAGAGATCTATAGTATGTCTCCTCTTGCACTTCTACAGCTGTGTTACCACAAATCTGGCAGCAGCTAACAAGGAAATAAACAAGTCCTAAAATATTGCATCCACCCCTCTAAGTCAAAGTGAAAAAAATAGCGTAATATTTTTGGTACCTTAGCAATTGTTTGCCCAGTTATGGGAACAATCTGAAAGAAGACAGCACACACAAGGATTGCTGGGTCCACATATTTTATTTTATTTTTAAAAAATATATATGTGATAAGGGCATTGCAGAGTTTTGCTGTGAAAAAATATAATGAAGAGGAAGCTACACAGAGGATGAGAAAAGAAGAGCGTTAATACATAAGTCTGATGGAGGAAAAAGCCATGTGTGGAGACTGCTGCTTGCAGCACAGAATAAAAACTGAAAGCCCAGTGCTTGAGATTTCAAGGGGGGGGGGAGAAATGTTGTTCTGCCCCCTTTTAATGCAAGTCTACCTAATGCTCACTTCCTGAAACAATACACAAAACAGAATGAAGCTATACTATGGAAATCATACTGCTCTGAATTTGGTGGAGGATCAAGGGACTATGTAAAGACCTACACTTTTACCTAAGTGACAAGTAGAGATGGGATGAAGCTGTCAATTTCAGTTTCCCTCATTCTGCAAATCTTCAGTGATCCACATTTCCATATCGGTTTGCATTTGCTCACAAAAAATCATCAGCGTCTTCTGTGATTTGCTCCTAATGTACACTTGTTTCACTGCAATTTCCCCTAATGTGCACGTTTTTTGCAATGCAATTTCCCCTAATCTAGCTCATTCTTGTATGTTATTTACACTAATATGTGCATCTGTGCATTTTTGTATTATGGTTCTTTACAGCCGCCCCCGATCTGCCCTGTGATGCCCTGGGATTCAAACTTCCCTGCCTTGAATCCATTTGCAAAGAAATGGGAAGTTCAGCTTCCACCAGCCCCTGTTAACATGGCCAATGGGATGGTGAGGGTTGTGGTCCAACAGTCTGGAGGGCCAAAGATTACCCACCCCTGCTTTATTGCTCTTATTGCATTGTAGAATCATAGAAATGGGAGGGACCCCAAGTCCCATCTAGTCTAACCTCCTGCGATGCACATTGCGATGTGTATTATTCTTTTTGTTGCCTGCATATTTAACTCCATTTCAAAATATGAAATATGTTTAGGGAAGCTTTTAATGTTTGATGCATTACTGTATTTTAATATTTTGTTGGAAGCCGCCCAGAGTGGCTGGGGAAGCCCAGCCAGATGGGCGGGGTATAAATAATAAATTGTTGTTGTTGTTGTTGTTATATAATTCCATCAAAATAAAATTCCACAAATGAGGGGGAAATGAAGAAATCTGAGTGGTGTGCCCTGCAAACAGTGTCTGCCATTTACCCTTCTCCACTATTTTTTTTATTTTGTATCCTGTCCCCGTTGGCAAACTGAATTGCAAGCTCCTTGGGGCAGAGCCCTGCCACTGCCTTTTGCGCCAAAGCCCCACAAACGCTGACAGAGCCTCATAACCAATCGCAGGTAATGTACTTCAGCGGGAGGAGCAGCGTTTAATGCCACAGCAAGGCTAACAAATGTCGCCACCGCCTGCCTTTCGTTCTGAATATCGCCAAATGTGAGAAAGGGAAGCAGGCTAGCCTCCCTTCTCAGCTTTGTAAACGGTGTTCATCATTTCCATTCCTTCCCTGGGCTTCAGCACAGCGACGATTACCATATTTCAATAAGTCCCCCTGTGTGCTCAAGGTAGGACTGGGCAGAGGGCTTACTGGATTACATGCTTGATTTCCCCTGAAAGCCTCTCTTTCCAGTAAATATTGCAGCAATTTGAACGGATTACTTTCCTGTGTCCCTCTCAATTTTTCCAACTATTTTTGATCTGATAGCACCAGCTGGTAGTCACTTAAGGGTGACAACAACACTCTCATCATCTCCGTGTAAAGGTGGACACACATTACGCTTCCCAATCAGAGATGGGGGTCCCCGAGAGGCTGGCGCAAGGGGCGGTGGCGGAGGCTGATTGGTTTCCACTGCAGATGGGGCTCTCGGTTTCTTTAGCAAAATGGTTCCCCAATGTCTTCTGTAATTTGCAAACAGTATTTGAGATTTTGAAACATCTGCTGTGTGCTCAAAGATGTTCAGGTTAATGTAGTCTGAAGAAGGCATTCAGGAGTTTTGTTTTGTTTTTCCACATTTTTTAGCCATTAGGTTGCTGCCTTTTAAAAATCCCTTAATGTACACACGCTCAGCCAGACCTTCTCCACATCAGTACCATTTTTTAAAAACAAACGAACACCTACTCTTGGTTTTTACCAATTATTTTGTTTTCGTTTTCCTCCCAATTTCCCTTCAGCAAGTCTCACAGTTAGATCGGGGGGCGGGAAATGGTTCTTCGTCGTGGAAGGAAATGCGAAGGTGAGACAAGACAGGGTAAGTGTGCATCTCTCGCTTTTTGCCCAGGTACCAACAACCAAGTCACCCCTCCCCTAACACTCCGTATACCCATAATCCTTAGTCTCCCTTAAATACTCTTTTTGGACATATGACTCACCTCTAGTAATCGATACATTTAAAATTGGAATATTTTTATTGTTTACTGGCCATGTTTTTATCTGTTTGTTTTTGTTATGCTTGCAAATAAATGTTCAAGGAGGAGGAGAGCTATGTACTTGCCTCATTCTCCTCCACAAAATTATAATCATGTGAGGAAAACTGATGCCTGAATAGGACTTTATTTTTGGAGAATTTAGAAGCCAATTTATAAAGTGTAGACAGAACTGCAGAACACTAAGCATGTATGCAGTGATGACTTCAGATAATAACATTTAACACAGTTCTCCTCACAATGCAAAGAAACAAAACGGGCCGACAATATTTCAAAACCACCAGTCGATAGAACATTCCTCTCAGACTGTGGGCCTGGGGAGCATGTACACACAACCTTTGTTTGGTAATAACAGAGGGGAGTTCCAAAGATACAGAATCTGACTTACACTCCGAAGAGGTATATGATAAAGAGCAGGACCTTGATGAGGTTATTGTGCAGTTACTACAGCTTCAAGCAGTTACTACAGCTTTGCGGAAGTTTGTGCCAGATAAATTAGAGGAATGAGGACAGCAGTGAAAAAATCAGAATTTGAGTGGTAGTCAACAAAATTCACATCTTAGCCAGCAAGTGGTAGAAGGCAGGAAATGGGAAATGGAGGGAGCTTCCCAAAATCCTCTGCTCAGGTGACTCATGCAAGAAGCAAACCAAAATACCATGTTATTTTGTGGGTTTAACATCTGTTACCTGAGCTGAACTAAGGGGGTAGTGAAGACTGCTTAGAACCTTTCCTATATATCTTGTTCCAGCTTTCGCAGACCACATCACTGGGCATCTTCTTGTCCACAGAGCTGACAATGTTCCCATTTTTCTGCCCTCAAGAGCTGGCCCTGATTTACCTCTGAATAAAACCCGAAGGCGATGATATTTTTATCATCACCCATATCTGACTTAGTGATTGATTCCTTTGCCTTCTAGTGGTGATTGTTTTGGAGATTACTTTATTCATCAGCATCTGTCAATTTTTTAAAAAACAACCCAACATGATTTAAAATAAAGTTATGGATTAGGATATAATCTGAGTTCAAAAATGAGTTGATGGTCATTTCATCCAAAGTGCAATCAAGTTCTATTAATCTCCTTGATGGACATCTTCTACTCTTCCAAAACTTGGAAATAATCATTGCGAAAAGGAAGCAGTTGACTTTTTTTTAATAAAGAACTAATTCCAATTCACATTTGTCCCTTGACAAAATGAACTAGTTTGGGTAATGTTCAGTTCACAGACAATTCAAATTCATTCAAATGATCCTTAGCCAAATTAAAAAATCAGCATTCAGAATGTTACAGGCTGCTGTCCTGAAGCCTTAAGAAGACTAAAAAAACACGAAAACACACACATATAGGAATACCAAATAGATTGTTTAATCTATTTTTCCAACCATTACAATCTTTAATCTTAAAGGCCCAAAGAGTCTGAAGAGTGCTTTTTAAAACAAAACAAAACAAAAAAGAACAAAAAGTACAATAATTAATTTGAAGATGAACTAAAAGTTGTTCAGAAATCTACCCACAAATACATTTAATTCACTCCCAGTTCAATTGGGAATTATGAGAACTTATTTCAGGTGGAGTTCAGAGACTTTTGAACTAATTCAGTGACTTTGGTTAAACCAAACTAGTTCATTCCAAGCATTGTTTCATTCTACCCATTTCCTTCAAAACTGTGCTCTGACTCTCAGATAACCCAGCTTGTTTTTGGACATACTGAAGTATGTACAGATATTCATATCTGTTAACATCAAAATAGAAGAACTTTAGTTCAACCTCAGATTATATCCCAAGTAACTGTGTGCCTTACTTTTCATCGCTAATAATGGCAATAGCGGAGTTGTTCTACTTAAGAGTTGAATTACAGAAAGCTGTTTTCCAACACTAGGGTTTTTAACCATCCTCTTTAGAGCTGCACGTTTATTTCTAAAGGCCCATTAGCAATATTTGGAGAGAAACTAAGAAAGAAGAATTGTCCCTTTGAGCCATCAACCAACCAACCAGAAAATTTCAAACTGCTCTAATTCAAGAGCTGGCAGAGCAGATGAACCTCAAATAAGTACACATAAATACACCCACAAAGGAGGCTTGTTTACATATTCTGGTTACATATATGACTTCTGATAATAATGAAGAAATGAGACTGGTAGCCAGTAGGTATGGAAACAGGACACTCATGACAATGCTATTTGCTCAGGGTTGGGAACCTTTGACTCTTCAGATGTTGCTGGACTGCAGCTCCCATCAGCCACAGCCAGCATGACCAACAGCCTGAGATGATGGGATTTGTAGTCCAATAACACCTATAGGGCCACAATTTCCTTGAGATGAGTGAATGAAGGACAGACAAAATGAAGTAGGAACGAACACATACACACGCACAATGAGAAGCATTTAAAATGGTTTAGAATCTACTCTAGTGGCCTCTTGGAGTCCAGAAGTCATTTTAGAGAGTGAGGAACAGGCTATGGAATTTCTAGCCCCACTCAAAATGGGGGGGGGCACTCCAGATCCACAGATTCAACTGTGAACCACTGAGGTCTTCCTAGTCCATAATGTGCTATTCCTCTGTAGTTCCTATGCATACATGTTTACTACACTGTAGGACTGTTTTTGTAGGTGTATGGCGTAAGTTGTCCCCTTCCCATTTGCCTTTAGATTCTGCAGTGAGATGGCTCCTTTGGGATGCTGGGAATGCCCTGCTTCATGGATCCAGATTTCTGAAGGCATCTCCCTACCTACACAGAATGAAGATATAACTGACCTACGTTGTCACCTGAAAGGAAACACAGCCCAGAATAACTAAGGAGATAGTACAAGAATACTTGGCTAGTTTAGATGTATTCAAGTCTCCAGGGCCAGATGAACTGCATCCAAGAGTATTAAAAGAACTGGCAGATGTGATCTCAGAACCACTGGCAGTCATCTTTGAGAATTCCTGGAGAACAGGCGAAGTCCCGGCAGACTGGAGGAGGGCAAATGTTGTCCCTATTTTCAAAAAGGGGAAAAGAGAGGACCCAAATAATTACCGCCCAGTCAGTCTGACATCAATACCAGGGAAGATTCTGGAGCAGACCATTAAGCAAACAGTCTGTGAGCACCTAGAAAGGAATGCTGTGATCACCAATAGTCAGCATGGATTTCTGAAAAATAAGTCATGTCAGACTAACCTGATCTCGTTTTTTGACAGAATTACAAGCCTGGTAGATGAATGGAACGCAGTGGATGTAGCCTACCTTGATTTCAGCAAGGCATTTGACAAGGTGCCCCATGATATTCTTGTAAAGAAGCTGGTAAAATGCGATCTTGACTAGGCGACCACTCAGTGGATTTGTAACTGGCTGACTGACCGAACCCAAAGGGTGCTCATCAATGGTTCCTCTTCATCCTGGAGAAGAGTGACTAGTGGGGTGCCACAGGGTTCTGTCTTGGGCCCGGTCTTATTCAACATCTTTATCAACGACTTGGATGATGGACTCAAGGGCATCCTGATCACATTTGCAGATGACACCAAACTGGGAGGGGTGGCTAACACCCCAGAGGACAGGATCACACTTCAAAACGACCTTGACAGATTAGAGAACTGGGCAAAAACAAACAAGATGAATTTTAACAGGGAGAAATGTAAAGTATTGCACTTGGGCAAAAAAAATGAGAGGCACAAATACAAGATGGGTGACACCTGGCTTGAGAGCAGTACATGTGAAAAGGATCTAGGAGTCTTGGTTGACCACAAACTTGACATGAGCCAACAGTGTGACGCGGCAGCTAAAAAAGCCAATGCAATTCTGGGCTGCATCAATAGGAGTATAGCTTCTAGATCAAGGGAAGTAATAGTGCCACTGTATTCTGCTCTGGTCAGACCACACCTGGAGTACTGTGTCCAGTTCTGGGCACCACAATTCAAGAAGGACACTGACAAACTGGAACGTGTCCAGAGGAGGGCAACCAAAATGGTCAGAGGCCTGGAAACGATGCCTTATGAGGAACGGCTAAGGGAGCTGGGCATGTTTAGCCTGGAGAAGAGGAGGTTAAGGGGTGATATGATAGCCATGTTCAAATATATAAAAGGATGCCACATAGAGGAGGGAGAAAGGTTGTTTTCTGCTGCTCCAGAGAAGCGGACACGGAGCAATGGATCCAAACTACAAGAAAGAAGATTCCACCTAAACATTAGGAAGAACTTCCTGACAGTAAGAGCTGTTCGACAGTGGAATTTGCTGCCAAGGAGTGTGGTGGAGTCTCCTACTTTGGAGGTCTTTAAGCAGAGGCTTGACAACCATATGTCAGGAGTGCTCTGATGGTGTTTCCTGCTTGGCAGGGGGTTGGACTCGATGGCCCTTGTGGTCTCTTCCAACTCTATGATTCTATGATTCTATGATTCTATATCGGAGTGCTCAGATGAGCGACGCAACCCCATAGTCACCTTTGACTGGACTTAACCATACAGGGGTCCTTTACCTATTTTTTTTACCTTTTATACACTGCTGTAAAGTGCCTCACCTTTATGATACACTTTCAATAGCTACCAATGTTAAATACAGCTCGTTTCCCTATGTGTGATGGCTGGACCAATGGCAGACCAGAGTCTAGGTTTGGAGACTGCATCCATGGTTCACAGACCACCAAACCCATCATGGTGCAAAAGGCAGGTGCTGGAAACAGATAACTGGAAAGGCAAATAATAAACCTCACCACCGCTCATGTCAGAGAAATGCTTGGATCTAGATGGCATTTCCTTGCTCACTACACCTGCACAGAATTCCCATCTGAAAACATACAGTTAAAATTAAATGATTTCATATGGTATCACCAAATGGCAGAGAGCAACATGCAAAGACAAGATGAGCTTGCAAAAAAAGGGGGGGGAGGAGGAAGTGTGTGTGATGGGGGGGGAGAAATTGTGTCCTTAATTTGTAGTAAAAGCTTATTCAAAGTTCAGGGCTATCTCTGTTTTAGAGTCAGTTGCAAATAATTTAGATTTAAGCAAGCAGGCATGGAAGAAAAACCACCACTGCAAAATGTAAAAATGAGCAAAGCACAGCTTCTTCCTTTTCTCATTACATTGTGTCTTCCATGCATCATTAATTCTTGGTGTATTATCTGAAATGTTATTGTTCATAATCAGAAATAGACTATAGTGCTAAATCATAGTCTAAGTAGAAGGGGAAAGTAAGCTTGTTAGCTGGAATCCTTGCTCACTGGAGAATATATACAGAAAACTAGCAAGAGACCCATCATTTTATGACAGGCACCCTGCATCTTGGAGGGATGGCTTTATACTGAAAGAGCCTCTGAGCATCTTTGTCTGCTCAGCACAGAGAGACACTGACTTCTCCCCATGTCAATGACCAAAGCTGGCATCACCACCTAGCATCTCTGGGCAGTTGCCAGGGTGCCAGTATCCCAGTAGGACCCACTGCTGACATCTACTGTTTTTGGTTCATTTAATCCAGCCCAGTGTTTTGAGTAGCACTGAAATCAGCTACAATTTCATTTTTATCAATGGCCTAAACACAGTATTACTCTGGAACATTTTGGGGAATTAAAAATAGCAAGTGGACCCATTGACTAGGTTCTGCTTGGGCCTGGAAAAATATGTTAGGGCCCAGTGATAGAAGTGGAACCACCCTGTCAGTGAGAGCCAGTCTTAGATGGACATGTGGATGTCCACCCTTAAGTGCAATGCTTTACTTTTTTCATAAGAGTGAATGGCAATTATTCAGGTATGGGAGAAATAAATGGAACCAAGGAAGTTGCCTTGTGCCAAGTCAGACCATTTCCCCATCTGGCTCAGTATTATCAGCACCAGGGATGGGGAACCTGTGACCCTCCCCATGTTGCTGAACTCCAACATCTGTCATCCATGACCATTGGCTTTGCTGATTTTGTCTGATGGGATTTGGAGTCTAACATCTGGAGGGCTGCACTTATCCCACTCCTGGTCTACACAGACTGCCAGTGGCTCTCTGGGGTCTTTCTTAACCTTACCTGGAGATGCCAGGGACTTGTCAGGAGTAGGACCTTGGCAGAGACACATGGCCGACTGGCATGTTGTCTCCCTCCTGGTCAATCGTTCGGGAGCTTCATTAGCTTTCTTCAGCCTGAACATCACAACGACCGATGCCAACAGACATTGACACTCTTAGGGATCCACAGAGTCTGCGCAGTTCGTGTGACAGACCTCAGCAACTCAGCATTTTGGCTAATCTACTTTATTTACATATAAACACACATGGAGCACTGCAACATGGCTCCCTCTCTCTCTAGCATCAGACAGCAAAGAGAAAAAGAACAAAGGACAATAATCCCACTTCACGGAACACAGTAACACAAACATCCTGTCTCCGTCACTTCCCACTTTGTGGAGTCAAAACGTATAACATCATGTGATAGACAACAATCCCATGACTGCAACCATGGAGCAGGAATTCTAACAGGATTGAGCCTGAGACCTTTCCCAAGTGAAGCATGTGCTCAGCCACTGAGCTATGCTTCCTCTAAAGTGGAACACCTAAGAATACTATTGAAGTCAAGGCTGACTGTGCTTTACTGCCCCGGTTGCCTTAATCCTTTAGAATAGCATCAGCACCTATTTTCGTTGCTGGTACTGGTGCGGACACTGCTCTCATGCTGAGGAAGCAGGACATTGTTGTTTTAATGGGGCACCTGTGACTCTCCAGATGCTGGGGGACAACAGCTCTCATTATCCCAGACCAATCCCTATGTTGGCTGGGTCTAATGGGAGTTGGAGAACAGCACAATCTGGAGGGCCACAGATTTTCCACTCTTGCTGCTGCCACATCCCTACTGATATCCCTAACTTTAAAATGAAAACACAGCCCTGGAGGGAGAGAGGGAAAAAAGCTCTGTGTTCTTAGTTCCTGGTTGCTGACAGTGTTTCAACCTATTTTATTTGTGATAATATACTCTGTAATATATGGAATGCTTTGACTAAAGGCTCATAAAAAGGCTTAAAGGGGGGGGGATAAATGAATCCCGCATTTTGTCATTTCTAACACAATGGTGAACTTTTAACAACATTGTTATTTGGAAGCAGTGGCCAGTGTAACATTTATTATCTGTCACTTCCCAGATGGTGTTTCCAAGCCACGTGACTCGGCATAACACCTAGGGCAGTGAAACATGGAAAGAAGAAACTCATAGAGTCCAGACATTAAATAAATCAATAAGCCAGTGGTGCATGTGCATTTTGTTAGCACCTTTTAGCAGTTGCTCTTTTATAATGCAGAGAAGAGCTACTGTGATGTAACAGCTTGTGTGTTGGACAGTTCAACTTGGGCTTGATCCTGGGATACCTTAGTTCATAGGGACGTGGGTGGCGCTGTGGTCGAAACCACTGAGCCTCTTGAGCTTGCTGATCAGAAGGTTGTCGGTTCGAATCCCTGTGACAGGGTGAGCTCCCGTTGCTCTGTCCCTGACAACCTAGCAGTTCAAAAGCATGCCAATGCAAGTAGATAAATAGGTACCGCCGTGTTGGGAAGGTAAATGGTGTTCCCATGTGCTCTGTTATCTCTCACGTTGTTCCATTGCGCCAGAAGCAGTTTAGTCATGCTGGCCACATGACCTGGAAATCTGTCTGTGGAAAAACGCCAGCTCCCTTGGCCTCAAAGCGAGATGAGTTCTGCAACCCCATAGTCGCCTTTGGCTGGATTTAACCACCCAGGGGTCCTTTACCTCAGGGACATGTCACTTTCTTTCTCAGTTTAAGCAATCTCGTTGTTGTAAGAAAAATATGGGACAACTTCATAATCTCCACCCTGGGATAACTGTGAAATAGTCACCACGCTGCAGAACATGAACGTTCATTCATTCATTCATTCATTCATTCATTCATTCATTTTATTTGTATACTGCTATTCCAGAAAAAAACAAAATCATGTTCAAAGCAGCTTACACTGCCAAAGCAGAAATACGTTTCAAATAAACACTGCAAAAACAATTTTAACATAGTAACAGCTTTCTTATAACACAGCAAAACAATAGCAAATATAACAACATCCAAAGAAATACACATTTTAGTACTATAAATATAACAATATTACTTAAGCAACAGCAAAAATAATAAGGGAGCTTCACAGCTTTATGTTAGTCCTAGAAACCCCCATCCAATGAAGTTACAGTCTCTCTCTTGCAGCAGTTTCCCAAGGGCAATGGGTGGAGTACCTGGAAACTCTCCTCTCATGAGTGGGCAGTGGTGCTGTGACTGGAGGTTGGTGATCCAACAGTGAAAGTGCCAGACACACCTTTGTAGGGAGGGATTTTCCACAACTTGGGGGCCGTGACAGAGAATGCCCTCTTCTGGACCCACTATATCTGAGGGCAGCTGAAGGGAAGCCCACGAGCAGGGCATAAAGGTAATAGTCCTCTCCTGCTCCCAGCTGCTGGCATTTGGAAAATAGTGCCTCTGGACCTGGAGATCAGAAATAGCCACGGCACTTATAAAATTTAAGTGGTTACTTGCTTCTGTTCCAGACTGCCGTGGTTTTGAGAATCACTGGTATGGGAAAGGCAGGTGGACGATTGCTCTTTCTGCTTCTTTTACAAGGGAGAAGCTAGCTCAGTGTGCAGTAGATGTGCAAGACACTTGCATGTCCATTTGGTGGGGCTTCCTCTTACAGTGGTACCTTGGTTCTCAAACTTAATCCATTCTGGAAGTCCATTCCAAAGCCATAGCATTCCAAAACCAAGGCGCGCTGCCCCATAGAAAGTAATGCAAAGTGGATTAATCCATTCCAGACTTTTAAAAACAACCCCTAAAACAGCAATTTAACATGAATTTTACTATCTAACGAGACCATTGATCTAACAAGACCATTGATAAAATGAAAGCGATAATGTACTGCAGTCACACAATCAATCAATCAATCAATCAATCAATAGCTGAACTGAGTTCCACACAGTCATAAAAACAAAACAAAAAAGCCACAAAAACGCAAAATAAATAGCAAAAACAGACAGACCTCTGTGTAACACTCAAAATGGAAGTGTGGCACTCAAAATGGAAATGTGGCATTCAAAATGGAGCACGTCCGGCTTCCAAAAAAAGTTCGCAAACCAGAACACTTACTTCCATGTTTGCAGTGTCGGGGTTTCAAGTTGTTTGAGTACCAAGGCATTTGAGAACCAAGGTACTACTGTACTTCTGCAGCCCCCCTGATGTTTTCTTTCAAAGAGTTTGCACCTTTTATCTCTGAAGGGGTGGAGGAGAAAGCAGCCTAAGCCTGCAATCCTAACCCTGCCTACCTGAATTCAATAAGACTAATTTCTAAGTAGACACGGTTAGGATTGAAGCCCAAATGATGCCTGCCAACCTTGAAACCATTTGTTTGTGTATATTACTATTCTGTCATGTTTGCTTCCATTCAATGTCTTATTTCTCATTATGGGTAGAAAACAGGCAGGCGGTAACAATAACCTAGATTTCAGCACCCAAACATGCAGGCGAATATGTTGTCCATCAACAAGCAAGCCATTTGTAAAGGGGGGGGGGAATTAATATCCCCATAAGGCAATCAGCCAGTGGAATACACATCCCTGCAATCTTAAAATACCACCTGTGGTTAATGTGGTTTCCTTTAAATATAGGTATTTTCAAAGACAGCACATCCTATTTATTTATTTACAATCAATCAGGCTAGTTGCTGTTTTCCTTCCTAGGATCAAAGAAGATGCATAATCTGCAGACAAGAAAATACATGGTGGTGTCGTTTTCATTCAGTGGGAGCAGAATATACGGTGAATGTGCGAAAAATAATCTAATTGTGATATTAAGGAGTACCAGAAACAGGCATTGCTTTAACTGAGGCAGGATCCCAGTTTCATAATCTTCCTGTTCCCCAGGAATGAATGAAGAATGATTGTGGGAACATCCTTGCCCAAATAAAAAACGACTTCAGGTGAAATTCCAGCCAATTACAGCTTAGTGAGGATGAATGAAACTCAATATAGGCTTCTCTCATCCCCCCCCCCCCAATTTTCCTTAAGTTTATTTCATCCAGTTACTGCACAAATGGTTCTCAGGATTCTTTGGAGGAAACCATGGCTGTTCAAGCTGGCACATCACTGCTTTAGATACAGTGGTACCTCAGTTTTTGAACAGCTTAGATCACGAACAATTTGGAACCCAAACGCTTCAAAACTGGAAGTAGGTGTTCATGTTTTCAAACTTTTGGAAGCCAAACATACTCCGTTTTGAGTCCCCCTGTGTTTCTTGTTGCACTGTTACTTTGCTTCCCCCCATTGTAATTCAAGCCTCCCGTTTCCAATAGCAGTGTTCTGAGGTAATATTTGGAGCCTATATTTGGTGCTTTTGTTTTTGCTATTTATTTTGCATTTTTTGTTTTGAGGCTTTTTCAGTTAATTTGATTCTGTGACTCTGTGGATCCCAGTGCAGCTACTGATTGTTTGATTGATTGATTGTGTGACTGAGGAAATGGATAAAAGCCCCCCATCCAAAGAAGGACTATCATCAGTGCAGGCAATTTTTTTTAAATTTTAATTTTAAATCATCTACATACTGTTTTATTTATTTTATAGTATAGTACATTGTTTATTGCTTTCATTTTATGGATCAATGGTCTCGTAAGATAGTAAAATTCATGTTAAATTGCTGTTCAAGCGGTTGTTTTTAAAAGTCTGGAACGGATTAATCCATTTTGCATTACTTTCTATGGGAAAGCATGCCTTGGTTTTGGAACACTTTGGTTTTGGAACGGACTTCCAGAAAGGAAGTTTGAGAACCAAGGTACCACTGTATAGCCATCAAAGTGAGCAGCTATTGGTAGTCTTTGTTAGGATCGTCCTACTCTTGTGTAGGACCCTGGCAGAGACACATGCCCAACTGGCATGTTCTCTCCCTCCTGGTCATTCGTTCGGAACTTCAAAAGCTTTCTTCAGCCCGTACATCCCAGCGACTGATACCAAAGAAGCATCAGCACACTTAGGGATCGGCAGAGTATTGACAGTTTGCGTAACAGACTCAATAGCACAGCATTTTGGCTAATCTACTTTATTTACATATAATACACTTGGAGCATTCTGACTTTGCTGTCTGATGAGAAAGAAAAAGGAGCTAAGAGAGAAAGAACAAAGGACAATAGTCCCTCTTCATGGAACACAGTAATACCAAAACATCCTGTCTCCTTCACTTCCCATACTGTGGAATGAAAACATACACCGTCATGTGATAGACAACAAACTCATGACTGCAAACACGGAGCAGGAATCCTAACAGTCTTTACCTCCATTAATGTTTTATCACCGCAAATAGCACAGATTGGGCTGCAGTTGGTGACAACCTGTGAAAGGGCTTTCTCGGCATATTTGGCAAAGAAATGGGGGGGGGAGCCAACTGTAGCTGAGATCAGGAGAATTGTGTGATTGGGCAATCAGACTGCATGGAAGAGTTTACATGTGGATAGGTGCCCAGAGCTCAAAGGGGTGGAGCCAGCCAAGTACATAATATCTGGGCTGGGACCAGAAGGTATGGTCCCCATCTGTGCCCTCCACCCCATGTACTAGCTGTCATGATTAGGACTCCAGGGATGTGTGGAACATGTGTACTACATATATATTAAGTACAGAAGATTCAACTGGGACATGTACATGAGATTCAGCATACATCCTCACTAATAATGACACCCCTTTACCATGGCTTTTGAAACTTGAACTGTATGTTTTTAGAACCAACCTTATTTCTGTGAATGCAAGTTGTCTTAAACTGTTTATAAATTGTGTTTTAATTACTTTAACCCACCTTGGGATATTAGGGTAAGGGTCAGTTGTTGTTGTTGTTTTATTATTATTATTATTATTATTATTATTATTATTATTATTATTATTATTATTATTTTCTTGAAGGCCTGTTTATGCTGACTGGCCTGTACAGTTGTTTAAACCTTTTCAGTGTTTTTTATGATTATTTTGTTTTGATGGCTTTTTATGTTTTATTGTACTTTTTGCATTCCACACTGATATTTTATTTAAGGGGAGGTTTATATATTATATAATTATAGAATATTATATATTTTAAATAAATAAAATGTGTGAAATATCCCAGGATGCAAACCTGCCTGTTATTTCAGTCCAAGTAAGTGTGTGAATGCAACATTGGATCCAAACACTTTGTGGTTTCGCTCCTTGCCAAAGTATGCCATTACTTTAGATTTCCCTGCTGAAACTATTGAGTTCCAATGGACATATAAGACTGCAAAGTTAAGCTACTGCCTTGGTCTAATCCTTGTCTCCGTAAGGCATATGGCCTAATCTGCCCTGTGAAAACTTCAATTTATTTTAGAAATCATAGACCTTTATGACTAATTTCCTGTGCTAAACCATAATTACTTTAATTCTCCATTGCTGGAGAGAATTTGAAAACAGAACTCCTTTAGAACAAAATTAACTTGTATAATGAGTGAAGAGATAAATCATATTAGCGTAATTAAAGGATATTAACATTTTTTGTTGCATGTGAATAAAGAAAAGTCAGACACAATGAAAGCAGGTTTCTCATAAAGAGACAATTTATGGTGATTTATGGAGATTTTAGGAACTTGCAAAATTTCGTTATTTAACATCTCTATTAAGATCTTTACATGCATGCATAATGAAAAACCTAATAAAAAAAACCTTAATAAATGGACTAGTGTTTAAAGTCACATTGATTTCAAAGCAGAGAAAGGATCACAAGGTTAATTTAGAAGGAAAATTTAATTGGCAGTTAATGACAAATATTTTGGAAAAGTTTTGCCAGGATTGAAAATAAACACATACTGTACAGGAGCAGGACTTAGAAATATTGTTCCAGAAACACATCTATAATCACAGCAAGGGTTTCCCTGGAAAATTTGGACGTTTCTTTGTTTGTGAATGCTTTTGAGTCCATTTTTATTATGGGTAGATTGTGGCCCCACCAGCTGCTACTGGATCTGACCCCATAAAAACTAGTTTCCTATGCATATTCCTAGGGATTGCATAAATATTAGATTTTATCAAAAAGAAGCAATATTTTGTTGTGGTTTCTAGTTATTTGTACTCCTATATCTGGGGCAGCTGAGTCTTATTTTTGTGGTGTTCGTTTGGGGTACAGGGTTGTGTATTGAAGCACATAGCTTCAGATTTTGCGAAGTTCGCCTGTTGTGAAGGTGTTAAGTTCTTCTGTCAATGCAAATAACTGTGAAAAAGACTACAAATTGAAAGTGGTGGCAACAGATGTAGAAGAAGAGAAGAAGAGTTTGGATTTGATATCCCGCCTTTCACTCCCCTTCAAGAGTCTCAAAGCGGCTAACAATCTCCTTTCCCTTCCTCCCCCACAACAAACACTCTGTGAGGTGAGTGGGGCTGAGAGACTTCAAAGAAGTGTGACTGGCCCCTTAATCTGTTTGTTTAGTAGCACAAAAAAAGCTTTGATAAAAACTAATTTAACAGAATAAAATAAAAAAGAAAGAATCAGTAAGACTGCTCACTTGTTATGATGAGCACACATAGAAGGGGAGGAGCAGGTATGACTGAATAGGCTGAGTCCTTGAAGTAGTTCAGTGACAGAGCACATGTTTTATCTGGAGAAGGTTCCCGGTTCAATTCCCAGCATTTCCAAGTAGGATTGGGAATGTCTCCTGTCTGACGTCTTGGAAACCTGCTGTATAGTGTAGGCCATGAGTAGGCAAACTAAGGCCTGGGGGCTGGATTTGACCCAATCGCCTTCTAAATCCAGCCAGCGGACAGTCCGGGAATCAGCGTATTTTTACATGAGTAGAATGTGTCCTTTTATATAAAATGTATCTCTGAGTTATTTGTGGGGCATAGGAATTCGTTCATTATTATTTTTCTTCAGAATATAGTCCAGCCCCCCTCAAGGTCTGAGGGACAGTGGACTGGCCCCTGATGAAAAGGTTTGCTGACCCCTGGTATAGGCAATCTTTAGATTGTCATTTTGGCCATATTCTCATCATACATTTAAAGCCCTGTGACACCACTTTGAACAGCTATATCTTCCCCCAACAAATCCTGGGAACTGTAATTTGTTAAGGCTGCTGAGAGTTGTGACCTCCCCTATTCCCCTCACAGAGCTACAGTTCCCAGATGGTGTAACAATCAATCCCTCCTCACAGAGAACTCTGGGGGCGGTAGCTCTCTGAGGGGACTAGGAGATCTCCAAACAACTGTCAGCAGCCTTAAGCTCCCAGCATCCTTTGGGGGAAGGCATGACTGTTTATCACGGTGGCATCATAGTGAGAATGTGGCATTGGAAATTGTCTTACTGGGCCATTTTCAAAAAGATTTCCAGTACGAATGAAGCATTCATGAACCTCATTGCAGAAACATGGTGCTAAAAGTATGGAGTGTTTTAATTATATTTGTTATGCCATTGTGTACCTTCATCCTAGTTGTGGCGTGCAGAATAGCTTTCTCGTGACAGAAGGTGGCCGTCTCTTCCCTTTAAACACACTTTGCATTTCACACACATTGATTTCCCCCCTCCTCCCCGCAAAGCTGTTTTAAAGTGTTTGGCGAGCAGAAAAGGATGAGAAGAGTGAAATTACTACAGGTTCCCTTTGTCTTACTTGAAGGGGAAAAGGCCCTCTGACAGCAGGGAATGGCTCAAGGGATTGGTAATGGAGTATGGAGCCTTATACCTTTAGGTTACCATTTCAGATCTGGAGTGTTACTAATTAAAGACACAGAACACTCTGTTATTTGTATTTTTAAGGTCTATAAACTTCTCCAGGCTCCATAGTTAATGACTTGGATTAAATTAATTTTGAAAAAGAGAAGTCTGCCCTTGAACAACTTTACCAAAGACTGAGGGAATGAGCCGTTCTTGGTAGAAAGGGCTTTCTCTTGAGGCAGGTTAAGGCTGATTTAATGGTAATAAAAACCAACTCTGGATGGAGTTCGGTTGCATGGGGGGGGGAGGTTGCTGTGCTGTGGGAATGTGCCTTGCACCAAGCTCCTGATGGTGAACATCTGGCATTCCTTTGCCACACAGACGGATAAAACCATTTTGGTCCTGTCGGTTTGGGATATATTTTGTGTGTTGGGGAGCATCAAGGCATGCCTCCTCCCCTTTCAGAGAAGAAGTGGCAGCTGCATGCGCACCACACATAGGAAGCACATGGCTTCCTTCAAAGCATTGTGGAAACTGCAGTTTACACCTAACAAAGCTCCCATTCCCACCACCCTTTTAAAACTACAGTTCCCATGATTCTTTGAGGGAAGGCATATGCTTATCATGTGGGGTGTGTACGCAGCCTAAGGGGCAAGCTGACACCTAGAGATACACGTTTGTTGTGCAAAAAAGAGCCTTGTTCCTAGGATGTATTTATAGGGATGATGCCAACATGGAAGGGAAAGTAGGATGGGAGTCATGTGGTTATCTGAAGCTTTAACCTGTGCCCCTCCCTATACTGTATAAACCCCAATCCATAAGTGCCAGTCAGCACTGGGGACTGTTAGAGGTGATGTGAGTTGAAGCCGAAATTAAAACGGTGCAATGTCACCTTACTGCAGACTCTCCGGGTGTAGGAACGGTGAGCAAACAACCTGGCGAGCCAGCCTCAGAGGCCAGCACACGACATTTGGCTGCCTGAGGCAAAGGATAAGGTGGAGCCTCCTCTACGTCAACAGAATTTGTAGTTGAATCTTACCTCAATACCAATGATAGTATAGTGGTACCTCTGGTTAAGAACTTAATTCGTTCTGGAGGTCCGTTCTTAACCTGAAACTGTTCTTAACCTGAGGTACCACTTTAGCTAATGGGGCCTCCCGCTGATGCTGTGCTGCTGCCGCCATGTGATTTCTGTTCTTATCCTGAAGTAAAGTTCTTAACCCGAGGTACTACTTCTGGGTTAGCAGAGTTTGAAACCTGAAGTGTTTGTAACCCAAAGCGTTTGTAACCCGAGGCACCAATGTATATCTCCTGTGAGCCTCGGGCTGGTGCCCATCAGAACAGATAGGGTGGAAAGCAGGGAGACTAACAGTAGGTGGCGCCAGAGCCAATGACTGCACAGACCACACCATCACCAATTACAAGGAAGCAGGCAGGCAGGGCAGGCTGAAGGCAGGCTGAAGCTGGTGGAGCAGGAACCCATTTGCCCTAATAGGCCAGCCACCAGTACACCATAAGGGGGTGTAGGACAGATTACATGACACACACACAGCAGCGACCTCCAACAGAGGGAAATGGCTCAGGGAGAGGTTAGTGCTATTGTTCCTCAGCATTTGCTACATGATGCAATAATCTCACTCTGCCTAATGGTAGGGCTAACCCTGCAAGGACACCAGGGTTGTTTACATGGAGAATAATAGGAGACAGTTAAACTATCATCGAATCATAAAACTGTAGAGCTGGAAGGACCCCAAGGCTCATCTGGTTGGTCCAACCTCATATAATGCAGGAATCTCAACTAGATCATACACAGGTGGCCATTGGTTTGAGTTCTACCCTCTGGAACAGGAGCGAAGCAGCTTGCTCCATCTTCCATGTGCCAGCCCTTTAGTTATTTGAAGTTGGCTATCATATCTACTCCCAGTCCCTCTTCTCAAGGCTAACTATACCCCATTCCCTCAACCTTTCCTCGTAATGCTTGCCTTCTAGACCCCTAATCCTCCTGGTTGCCCTCCTCTACACATGTTCCATGTTGCGAACACCCTTCTTAAACTGTGGCACCCAGAACTGGACATAGTACTCAAGGTGTTGTCTGACCAAGGCAGAACAGAGTGAGACTTTTACTTCCCTTGTTCGGAACACTGTGATTCTGTCGATGCAGCTTAGAATAGCATTAGCTTTCTTCTGCTGCTGCATCATGCTGTTGACTCATGTTAAGCTTGTGTCTACTAAAACCCCCTAGATCCTTTTCACATGTACTACTGGCAAGTCAGGTGTTCCCCATCTTGTATTTGTGCAGCTGGTTCTTCCTGCCTAAGTGTAGAACCTTACGCTTGCCCGTATTAAAGTTCATTTTGTTAGTTTGGGCCCAGTTTTTCAATCTGTTATGTCATATTGAATCCTGATTCTGTCTTCTGCAGCATTGGTTACCCCTCCCAGTCATCTGGATAAGCACCCCCTCAGTACCTCCATCCAGGTGATTTATAAAGATGTTGAACAACAATGGGCCCAGGACAGAACCCTGCAGCACCCAACCTGTCACTTTTTTCCAGGATGACCAGGGATCATAAGTGAGGACTCTTTGGGTTCAGTCAGTCAACCAGCTACAAATCCACCTAACAGATATCTCATCCAGCCCACATTATACCAGCTTCCCTGCAAGAATTTCACGGGAGGCTTTATCAAAAGCCTTACTAAAATCAAGATACACTACATCTACAGCATTCCATTGATCCACCAAGCTTGTAACGAGAGAGAGAGAGAGAGAGAGAGAGAGAGAGAGAGAGAGAGAGAGAGAGAGAGAGAGAGAGATTAGCCTGGCATGACTTATTTTTGAGAAACCCATGCTGGGTCTTAGTAATCACAGCACCCTTTTCTAAGTGCTCACAGACTGACTGTTGAATTATCTGTTCTAGTACCTTTCCTGGTATCAATGTCAAGCTCACCCGCCGGTAGTTTCCTGAGTCTTCTTTTTTCTCATTTTACCCAGTGTATTAATAAATGCAGATTATACAAGGTTTTCCATTTCTTTCAAAGAGTTTGTACAATTCTTTTATATGTGAACTATAGCCCACCTTGTAGTTAGACTCTCATCCATTTCAGATATGCAATAGGACTGCATTCGTGTAACACAGTTTCTTCTTCCTATGTCCATCTGGGACTAGCCTCTGGACTCCTCCTTTTGTCAGGTCATATCTTCCAGTTATGACTCCAGATGGTTCTTTTGTTTTTGTGTCTTTTTTATTTTTTTTAAACCTATGCAACAAGGAGTTGTATTTAAATAAGCCCTTTATTAGGTTAGCACAAGAGTTCCCCCCAGTGGTGGCAATGCTACTCTCTCCTTCCTGTGGAACTCAAGCCAGCAATATTTCACAAAGGTGTGCAGTATTGGAAATAAATTGGCTTAAAGATTACTGTTTCTTTCTTATCAAGAACCTGTGCCTTCACACAGCTCTTCACATAGATACTAGGGTTGCCATATTTCATAGAGCAAAAACTTGGACACATTCAGGACAATCCTCGTCCCATCCCACATCTCCAACTCTCGTCCCCTCCCTGCCACTGACCCCTTCTTCACCTGCCTGCTCGTCCCCTCCTTCCCTCCCCTCTCTTACCTTTGCTGTCTTCGGTCTCCTGCTCAGGAGATGCTGCGCATCCAGACAATGGAAGCCTGAGTGGTCCCCTGAAAGGCCACGTCAGGCCTGGCGGCTGCTGGAAAAATAACAAAGCCGAGCACGGTCCCTGGACCTGAACTCCTTGTTTGTGGCATGCAGCCTCCATCTGTTGACAGCCTAGATTCCTTCATCCCTATCCAATTATGCATCATTTTTTTTAAAACACAGGGGAGGGGAGACCCTTCCTCACTGTCAACAGGTTCAGCTGAAACAGTAAGCAGCATATTTGCATAGACTCTGCTTAGAACACAGGTGGCTAATTTGTGGCCTTCCAGATATTATTGGAGTACAATACCCATCAACCTTGACCATTGGCCATACTAGCTGTGGCTGGTGGAAACTGGACTCCAACAACATCTGGAGAACATTAGGTCTCATACCCCTGAGTTAGACAGTTCTTGTTGCTGCTGCTGCTACTACTGCAAAAAAGGTAACTGACTCAGGGTCACGAAAACAACCCAAACCACAACCCAAACCTAAGAGTAAATAAATAGATGTTTGAAAGCACTATGAGTCAAGTAGTCCCTTCATTTACCTTTCTAAAGGTCTGTTTTAATAAATGCTGAGGCTAGGAGTATGTTTCTCAATATACAGGACTTTTCCTCAACACTACATTAATGCACACATAGTTTAAAAAATAATAATCAGGAAAGCATCTCAGATAACCAGGCGATGGGAGAATTCTCGCAATCTCATTTCTGCTTATCCTTGCAGACTCTTGAATGCTCTGAAGCCACCAGCATTTCTGAAAGCAAGACACACTGATTCTCTCATTATATTACCGAATGGCAAGTTAAGCAAATTTCTGAACTCCTTTCAAACTCCAGAGTCTGTTCAGAAGTGATAAGACAAGACAACATATTTGACTCTCTCTAGGCTTTTGTATTGAGATAGTTTTTGGCAAAAGTATTTCTGTCATGGTTGCAGTGGTGGTGGGGAGCAGGCTGAAATGTTGCCCCCCCCTCCTTCTTGTTGTAGAAAGGGAATGGGAAAAGAGAAAATCTTCAGATTCTAATTCGCTCTCTGCAGCTGTTTCGCTCATTTCCTCATTTTTCCATCCACTGTGCTCAAATTGACTTTTACGTTGAGAACAACCATATAAAATTGTCCTAACCTCAACTGTGCTTATCAAAGGCACCCAGAGGAAATAAAAAGGGGGATTTTAAGATTACAAAGGAACATTACGGCTGGTTACAAATTAAGCTACCAATCAAAACTTCTTCTTTTTAGAAAAAGAAGAATGTGTGAATTACAGTTGTGGGGAAATCTTGGCAGTGATGTGGCTAAACAATTGGCGAGAGCTTCTTATCAACCTTTCTGCTACTGAACCAATACTATTTGCATGTAACTTTTGTGAATATATAGAATGTGGTGGGTTGTTGTTGTTGTTGTTTTTAAGATTATGACTGTGTTTCTGGCAGGTGTGCTGGGTTCTCAAGTCCCCACCTCACAGGGAGAGGAGGGGAACCAGAGATGTGATCTTGGAGCTATTGCTGAACTCAGTTGCGTAAGGGTCCCAGTCTGCAAAAAACGAACAACTTGGCCCCTTGGGGACAAGCACTTCCAAGACTTTGCTTCCTGCAAGGAGGGGCTACATGAGAGAAAAGGAGGTCAAGGTCAAGGCCATGCATGGAGTGGGGAAGGGTTACTAGAGACAAAGTGTGCATGCTAAGCAACAGGAGGTTTGAGGTTTTAAGTTTTGCTCCACAGAGAGATTAAGAGTGGGCTTAGGGAGCCAGGATGAGGGCAACGTAGTCTTGAGTGCCTAGTGCAAAGCTGCAGAAGAGCCAGTGTGGTGTAGTAGTTAAGAGCGATAGACTCGTAATCTGGTGAACCGGGTTCACTTCTCTGCTCCTCCACATGCTGCTTGGGCTAGTCACACTTCTCTGAAGTCTCTCAGCCTCACTCACCTCATAGAGTGTTTGTTGTGGGGGAGGAAGGGAAAGGAGAATGTTAGTCACTTTGAGACTCCTTCGGGTGGTGATAAAGTGGGATATCAAATCCAAACTCCTCCTCTTCTTCTGTTAGAGATCTGTTTGCAAAAAAGGAGATGGAAGGTCTGAAGAGGTGGGGGGAAACCCTGCTGATTATCTAGGGGTCGCCAGTCTTTTTAGGCCTGTAGAGAAATTTGGATTTTTGAGTGAACCACTCCCTCTGGCCACTCGTGCATTTTCACACTCTTTTAGGACTATATTTGCTCCTTTTCATGCTGTTTCGGGGTTCACACGCCTTGAATATGTGTAAATGGGGATTGCCTGTACGCACGCACACACACACACACCACACACACACTTTCCCCCTTTTCTGGGGAAATCAGGTCCACAAGAATTCTCCCTAGCTTTCAAATGCACATAGAGCTGAAAGAGGGAGCGTGAAACAGTGTTACTCTGCAGCTTCATACATTCCCCTCCCTAAATCTGGGACAGAAGTACAGTGGTACCTCTGGTTAAGAACTTAATTTGTTCTGGAGGTCTGTTCTTAACCTGAAACTGTTCTTAATCTGAGGTACCACTTAGTTAATGGGATCTCCTGCTGCTGCTGTGCCACCGCCGCACGATTTCTGTTCTCATCTTGAAGCAAAGTTCTTAACCTGAGGTACTATTTCTGGGTTAAAAGAGTCTGTAACCCGAAGTGTTTGTAACCCAAGGTACCACTGTACAGTGGTGCCCCGCAAGACGAATGCCTCACAAGACGGAAAACCCGCTAGACGAAAGGGTTTTCCGTTTTTGAGCAGCTTCGCAAGACGAATTTCCCTATGGGCTTGCTTCGCAAGACGAAAACGTCTTGCGAGTGTTCCGATTTTTTTCGTTCCCCCCTTTTTCTAAGCCACTAAGCCGCTAATAGCCTTTTAGCCGCTAAGCCGCTAAGCCTTTAATAGCCGCTAATCCGCTAAGCCGCTAATAGGGTTGCTTCGCAAGACGAAAAAACCGCTAGACGAAGAGACTCGCGGAACAGATTATTTTCGTCTTGCGAGGTACCACTGTAGTTGGAGAAGAAGACCACATGGTCAAGGGCAGATTAAAGAAGGCACAAGGGGTTCACAGTCCACACTGAGCCAATGTAGGGCGGGCCTTTAGGGTCTACTGAAATGTGCTTCCTGTTAGAATGGGAGTTGGGAGGAGCTTCCTCTGCCCCAAGTTTCAAACATTTAGGAAACACTGGCTTAGAACAAGGAAAGGCTACATTGACCTCTGCTCCTAAAGATGTTTCAACAGGCTGGATATAAAAATGAAATGCCTCCCACAATATTAGCTCTGCAAGAAATATGCTGACTCGACACACAAGCTGATCAAGTTCCAATGCCAGAGATCTTAGCGATTAGCTAAGAACAGAAACAATTGTGGCTCAAGGGGGAGGAAGAGATGCTGCTTTCGCCTACACCTGGCCAGCCATTAAATCTTCAGGGTGCACTTCTGGGGGATGGAAATGCCAAAAGGCTGGTAAAACATAACTTGTAACTTAAGAGAGCTATAAATTAAAAAGAAGGTTGGAAGTGATCTGAAAGGTCAAGAGAATAAAGGAAAGCAAGGTCTTCGGAGGGCTGTACATTTCAGAACTGTTGGGGGGAAATTTTGCACATTAAGCAAAACCAGCCCAATTTGCCATTAATATACGTTTCCTTTGATAAATTGTCCATTCGGTCTTGGTTTGTGAACTGAAAAGAAAAGGTGAAAGATGATTTCTTTTTCCTCCCAAAAAATATATAACTTATAGCGGAATATGAAAACTGCTTTTAAAAACCAGACATTTATATGGTCTCGTTTGCTACAAAGGAATGAATGGAGGAAAGGGGCAAATCTTTCTAAAACTCATCAGAGGGAACTGACCCATTCAAAATGGGTCACCATTTTGTATTCTTGTGATATTTGCAGCCTTGTAGTATTTTAATACTTTGCACCAAGCTGGATTCCTTCTTGAAGCATTTTGCCCCTTGGAACCCAACCATCTCCTGTAATATCACAAAGTCCTCTGAAATCAGGTATGGTGAATATATATGGTAAACGAGACAAGGGTAGTATTCTTAAGACTATGAAGCCCATGCTGCTATGAGACTTGGAACAACTGTACATATTTTTACTTGAAAGCTAGTCCCACTGTGTTTCATGGCGCTTACTCCAAAATATGTCTGCAAAGAAATGCAATAGGGTGAAATTCATATGCACAAGACACTTTATGAAGCTAAGAGCACATAATATATTGTACTTTTGAGCTTATATTTTAAAAACCTAATAAGAAGCCTTTATCCAGGAGACAGAACAATATCCCATCCCTGATCGCTGACCATGCTGACTGGTGCTGAAGGGAGTTGAAGTCCAGCAACATCTGGCAGGCCAAAGTCTCACACCTAAAGTATAGACTAAATACTTATTTATTTGCAAGATTGTTCGCATTTCTAATTGAAACTGAAGGTAGCCTTTCAGCTGGCTGAAGTAGGGGTGCCATGTGCCCTCTTTTTCCAGGACACGTCCTCTTTTTCAGGGGTAAAATTTCTGTCCAGGTGGATTTTTAAAATTTGCCAAAATGTCTCTGGCTATACCTCCTGGATGAGACATATACATAACTGATGGTTGAAGACTTGCTTTCATCTTCTCTTTTCCTGCCCCCCCCCGCCAGCAATATAACACAGCTTCTATAGCCTACATATAGTAGGGATATTTAAAATGAGAGTCGTCGTAGCATTCTCTTCTTTGCTTTTCAAAATATGGCAACCCTAGTTGAAGATCTTTTGTTAAACCACCAGTGGGACTCATACTTAGAGCAGACCCATTCAGCTCAATAGGCACGACTAATTGTAGTTCCATGAATTTCAATGGGTCTACTCTAGCTTAGCTGGATACAACTCAGTGTGTTTTACCAGTTGAACCTTTGCAGTCAGAAGTAAGTACTACTGAACTCCATGGAGCTTACTCCCAATTTGTAATTATGCATAGGACTGTGGTCTTGCTGATCCTAACAAACTGGATTCTATTCTATGTGCTGAGCTGTCCTTCAAGGGATGGGCCTTGCATTTTAATGGATTAACACAGCTGGCTGCCTTTTTTGGACTGTTCTTGGGGGATCATGATGAGCTCCTACACCTTTTGCCCGAACACCACTGGTGCTTAATCTGCAGAAAGGTAATTTAAGGCTAAACAGTAAGGGGGGGTAGGAGATTGTCCTTGTTGTCAGAATAGCAGGAAAGTGGAACACGTTATAAGACCAATTACCACTGGAAGTTTTAGAATATAAAATAGTAATTATATACATACACCAGCTGCCTGTGTTGAAATAGGTATAATTAATCCTGCCTTTGTATAGGGAGAACAGTGTATGGGTGCAATTTTTTTCAGCCTATGGATAAATCCCCATAAATCTTCAGAATATTGACAAAGTAACACAGGCCACATTCACACCACACATTTAAAGTGCTCTGATACCATTTTATGCTGGTGGCAAGGAAACAATAGGTATATATAGAAAGGAGAATTCCTAGATACCAAGATGCAAGTTTGGGGCAAGTACACTTTGGTGAGAGAACCCCAAAAGCAATTTAAAATCACAAAATATGCAGCAGAGTAAAGTGTGGAAATATGCCCTTCCAAGTTCCTTCCAAAGTTTCCAGCTTCCCCTAAGACAGAAAAAGACTACATGTTTGGTAAGTTAAAAATGGTTTACTTACAAACACTCCAAAGGTCAGATTCATGTGCTTTTCCATACAGCATTCAGAAAAATGTTGTACTGGCAGTGATACCTGGCTTAGTTACAGTGGTGGAAATCCCTACATTATTGGTATAGGGAATCAAGAGAGGCTTGTTAGAGCCATGCAGTCTGATCTTGGAGCAAACAGCTCAGGCCTCTTTACGCACTGAGCTTCTCAGGTAGACTGAGGTACAAAAAATAGGCTTCATTTCCTTCCTCCTAAGGTGAGCGGAAGTGACCTAGCTAAGCCTGGCAGGCCAGCTTACTCTCTGGCATTAACACCTTCATGCATTAATTAGACTTAAGCATGTTGGTTATATGAGGCTGATTATCTCCTCCTCCTCCTCCTCCTCCTCTTCTTCTTCTTCTGCATCTCATATCCATCTTTGGATATACACCTCTTCAAGTTACTTCCAACGTTCTCTGTGGTTTGCTGTCTGCATCCACCTAAGCCCTGCTGTTAGTTTTAGCTTGTCCACCCACCACATAGATGGCTGTCCCCTTGGTCCTTTAAAATAGTAAGGTCTCCACACTCACACTGCTTTGTTGGGGGGGGGGCTCTATTTCCCACAGAAAGCTACAATTCATAGAGTTCCCTGGGAAGGCAGGTTGGTTGTTAATCTACTTTGGGAATGGTAGCTCTGGGAGGGAAGCAGGGGTCCCCTAACAACTCTCATCACCCTTAACAAACTACAGCTCCCGAAATTATTTGGGGAAAACCATGACTGGTTTAAAGTGGTATCCCAGTGCTTCAGGGGTGTGCGGAAGGAGGTAGAATGATCTGCACAAGAGACAAGGAAAGAGAAGCTGGGATTGAGTTTGGGCTGATGGAGGCCTTGTCCATCACTGAGCACACATCCCATGTGGAGACTATCCTTTGCTGCTCTGTGTAATTTGCAAGGTGTCCTTTGAAGCAGTTAGCGATGTTTCCCAGCTTCATTAGCTCTTTGCCATCTGCTGCCTTGATGACACTGGAAGAGAGAGAGAGAGAGAGACGGAGTGACTTCGCACAGTTCTTGACACCGTCAAAGATTGACTTTTACCTTCCTTGACTCTGATGTTCTAATTCCACACTTTTATTTCCTACTGATTAATCTCTGCCTGCCTCACTTCATCAGTTCCATTGCCCAATCAAAGATCCTGCCACACTCAGCTTGTTCACTTTCCCTGTATGCTGGTTCCTTGATTTCCGTAATCATATTCTCTCCATGATGCTGAATGCCTCATTCATAATCCATAGCTGTTTCATATACTCTCTTTTTTATCTCCAGTCATCAGGCACCTTATTTTCAGGCATCAATTTCATAAGCATCCATTTAGTATCTGTCACAGATTCATTTCAACTGGACATACTTTGAGCTTATTCTTTTTTTTAAAAAAAAAAGTCAGAGAAGGATGGGAGGTAGAAGAAACCATCACAAAAGGCATATCTTCCAGTGTCAACCTACGCAGGTCTGCTCAGACATAGGTTACACTGAATTCAGTGAGACTTACTCTCAGGCAGTTATGTATAGCAGGACTGGCTGACTCCAACATAAGCAATTTTTTTGGCCTCCCTCAGACCTTGCCAAGTTTGTTGGCATTGGTAGTAGCATTAATAATAACCAGAAAGGTGATGGTGATGATAATGATGATAATATAGATATGGTGCTGGGGTGCCCTGATGGAGATGCAAATTACCCACTTCCTTGTCATCAGACTGATTATGTAGTTACTTATTTAATGATTGCACCTATATCCTACCTTCCCTTCATGGATCACTGCCTTGTCGTGGCGAAGGGGCTTGAATAACTCAGAGAAGTTATGAGCTATGCCGTGCAGGGCCACCCAAGACGGACAGGCCATAGCCAAGAGTTTAGACTAAATGTCATCCACCTGGAGAAGGAACTGTCAATCCACTCCAGTATTTTGCCAAGAAAACTCCATGGACATAAAAAAGGAGAAGCGTTGAGAAGAAAGTGAGTTTCCAGTTCATGGGGTCACGGAGAGTCGAACACGACTAAGATGACTAAACAACAACAATATCCTACCTTATCTCCATAGAGCACAAGGCAGCCCACATGGTTCTCCCACTTCCCAGATCTTCACAACTAGCTTGTGAGGTAGGTTAGGCTGAGAGGCAGTGGCTGGCCCAAGCACACCCAGTTGAGCTGCACTGTTCAGAGTGGATTCAAACCCTGGCCTCCCGGGTCCTAGTCTGACACTCTAACCACTATGCCACACTGGCTGACAAGCAGCAAAGGGGTCTTCATGAATCAGCTGGTGTTGCCTTAGCCACTCCTGGAGAGAGAGAGAGAGAGAGAAAATTGAGATCAACTCTCTGCGTCTTCTTGGCACCCATTTCTCAAGTTTATCCTCTTAAGATTCTTTGCCTTGCTTTTCTATCGTGAAAGCTCACTCCCCACACCC
This sequence comes from Podarcis bocagei, assembly GCF_964188305.1. Classification (NCBI taxonomy): domain Eukaryota; kingdom Metazoa; phylum Chordata; class Lepidosauria; order Squamata; family Lacertidae; genus Podarcis; species Podarcis bocagei. The sequence goes on along the minus strand of NC_138137.1, from coordinate 46,117,233 downwards.
CAGTTTAAAAACTTCAGCTGTATCACTATGAAGTTTCCTCTTTGTAAATGTGCAAAAGGCTTCACTTCTTTAAACTTTCCTCATAATCTAGCTGCACCCCTCCAAAGCAATTATAGTTCCTCTTTTTTTTCCTTTTTAAGTGTAGATGCAAACTAAGACAAAGGCTTCATCAAGCCCCTTCCCTGCCACCATTTTTATTCTTAGCAATTCTCATTAATGTTATTTTTGCTTCTCTCTGTCTCTCTCTCCCCACCCCTGTGATTTAGAATAAAACTTAAACTTCCCAAAGTCATGTCTCATTAAGTTTTATACTTTTCTGATACTGGCTTTTGCCTTCATATTCTTCCTCACAGATGGCTGGGCTTTCCTGGCATATAACTTCCCATGGCAAAAAGGCCACAATCCACTGGCCTCTTGTGTAGACCCCATTACAACGAATGGAGCATGTGGGGGAATGATGTTGCCAATGTGCAAGCTCCATTCATTTCAATGAAGCCACAGAAAAGAGGCATGGTGTATACTGTATGTTGTCTTTTCAGTTTGCTCCTGCAGAAGGGGAAAATGCTTTTATAAATCATTAAAATATCACTGGGCTATAAGAAAATTGCAGCTGGAGTGTGTAAGGCTATAGGAATATTGCAGCCAGGGTGTGGTTGGCTGTTGCTGGCATATTTCAAACTAGCTGTGGTCAAACATTCTATAGGCTGTTGTTTCTTTAGAAATTGCGAGGCTGGGGACTTTTTGAGAAGAAAAAAACAAGTTGTTGCAAATTTCTGAAGAAATAGAGTATCTTTAGCAACTGTGGGGGTTTTTTTTGCAAAGCAGGTAGCTAAAACAGGTGTTACACACTTCAGTGAAATAAAATAACATAGCCTTATTGCTAAAATAGTATATAAGGGTACAGAGGCTTGACCAAATAAGGGGCTTTGGAGGATGGGAAAAATTAACCAAATAAGGGGCTTTGGGGGTGAAAGAGGGAGTGGGGGTTGGATTTTACATTACAATAGGCGGACGTGATAGGTGTGAACTTTGAACGCTCCTCTCTAGTGGGCAGCGAAGGAGGGACTTGCACTCGGGGAAAGGGTTTATATATTCATGTTTTTTATAAGTAAGGATGTGCCTGCCTTTTCAGGTCACCCACTTGCAAGTGTTTGTTTTCAATAAAATATTGCTGCTTCATCAACTTTGCCCAGGCTTTATTATTTCAAAAGAGTCCAGGACCTAAGTCCTGGGGACCAGCGTTTATATCTCACAATGCCATGTTCCTGAAATGTGGATCGTGTGGCCACATTCCACTACCCACAAAGCATTTAAAAGGTGCAGAAAAGATGATGATAAAATTGCTTGGGACAAATTCATGGAGGATAAGGCTATGTCCTACCTCCATGGCTGGAGGCATTTTGCCTCTGAATATCAGTTGCCAGGAATCACAGGTAGGGAAATTTGCTGTTGCGCTCAGGGGGGCTTCCCATAGGCATCTGGTTCGCCACTGTGAGACCAGGATGCTGGGCTAGATGGGCCCTTGGCCTGATCCTGCAGGGCTCTCCTTGTGTTCTTATGAGAAATCTTCCTTCTTTCCTTCATTCTGTTCGGTAAGAAACTTTTTCTTTTCATGTTGCAACAACCTTGTTGTGTGCCTACTTCTTTATTCCCGAACTGTGTGTTTTTTTTCCATTTCATTTATACCAATTATGCCGCCGTTCCATCTTTCTCCCTTCCTGCAACTTCTAAATATGAAATATGATTGAAACAGTTGACATTTCTATGAGAGACCTTAGCAGGGATTCCGGAGAATTGCTTTTGCACACCAGAATGAGCTTTTTCTTAAAAACGTTCTCGCCTCATGTGAACTTCATAAGATAGGAAGCTGCCTTAGACTGAGTCAGACCATTGGTCCACCTAGTTTAGTATGGTACATCTAGTTTGGTATTACAGTGGTACCTCTGGTTGCGAACAGGATCCGTTCTGGAGGCCCGTTCGCAACATGAAAAGAGCACAACTTGAAGCACCGTATCTGTGCAGGTGTGTGGCACGATTTGGTGCTTGTGTGCATGCACGAGCAGCGAAACCCGGAAGTAACCCTTTCCAGTACTTCTGGGTTGCCGCAGGATGTAACCTGAAAGAACGTAACATGAAGCAAACATAACATGAGGTATGACTGTATCTGCACTGAGAGAGAAGCAGCTCAGGGCTTCTACTCCTCTGTGTGGCCTTCTCCTGAGGCCACACATCCCACCATTCCTACTTGCAGACCCACCAAGTGTCCCTTTTCTACAGTGACAATTTTGGATTTACAGAAGCCATCCCAGTTTCTGATTTGATTCTGGAATGTCCCGCTTCTCCTTCTGATGTCCCTATTTTCAACAGAGAAACGTTGGAGGGTATGGGGTTATGTGACCCCCAAACCAAGGATGTAAGTAACTATACAACCTCTGAAGGCAACCCTGTATAGGGAAGGTTTTTAAAAAAGGTTTCATGCTTTATTATGTTTTTATATATGTTGGAAGCCGCCCAGAGTGGCTGGGGCAATCCAGTCGGATGGGTGGGGTTTAAATAATAGGCACCACCCTTTCCAACTTCTCCCTTGCAGTTTCACTTGAGGTTTGTGGTGTTATTTGTTGTCTTAGAAGCAACTAGGATTTTCTCAAGGGCTAAGATGGAGAGCACACAGGCCAGTAGCCAGACTGTGATAGTTGGTGTCCCAGGGGACACCTGTGGACTTGGTTGGGGCATAGAGTTAGGGTTAGTTTCCCACATACCTCTCTAGCACTGCATTTCCTCTGGGTTGCAATGTGGCAACCCTCATTACAACAGTGGGCAGTTCAGGCCTGTGCGTATTCCTTCTGGGAATTCCATGAAAACTGCTGAAAACCGCTATCACAATCCCTAGAAATCCCCAGGCCTTCAACTATGATGAATGGCAAAACTCACATTAACCAGTAGTACGGGTTTTAGATCCAGCAGCAGTGTTTCTTTTGGGAAGTAATTCATTATACTAATAAGTTTTATACAGATAAATTACTTTGCAAAGAGATGGTTGCATTAATCTTCTTTTTTGAAAAGATGAACTCTGGAGAAGTTTCCCGCTACCTCTCAAGCACAGATTATTTTTCTGACAATTTCTCTCCCTGCCTGTCATTCCTGTCTTAAGCATGACTGATGATTTCATATATTCCTTCTTATCCAGAACAGCCACAGGAAATTTCAATATAACTCACATGCAGGCCACAAATGTCTATTTCACCAAAAGCTAGGACTATTCAAGAGTAATCTATCCTTCCAGCAGGAAAAAAAGTCATCCAAGTTACATTCCATATCAGTCCCCCCCCCCCTTTTGCTATACTGCAACTTGTATTTGTAATTGTGATGTTCATCTGTTTAGACGGCAATACTGGTTTCTTTCCATATAGTGTTTGCACTACTATCATACCCTGCAAGTGTCCTGAAAAAGCTGGGACGTTCCCTTTTTTCCAACGAGAACATGGCAGCCATTTGGGGTGTCGTGATTTGTGTGTGCTTTCCTGGAGTTGTGATCTCGCATGGTGTCCCAAAATGTGCGTTTTTGGGTGCCATGAGAACACAGCCTTCACAAAAGTGCATATTTTGGGCTCCATGATCTTGCATGAGTCACGTGACTTGTGTGGGAGCATGGACGGGAAGACGGGAACCCCGGTTTTAGGACTCAACATGATGGAGGGTATGTAATATATCCTTGGTAACAAGGCCAGCCCTGCCAATGGGCAAAGTGAGACAGCTGCCTCAAGCATAAGATGCAGATCAGTGAGGAACAAGATGGAGCACAGAGTGTGTTTGCATTGCCAGTACTAGGGCAGCTTGCTTGCTCCCCTCAGGTGCAGGGAATGGTGCTGCCTCATCATAAGTACAGTGGTACCTCGGGTTAAGAACTTAATTCATTCTGGAGGTCCGTTCTGAACCTGAAACTGTTCTTAACCTGAGGTACCACTTTAGCTAATGGGGCCTGCTGCTGCCGCTGCGCCACCAGAGCACGATTTCTGTTCTCATCCTGAAGCAAAGTTCTTAACCCGAGGTACTATTTCTGGGTTAGCGGAGTCTGTAACCTGAAGCATCTGTATCCCGAGGTACCACTGTATTGATTCCTCTTCTCCCAGGCCTTTGGCTAATTGAACCATCTATATCTGGAAATATCTGGAAGTCCCCCTTTGTTGCAGCTACTGCTTCCATTTCAGTCTCCAGGTTTTGGTGAAAGAAAGGGAATATATTACTGCCTCTGGACTGTGGTTCCATCTTGGCTTTTTTTATTCTGAGCATATGCAGCAATATGTAATTGATGAATTAATAGGCTTTATACTGGAGACACCATCCTGCTCTATCAGTTCTGTGACGGTTCTCCAATGTTCCCTCAGTATTGCATCTTCAGTTCAACTCCACCCATGTTCCCATCACCCCAGTTCCTTCTTTCTTCTCCCAGTGCAAGGAAGTTGCACTACGACACCATTCTCCAATACCTTCAATTTTTTGACACTTTTTTTTATTGCTGTGATCAATTATCACTCATTTGTTGCAAAACCCTGCAGGAATGCTATTATCCGGTATCAACAGGATGTGTGTGGGAGTGTGAGAGAGAAGCCAGATACATTTTGGCACATTGCCTAAGCAGGAGTAAACAAAGAAGCAGAATATTGGTAGTATAAAAAATTATGGGATTTTAGCAGGAAACTATGGGACATTATACTGCAGCAGTATAACCAAGCGCCCCCCCCAACTTTTGGTGGGATAAATTGTATTGAAAGTGTGATTGCGTATAACCACCCCAATAACAAATGAAGATGAATGCACAATAAAAAGAGAGCCAGGAAGAACCCTAGGATTTGAACATTTAAAAGGCAACAAGAATGATGGGCAGAGAAGAGAAATGGGGTGGACATAGCAGGATAGTGGCATATTGGCATAAATGTATGGAAGAGGACTCACAGGTGTTCATAACTTTGTCCACCTGTGTCCAGCTTTTGAGCCAAGACCACATAAATGAATAGGAGTGCTCTCTATTTTTTAAGAGGAATGCAGGCAGCTAACTAACATAGAAACATGACTTTCATTTTTCAAAAGTGACTAAGGAGCCAGGTAATTTTTCATTGGTAGCTTACCAGATGTAGGCTCTAGTCCTAAATGTGATCAACAATCAAGCTTAGAGACACATTTTTGTTGCATGCTAGCAGTTGAAATATAGAGAATATGTCTGTAATGCTGAAACATATCCACCATATGTACCAATTTGCCTGATCAAATGCCTGCTTTCTTCCTTCGGTTTCAGATCTAATGATTTGGCTGAAAACTATAGCTCTAGGAAGTGAGATTAATAGCACAGTTTAAGCTATAGAGATCTGCAGAACCGGAATATAAAAATGTGTGTCTTCCAGCTGGTAGAAAAAAAATATGAACTCCAATATTTGTGTTCTTGTGTGGCTTCCCTTTATTTCAGTGAGCTCTGATGTCACCACTGAATTTGAATTTACCCTACATTAAATCTTTTTTTAAATTCCTCTTCAAAAACAAAACAAAACAACAACTCACCATCATTTGCAGCAATGCCACGCACTATGTGTGCAGTCTTAAATATCTTGGCAACAATGTGCCATCTAAGAATTTGTTCTCCCTGACCTTACTCTCCAAGCAGGATGGTAGGTGAGTCTTGTTCACACGTTATGCTGAGCACAAGTGCCTCTACAGGTGTATAAGCATGTGTATGAAAGATTGTACACTTGTACAATCTATGCACAGGTTCACTGACGGTACATGTGTTGAACATTGCACGTGAATACCTGGTTAATTGTATAGTTCAGCTTTTGCGTACACAGGTATACCGCTTGTATTCTCATTAAATGTGTGGAAACTGCTAAATCAAGAAAAAAGTGATCTACCATTAAAGAAAGTCTTCGTACATCCTTACTCCAGTTAGGTCTGGGAAAGACTCTTATCGGAGATAATGGTGAGCTACTGCCAGTTGGTGTTAACAATACTGTGCTAGATGGACTTCAGCTATGACTTCATATTTGGCGGCTGCCTATGTTTGTTCTCTACTTCCAAGCCTAGCACATGACTGATGGTGTGTTATTTGCTGGTGTGAAACCTATTTGAGAAACTTGATCACAGGCCAGAAACATAGAATCACAGAACTGTAGAATTGGAGGGACCCGTAGAGTCCCCTAGTCGAAACCCCCACAATGCAGGAATCACAGGTAAAGAATCTCTGACAGATGGCCGTCCAATCTCTAAAAACCTCCAAAGAAGGAGAGCCCAGCACTTTCCAAGATCAAGCCATTTCCTATTTGCCTCCTACTGCAAGTAGGGACGCGGGTGGCGCTGTGGTCTATACCACTGAGCCTCTTGGGCTTGCCAACCAGAAGGTTGGCGGTTTGAATCCCCATGATGGGATGAGCTCCTGTTGCTCTGTCCCAGCTCCTGCCAACCTAGCAGTCCGAAAGGACGCCAGTGCAAGTAGATAAATAGGTACCGCTGTGGCAGCAAGGTAAACGGTGTGTCTGTGTGCTCTGGCTTCTGTCACGGTGTCCCGTTGCACCAGAAGCAGTTTAGTCATGCTGGCCGCATGACCCAGAAAGCTGTCTCTGGACAAATGCCATCTCCCTTGGCCTGAAAGCAAGATGAGCGCCGCAACTCCATAGTTGCCTTTGACGGGACTTAGCCGTCCAGGGGTCCTTTACCTTTTTTACCTTATACCCTATTGCAAGCTTGGTGTCCCTGCGTGGTTCCTCCACCTCAGTTGCTGCTTGTTTTTAGGGAAATAATGTTCGGAGGATGAACTTGGAAATATCTATGAATCATTTCTAAAGCTCCTACAAAACATTTACAAGTTTGTAGGCACAAACTGCTCGCTCCCCCGCCCCAAGATTACCAATGCCGAAATTGCTGCCCGAGTCCTGACCATCTGTTTCCCAACATGCAATTTAAAGCCATACAAATGACAAGCTGTTTTTAGTATGATTTGAGCATCCAAACTCTTTCGGACTTGGCACGGCTCCATTTCTTTTGATCACATGTTTCTGTCTCACGCACAGAATGAAATCGGTCTGAAATTGCCACAAGACTCTCATGCCAATCTGTGTTTAAATGTCAAAATAGATAAACAAGCAAAGAAGAACCCAAAACATTGGACGACAAAGCTAGAAACGGTCTTTGGGGTATAGTTAAATGAGTCCAGGGGAGTGTGCAGTTATTTGAAACGGGTTAAGGAGAGAATGCTATTGCAGGAAAGGAATGCCAGTGTCAGTGTCAGAAAAAGGTTTGTGGAGGGGGAGAAGCCAAGGGGATGTTGGGAGGAGTGTAAACTGTGTCTCATATGTTAGATTTAGTTATTTAAAGAAGGGATGGTGGGAACAGGATGATTGAGCTGGTGGAAATGGGGAAACTGACCAGATCTGAAAACCATGTGTTCCCTACAGAGGTGCCAACTTGAATAAAATATGGGGGGGGGGCAAGCCCTGGATAATTGATCACAAGACACAGCACATGTACACCATTTGAAAGCCAATGCCCAGCAACTTTGGGGGGTATGGCCCCCTCAAATATTTTATGGAGTGTGAAGGAATCTTAGCCCCTAGGAGTTGGCTCGAATGGTTCCCAATCCATAGTATGCAAAAGAAAGTCAGCTGGCATCCTTTATATATACATAAGACTAGGTTTTTCCCCTAAAAAATAATGTAAAAAATTAGGGAGGCACCTTATACACAGATATATCTCCCCCCATTTTCTTAAATCTGAGTCCCCAAAAATACTGAGCCTCTTGGACTTGCCGATCAGAAGGTCGGCGCTTCGAATCCCCGTGACGGGGTGAGCTCCTGTTGCTCGGTCCCAGCTCCTGCCAACCTAGCAGTTTGAAAGCATGCCAAAAAGTGCAAGTAGATAAATAGGTACCACTCCGGTGGGAAGGTAAATGGTGTTTCTGTGTGCTGCTCTGGTTTTGGTGTTCCATTGTGCCAGAAGTGGCTTAGTCATGCTGGCCACATGACCTGGAAAAACTGCGGACAAACGCTGGCTCCCTCGGCCGGTAAAGCGAGATGAGCGCTGCAACACAAGTCGTCCATGACTGGATTTAACTGTCAGGGGTCCTTTACCTTTACCTTTTATACATGGGGGAGTCTTACAGATGGAAAAATACAGTATATTTATTTTATAAAGATATTTATTGACCACCGTTTCATAAAACAGTATTAAAGCAGTTTACACCCAAACTTCATAAAACCATAGAGTAGGTGGGCAGCCTCCTTCGCCTATACCCCATGTATTTGAAGCACACACAACCCCGAATCCTAGCTTACCCATCGCAGAGCTACAGTTCCCAGTCCCCTTGACAAATTACAGTTCCAAGGGTTCTTGGGAAGGGGGTTATATGTGGTTTAAGTGCATGACATATACACAGCCCTTAACCAATAGCGGTTTCTTGGTAACATGCTGTGGACTGGGGGAGACACCCACCTGTACGATTCCTGTACTTTCCATATGCTTAAATCTTAATCCCAGCAGAATAATTTAGGATGAAGGAAAACAGAAATGGAAAAGGCCAGATCATTCAGAAGAGAGTTTTTGTTTCAGGGCCGCGTTGTTTGGAGGAGCGTTGCTCACAGTGCTCTGGGACGTGGCAGTCTGTGATTAATCCTTCTAGGTAGTGTGGCTGTCTCAGAATAATCAGGTGAAAATAATAAACACAAAGGGATGCTCGCCATGTACTCCAAACGGTGAGCTTCACGTTCCATTCTGGGAACTGCGGAAGAGAGGTGTAATAAAGGAGTCAACTATAACAGGAAACACTAATAAACCAGGGACAAACTTTCATAACCTAGTATTCTCTCAGGACTTTCCCTTGATAATAAACACTTGTCTCGGGGAAATAAACCACAGCCTGTGCTCTCTTTCAGCCGAGTCTTGCTTATTCGAAAGGAAAAGGTGTATTACCACAGTCATTTCTGCTTTCCCCGTCCCTCTGATCACCTGGACCCCATGGGACCTTCATGCTAGGAAGATATTCATTCAAGGCGCATGCCAGAGATGGCAATAAGACCACACGGTTGTAACAACATCATCTCTCTTGTGGGGGGCCTCGGAAATTGGTGGCATGCCTAAAGACGGTCTAGCAGTTTCCCCATGGACAGGAATTGATCCTAATCCCTCCAGCAGTGAAGTTTTGATTGCTCCTTGTATACCGATCACAGAAAATATAGGATTCCACAAATAATAATAGGGTTTCTCCAGGTGTTTGTGCATGGATGCGCATGCACATCTCCCGCTGCTCTGAGAGCACTGCAGAAATGGGCATTGGCTAGTAGGTTAGGACTGCCATATGCCTGGTTTATGAAAGGGGTTTATTTTTTTAAAAAGCTCATCAGTTTTGGTGGTTTCCTGGTTTTTACTTTTTGAAATATGGCAACCCTTTAGTAGGTTCAGGTAGGTAGCCATGTTGGTCGAAATTAAAAAAAAAACTTTTTTTGTCCAGTAGCACCTTAGAGACCAAGTAAGTTTTTTCTGGGTATAAGCTTTCGTGTGCATGGACACTTCTTCAGAAAAACTGAAAGAGAAGTCACCAGACCCCCAGTGGGGGTTTTCTCCAAAGGGTAGCAGGAGATGGGTGATTGAGTCAATGGGTATGGTAAACCTGTTGATGACTGCTAACGACTGCAATTAGTGCTACAGGAAAAAGCAAGGGATAGTATGCAGATGATTAACATATATAATGAGACAGAAATCCAATATCTCTATTCAGACCAGGTCTCTCAATAGTTTTCAGCAACTTCTCTTTCCAGTCTATTTCTGAAATTCTTTTGTAATAAGACAGCTGCTTTGAGATCCTTTATTGAATGTAATAATAATAATAATAATAATAATAATAATAATAATAATAATAATATCTTTATTGTCATTGCCCCCTTCGGGGACAACGAAATTACTTGACTGCTCCATAAAAACACTAATTAAACAATACAGTATAATACAGCAAGGGAGATTAGATGACTTTCAAAGTCCGGGCTTCCCATTCAGGGCCGAGATCGCTCTGGAGAAGAAGCTGTTCTTAAGACGGCTCGTTCTTGTCTTCATCGTCCTGTATCTCCGTCCCGACGGCAAGAGCTCGAAGAGACAGTGACCAGGATGCGATGGATCTTTTACTATGTCCAGTGCCTTCCTATGGCACCTTGTGGCATAAATCTGCTCTAAGGTGGAGAGTGGGCAGCCAACAATGCTCTCTGCTGCCAATTCCTGGGAAATTGAAGTGTTCTCCTACTGGCTTCTCTGTCTTGTGATTCCTGATGTCAGATTTATGTCCATGTATCCTTTGGCTTAGGGTTTGGCCTGTTTGTCCAATATAGAGATCTGAAGGCCATGGTGGTTCTGCTGCCATGTTCTGGATGAATGGGAGCATCCAAGCACTCTTTGGGTAAATTACTCTAAAGTGGATATTACTAAAGCAGCCTTACCCAATCTGAATTTTCCAGTTGCCGAAACGTAATTCATGCTCTGTTGCAGCCTTTTCCAACCTGATATCCTCAAGATATTTTGGACAACCACTTGCATAGCCTTAGCAGAATGGTTTCTGTCGCTGGGGCTATTCAGAGGTGTCATCCAAAACAGCTGTATGTCAGCAGGTTGGATCTAAGGCTCACTTGAGCATGAATGACTTGCGGTCAATTCATAAACTAACTTCAGGTGATGATGGACTGAATGATGATTGTGCTGAAACAGGTACAGATATAAGGCCTGAAGCTTTTGCCATCATTACCTTTCAAGGCCCAAATCACAGTTATGGTCGATTTTTTCCTCATTCTCAGTTGAATCAAATCATTACATTACGCTTTACTATTATGGGGTATGCTTTTATTAACTTGAAATTTCACTCTGAATTTTTTGCTAGGAAGGTTTAATGAAAATGATGGCTATCCCTGGCTTTGCCAATTTTTGTTTTTTAACATAAAGGATTCAGCTGTATCAGACATCGTGAAAAATGTGCTGTTTTCCTAATGTGTTTTCTCCCTGTTTTTATGAAACCCTGAATCTATGTGCAAGAGGTGCAATTTATTAAATGTCATGGATGGGTCATCTGACCAGTAGTTTGAGCAAGAAATTCATATCCCATGATTCTGAAGGCTGAAAGGTTAATACATAACAGATGCTGCTTTGGAGGAAACCATTACAGGCAATGCTTTTCAATCAATGAGATGCTATTATGAGCAATAGAGCCAATTTCTTTTAATCAATGAACCTTTATTACTACATTTACTAAGAAAGAAACTGTATGCAGTTCATATAAAACAGGCTGCAGTCTTCTGCCAGCGCTCCGCTTTGGAAAACCTCCACTCTCTTTCACATGCTCTGAGGTTTCTTTCGTAGCCTCCATTTTAACTTAGCAGGTAATGCAGTATAAATTTGGACATGAACCCACATTTTAATTACAGGGACATAGATCAGATTTGAGAAATGAGAGAATCATAGAGTCGGCAGAGCCCCATTCAGCTACCTACTGGTTAACCACTGTTGTAGATCAAAACCACTGGGTGACAAGTTTATTTGTTTATTTGAATGTCAAGTTTAGCAAAGAATGGGAAGAGGGAAAAGACGATACAGTGGTACCTCGGGTTACAGATGCTTCAGGTTACAGTCATACCTTACATTATGTTTGCTTCATGTTGTGTTCTTTCAGGTTACGTCCTGCGGCGATCCAGAAGTACCGGAAAGGGTTAGTTCCGGGTTTCACCGCTTGCACATGCGCAGAAGCACAAAATGACGTCATGCACAGAAGCGCCAAATCTCAACCTGTGCGTGTGAAAACGTGCCGCTGCAGGTTGTGCTCTTTTCGTGTTGTGAACAGGCCTCTGGAACGGATCCCGTTCACAACCAGAGGTACCACTGTACAGACGCTTCAGGTTACAGACTCCGCTAACCCAGAAATAGTACCTCAGGTTAAGAACTTTGTTTCAGGATGAGAACAGAAATCACACAGCGGCGGTGCAGTGGCAGCAGGAAGCCCCATTAGCTAAAGTGGTACCTCAGGTTAAGAACAGTTTCATGTTAAGAACGGACCTCTGGAACGAATTAAGTCCTTAACCTGAGGCACCACTGTATTAAAAGAGAAAGAAAAACACACAACGTCTGTCTCTTGTTCCCTTATAATTTGCTCTCAGCGTGAGGGCTTCCCCCTCCAGACCTCTTTTCTCCTCTCACCTTTCTTTGGGTGCTTCTTTAGAGAGTATCAAGTTCTTATCTCTGTTTCCTGAAACTGCTTGCTCCACAAGCAGTATGAAGTGTGTCCCAACAATCCCTCTCCTTCTTTCTAATCTCCTCCTTCACTTTGCTTTCCTTTTCCTAACTCCTCATCAAGCCCACATCCTACTTTCAGCATTTCTGCTATATGCTGAGACAAGGGGCATGCCCTCCAACCTGACCTTGTTCGTTGCTGGTGAAGCTTCCTGCAAAGACTCACAGAGCCATGACACCACAGATGCTGTCTCCACACATGCTGTTTTCGCTTGAATAGCAATTGATGGCTCTCACGCTTTCGGCAGAGTGCATCCTTCACTGATACTTCCACCATCCCATGGCAGCTCCTCATTAGAGCTGAGTGCCGTTTCAGTTGGGGGGTTGAGCTTCCAGCAGCTGCACCTTCTCTGGGTGATGGACAGGACCAGGAGGGTCTTTCTCTTGCTTTGACATTACTCATGGGGGGTGGGGGCGGCAGAGGGACCAGCCCTAACAACATTCAGTTTGTGATCATCAGTTCTGGAGATCAGTTCTACTATGGTTCTCCAGCTGATGGTGCAAGGTGTAGGTCATCTTGCACTCAGAATAGATCCACTGAAATTTATGGACCCAAATTATTCCTGTTCAGTAATTTTAGTGGATCTACCCTGAGTATGACTGGCATGACATAAAACTCTCTTTTCTTTTCTTCTGTATAAAGAATGCATCCATTTTTATTGTCATCACAAAAGTACCATTTCAAAATGCACATGGATTAAGAGCTTGTATTTCCCCCAATGATTTTTTTTTTCATATTCAGAACCAAATATGTTTTCTTAACGTGCCCATCATTATTTTTGTCTATTTTTAAAAATGTGAGCCTCTTCTTAATTTGATGTTGTTGTTTTCTTATTTTGCAATATAGGCAAAAGGGAAAACATATTTTAAGCAGAAATGGGTTTGTTTTAATCATATCCTCTTTTTTTGAGATTATCTTTTAAATCTCCAAATTAAAGATTAAAAAACTCTAGGATTGAAGGTCACCAAATACATTCCCACTTCTTAAGAATGACCATTTGGCCACATCTCCATAAGCCAAAACCTGATTTTGAATAGATTAGAATCCTTACTTCACCCATACTTAGCATACTAACTCTGAGGACACATGTCCTTTCACTACTTTTAAATCCCCCCCCAAGCCCACCTGATGAATCAGACCAATGGCCTATCTAGTGCAGCATCCATTTCTCACAGTGGCGAATCAGATGCCAGGTGCACAATGCTTCTGTATTCCTTATGCCGTGTACTTCCATTCCTAAGAAGATAGGTGTTGGGTTCTTTACAGAATGTGATGACATTACCTGTAAATGTCACTTGCAGATTGCAACATTGTCACTGAATGTAGAGTCTCTGTGCTTCTTCTTGCCACAAGGGTGTTGGGGGTAGTCCAACGTGAGAGATAAAAAGAGGGGAAAGGAAGCAACTACATTACAATTCAAGAAGGACACTGACAAACTGGAACGTGTCCAGAAGAGGGCAACCAAAATGGTCAAAGGCCTGGAAACGATGCCTTATGAGGAACGGCTAAGGGAGCTGGGCATGTTTAGCCTGGAGAAGAGAAGGTTAAGGGATGATATGATAGCCATGTTCAAATATATAAAAGGATGTCACATAGAGGAGGGAGAAAGGTTGTTTTCTGCTGCTCCAGAGAAGCGGACACGGAGCAATGGAGCCAAACTACAAGAAAGAAGATTCCACCTAAACATTAGGAAGAACTTCCTGACAGTAAGAGCTGTTCGACAGTGGAATTTGCTGCCAAGGAGTGTGGTGGAGTCTCCTACTTTGGAGGTCTTTAAGCAGAGGCTTGACAACCATATGTCAGGAGTGCTCTGATGGTGTTTCTTGCTTGGCAGGGGGTTGGACTCGATGGCCCTTGTGGTCTCTTCCAACTCTATGATTCTATGATTCTATGATTACATTTGGATTCATTGATGGATGAGAGGGAAAACAGAACTATGCTTTTCCTTTTGGGGCAAGTTACAGGTAAGTGTATGCCATCAAATGCCAACAGTGCCCTTCAGCTCTCTATATTGGACAAACAGGCCAAACCCTACACCAAAGGATAAAGGGTAAAGGTAAAGGGACCCCTGACCATTAGGTCCAGTTGTGACTGACTCTGGGGTTGCAGCGCTCATCTCGCTTTATTGGCTGAGGGAGCTGGCATACAGCTTCGAGGTCATGTGGCCAGCATGACTAAGCCGCTTCTGGCGAACCAGAGCAGCTCATGGAAATGCCGTTTACCTTCCCGCCAGAGCGGTACCTATTTATCTACTTGCACTTTGACGTGCTTTCGAACTGCTAGGTTGGCAGGAGCAGGGACCGAGCAACAGGAGCTCACCCTGTCGCAGGGATTCGAACCACGGCCTTCTGATCGGCAAGTCCTAGGCTCTGTGGTTTAACCCACAGCGCCACCCATGTCCCAAAGGATAAATGGACATAAATCTGATACCAGGAATCACAAGACAGAGAAACCAGTAGGAGAACACTTCAATCTCCCAGGACATTCTATACAAGATCTCAAAGTAGCTGTCTTATTACAAAAGAATTTCAGAAATAGATTGGAAAGAGAAGTTGCTGAATTGTAACTTATTACCAAACTTAAAACCATGGAGAGACCTGGACTGAATAGAGACACTGAATTCTTATCTCATTATACATGATAAGGCTATTTTTAGCCATCTCACCCCTTGCTTTTTCCTGTAAGACCAATTGCAGTCGTTAACAGTCGTCAACAGGTTTACCACACCTATCAGCTAATCACCCATTCCCACCACCCTTCTGAGTAATACCCCTCCCCACCCTCTCACTATATATAAGGGTCTGGTGACTTCTGTTTTGTATCTGAAGAAGTGTGCATGCACACAAAAGCTCATACCAATAACAAACTTAGTTGGTCTCTAAGGTGCTACTGGAAGGAATTTTTTAAATTTTGTTTCGACTTTTGGGGCAAGTTTGAGTGGGTGCAACAGCTGCCCATCCCTTTGATTGGGCTTGGAAGAGAAATGTAAGCATCTCAAAATTATTTGCAGTTACAGGAGGATGCAGATTGTTTACTTTTTTATTATTGGTTTTGTTATTCAGCTGCATCACAAGATTAATCAGATTATGCATAGACTTTTTGTTTGTCTAAGGAAACTTTTTTCCCCTAAAGGAGCCCAGCAGACAATTTCATTTTGCAGTCAGTAATAAATCTTCCTTGTCTCCCTCTGCCCCCAAATGCTTAATCTTTATTTGCAATTGTGGGGACTATCTGTAACACCTGTAGATCTTTTCAAAGCAATAAATGTTTCCAGGTTTCCTGTGAGTACTGTGGATAATGCCTGTTGATCTGGAGAAACAAATCTGGTGCAAGTTCTTAAAAAAAAAAAGTTATTCTGTTAAATAACTTTGCTTTGGCCATTTCCTTAACCCAACTTTTATACAATGCAGGATTCTGGGACTAACTTAGAACAGGATGAGGATGGGATTTTTACTCTTTCCTTCCATGCTTCTGTTGCAATAAAATCCCCCCAAACCACCATTTATATTCCCATTCTGAAATTCTGATCACACACAGCTGTTACTCACCCTACACTCCTGATCACGTACGGCTGCTGTTTGCGGTGACAAAACATTAATGGAGGTAAAGACTACCAATGGCTGCTCTCCATGATGGCTATACAGTGGTACCTTGATTTTCAAACTTAATCCGTTTCGGAAGTCTGCTCCAAAACCAAAGCATTCCAAAACCAAGGCGCACCTTCCCATAGAAAGGAATGCAAAATGGATTAATCCGTTCCAGACTTTGAAAAAACAACCCCTAAAACAGCAAATTAACATGAATTTTACTATCTAACGAGGCCATTGATCCATACAACGAAATCAATAAACAATGTACTGCAGCCATACAATCAACAATCAGTAGCTGAACTGGGTTCCACACAGTCACAAAAACAAAACAAAAAAGAGCCACAAAAACAAAAATGCAAAATAAATAGCAAAAACAGACAGACCTTGGCATAACACTCACAACAGAAGTGTAGCACTCCAAACAGAAGTGTAACACCCTAAACAGAGCATGTCCAGCTTCCGAAAAAAGTTTGCAAACCAGAACATTTACTTCCGGGTTTGCAGTGTTTGGGTTCCAAGTTGTTTGAATACCAAGGCGCTTGAGAACCAAGGTACCACTGTATTCTGCTTCCATGGATGAGAGGCAGTATTGCCTCTGAATACTAGTTGCTCGAAATGGTAAGAAGGCTGTGTTTTTCTTGTACTTGGGTCCTGCTTGCAGACTTGCCATAGGCATGTGGTTGGCCATTGTGAGAACAGAATGCTTGTCTAGATGATAGAGTTTGGATTTGATATCCCGCTTTATCACTCCCTTTAAGGAGTCTCAAAGCGGCTAACAATCTCCTTTCCCTTCCTCCCCCACAGCAAACACACTGTGAGGTGAGTGGGGCTGAGAGACTTCAAAGAAGTGTGACTAGCCCAAGGTCACCCAGCAGCTGCATGTGGAGGAGCGGGGACGCGAACCCGGTTCACCAGATTACGAGTCCACCACTCTTAACCATTACACCACACTGACTCTCAGATGGGCTTTTGCTCTGATCTAACAGGGCTCGCACTCCATTCTTATTCAAACAATTTACAACGGTATGTTCAACACCATTTGTAGCTTAGCTCTTGTGTAAAAGCAGGGAATGGGAACAGGAAGGGGCCATTCCTCAGGAGAAGGGGGTATTTTGCAGATAGATTGCCCATCTCCAACCTGGTGTCTTCCAAATTACTTTGTACTACAACTCCCATCACCCCCAGCCAGCATGGCCATTGGTCAGAGATGTTGAGAGTTGTTCTCAAACCATGCCTGGAAGGACACCGGTTCCCCGTCTTTGAGACAGACAGACCAATGTTCTGACTTAGCTATTCACATCTCATTCAATATGTCTTCCTCGGACACTGAATATTATAACAATAGCATGTAGAGGGCATTAGTGCTCTTTGAATGTTCTGATAAGGAGCAATCAGATGCACAGTTGCGATTCGATGAATTTGGTCCCGGGAGTGACAAAATGAATCCTGGAGCTTGATTGGGAAGCTGGGAACTGTGTGTGTGGCAGGGAGCACTTACAACTGATTCTTAATAGCAGTCATCATGGTTGTCATTGGATATAGAAATTATAAGCATTCCAACTTGCATTTGTTTGTGAATCTGCCTTGGAAGGAAAGGCTAAAAAAAACCCTCATGCTGTATAATTCTATATAGATTTTCTCAGAAGTAAGCCACAATAAGACTTACTTCCAAATACCTATACATGCATAGAACTTCTTCTCTTCTTCTTTGGCGATCACTCGTAGCCGAGTAAGATTGTCTTCCATAAACACGGTTTTAATAATAAGTCCGTAAGTGACTGTGGAGGCCAATTCTGGATCCACACGTCCTTCCACAGTGGGGACATTGGTTTCTGGGCAGGAGTTGATCACAGTGTGGATTTGCCAAACGTGCCTTCCTCTTAGCACATTTCTCTCTTGTGTCCTGAATTCGGGTGTCTTCAAAGCCCACGACACCTTTGGTAAAGACTGTTCTCCAACTGGAGCTCTTGCAGGCAAGTGATTCCCAATTGTTGGTGTTTATACTACATTTCTTTAGATTTGCCTTGAGACAGCCTTGGGAAGACAGGCAAACTAATACCAGTGTACTGGAAGAAGCAAAGATCACCAGTGTTGAAGCAATGATTCTTCAACATCAACTTCATTGGACTGGTCATGTTGTGCGGATGCCTGATTATCATCTTCCAAAGCAACTACTATAGAACTACAACCTTAGTCTCTACTGCATCATAACTAGCTTTGTTCAATAAACTGTTTGCCTCAATCTCTGCATGCAGTTGTGGTAAGGAAATTTCTCCCAATATTCCAACAAAATCTGCTTCCTTGCAATTCCCACCCATTGACTCTTGTTCTCCCCTCTTGAGAAACAGAGAGCATGTTCTTGCAATAAGGATGTCTAGGCACCATCCCATTACATGCAGATTAGATATCTCACTATTGCTGCTATCTCACTATTATTTGGCTCCTTGAGGCAGAATTACTTCAGTGATAAGATGCCACTGGGGGGAAGGCTTTGTCTGATCAGACAGAAAGATTCCCAGCTCCCAGTTTTATCTTCTCCTCTCCTTCCCCCACCCCTCCAACAACGCTGAATTTATGGTTTCAGACAAACTGTCTGATTTGCAGTTTGGTTTCTACTTAAACATCACTTCGGGAGGCAATTAATAAGCAAAGCCGAATACCAAATTAAAAGAATTATTTGTCACTTCATTATTAATAAAATAAACAGAAAGCTGTATAGATTTTTATAAAGACTTCCAGGGTTCATAAATCATTTCTGGTAGCTAACTTAGTCATGCTGCTAAGTATTTTTCAGATATTTATACTAAATGTAAAATTAATTGGTAAACTTGTAGGCATAAATAATGCTCAGTTCTTGCATTCTTGGGATTGTTATTTACTGTTCATGCTGGAAGAGAATGCATCATGAACTGACTAGATTTTAAAATGCACTAATAACATTTACTAGAGTTATGAGAGTGAAAATTGGAGGTCAAATTCCTAAGTGGTATAAATCATAAGGGATATATATTTTCTGCAGGGACTAGGGGTGCTTTATATTTGATGTTGGAGAGTCCAGTAATTCTGGATACTTCAAACTTTGGTCTGCTGGTATGTTAAGAAGAGAAGGTGTGCCTTCTGGATCAGACCAAGGGCCCATCTAAGCCAGCACCGGGGATGGGATGGGGTGAGAAATTTGATTCTGTATGCATTTAAAGCCAAATCTACTAAAGCCACACTTTCCAAAACAATACGTGAGCTGAAATAGAGGTATCCTTTGAAATTTGCACTTATCCAAATTCGCAGCATAGCTCTCCGGTGTTTCCAAAAAGCACGTATATAAAGGGAGAGCGAATGAAGATATTAGTGCAATCAGCATACAAAAATGCATTATTTTAGGGATGGCTGCTTCCAAAAATGTGTACATCATTCAGAACTGCATATATTAGTGTGTTTATTTGGAGAAAATGCTAATGAATTTTCATGACGATTTTTTAAGATTGGGAAAAAAATGGGAGAGTGAACAAGATTGGACAGATCCATCCATCCCTACCCAGAATTCTGTTCTTACAGAATGTGGCCAGCTAGATGCCCAGGGGAAGCCTGCAAGCCAAAGCTGTGATTCCCAGCCTATGCTTTTCAGAGGCCTACTGTCTTTGGTAATTAATGGCTGTTGCATGGAAGAGGGAGCAGGGAAGGAGCAACTGGGCCTAAGCGTCTTTCCCAAAATTTCTTCTTTGTTTGTGTTCCAAAAATGTACCTCCCTCCCTCCCTCCACCCCCACCCCTACCCAACATACCTGAGGGGGGGGTGAATTCCCTCCCTAGGTTTCTAATGGGTACAGTCATTCAAGCAATCCTCTTAACCAGGGATGGGGCACATTTTCCAGCCCAAAGGTTGCATTCTATGCTGTGAGTCACATGTCGCTGTGGGGCGAGGTCAGGGCCAGAAGTAGTTGAAGCACCACATGGAATGTTGCTGTTGTACTCTAGGCTAGTTTCTAAACACACATGTGTGCGTCCGCATGCGCAAACCCACCCACCCATCCTCCATCCAGGCAAGCAAGAAACAATTTTAGAGTTCAAGGACATACTCTAACCTGGGGGAGTCCATATAGAAGTTTGTCTTCTGCCTTTGATTGTTTCTCAGCCTCCTTAAGTATTTGGAGACCTGGAGAAGAAGTGCCTACAAAAGAAGATTGGCAAATTAAATGAACGGAATACGCGGAAATGACTAAATTAATTGGGAAACTTAGAAACCAAGACAACAACAAATATAAAAAAGAAAGGGAAATGTTTATTGCATATATACAAAAGCAGAGTAAGGAAGTTAATACGTTAGCAGGATTTTTTAAAAAAACAACAACCCACTTGTAATGTTATGGAGAATGTTTAAATAAGGAAGACTTTTTGTTGATGTGCACAAATGAAAATAACACAAAGGAACCAGGGGAGGGGGCAGAGGGAAGTCAGGGGATTTGATGAATCCCAAAATATGGATTAACATTAAGGGTGAATATAAATGTTTTAATTGTTTTATTTTGTGTGTGTTTTTCTTTCTCTTTTTCAATGTAATGATTGTTTATTGAGTAAATTAATAACATTTTAAAAAAAAGAATTTGAAGACCCACCTTACAAGTGGTGTGATCTCCCCCACAACCTTGTCCTTGCTACTGTCTCAACAGGTGGCAGCGAGTCTGCTGCTGGGAAGCTAGCATTGCAGCTCTGCCTGTTAGGAGTTCAGCCTACACTTGAGTAGGACCCTGGCAGAGACACATGCCCAACTGGCATGTTCCCTCTCTCCTGGTCAATCATTTGGGAGCTTCATAAGCTTTCTTCAGCCCAAACACCACAGTGACCCATGTCAACCGACACCGGCACACTTAGGGATCCACAGAATCTGCGCATCATGCGCGTGACAGACCTCAGCAACTCAGCGTTTTGGCTAATCTACTTTATTTACATATAAACACACACAGAGCACTGCAACATGGCTCCCTCTCTCTCTAGCATCAGACAGCAAAGAGAAAAAGCAAAGGACAATATTCCCACTTCACGGAACACAGTAACACAAACATCCTGTCTCCGTCACTTCCCACTCTGTGGAGCCAAAACATATACTGTCATGTGATAGACAACAATCCTATGACTGCAATCATAGATCAGGAATTCTAACACTGCCTCCCCCCCCCCAAGCAAACTACCTATGCTCCGAAGCAGATATCAGGATGATGTGGCACCACAAGGAGGGCCTGTCCAGATGACCTCAGTGACCAGGCAGTGGTATAACTGAACACTATTCTGAGGGCCTTTCCAATGCAAGCAAAGAAGACCTTTCCTAAAGGAATGCCACACACCCGACAATGCACTCATTTCGTCTCTCCCTGCCCATCGCCACACACCTGTAAAATAATCTATCAGAAAAGATTATTCAGGTCCTCACATCACCAACAGAACTAGACATTTGGGTGATTAGCTGAAGAAATTTAACACATGATTATGCTCAGATATCTGCATGGGTATGTAGGAACCCATGAGGCAAGTCGAATAGCTCAATTTGCCCAAAGCATTTTTGAAAATACATATCACCAGGAGCAGGAGGAGGTGCGGGAATTTCAAGGCACTGATCTTGGGCTGCCACCGGTGAGGCAGAGAAGGGAAATTCAGCAGCCTTGATGCAGAAGCCGTTTTCATTAGTCCCGTAACACATTTTGCAAAGATGGAAATCGTTCGTTATAATGTTGTGCACTAAGCAAGGAAAGAAGAGAATAAGATGTTGATAAATGACATGGAAGATCAAGAATGAAGAGGGAATAGTGAGGCGGGAAGAAGGATCTTCACCATTGTAAGTATATAAGAGTCTGCTGGATCAAGCTAGGGTCCCATCTAGTCCAGCGTCCTGGTCTCACAGTGGCCAACCAAATGTTTATGGGAAACACATAAGCAGAACCCGAGCAGGAGGGCACCTTCTCTCCCTCTGGTTTCAAGAAATTGGTGTTCAGAAGCATTACTGCTTCCAACCATGGAGGCAGAGGATAGCCATTAGGAACAGAAACCATTGATAGCTTTGCGTAACCAGGCGGCAACAGCCCCAGCCCCCAGGGATCATAAGGAAGGAACAAATTGAAATACTTCATTGTCACTTGTACAACTTGTATACAGTGAGATTACACGAGCACCCCCCACTCAGCTCTCTTAGTCTTAATTCCTCTCGTTTACTGACGCACACCCACCAAACCCGAAAGTCAGTTGCCCTGTTGTTATCTTTTCATTCAGCAGCCTAACAGCCCATGGATAGAAGCTGTTCTTTACCCTGTTGGTGCTTCTATATCTTCTGCCTGAGGGCAGGAGATCAAGAAAGTGACGGCCAGGGTGTGAATCATCCCTGAGAATTTTCCTCACTCTCTGCTTTTTCATCCAGCGGATTCACGGGCAGCCCATAATATCTTGTGCTGTATTCACCACCCTCTGTAGGCACTTCCTATCAGTTGATGTCAAACCAGTGTACCACACCGTGAAGCAGTATGAAAGGACACTTTCTATTGTTGACCAGCAGAAGGAGATAATCAAATGTTGATTGACATCATTCTTTCGCAATACTCTGAGGAGACGGAGTCTCTGTTGGGCTTTGTTAACCACCTGGGTTGTATTTATAAATAAATAAAGACTCAGACAGCATTCTATGGAATAAAAATTAGGCCACAACTTTATTAAACTTCCGAATGTAGGAAGACCGTGGCTTAGGCCTTGGGCGTGTATCCCTCCCAGCCCCCCAGCCGGGGGCAACTGGGGATCATCAGGGTAAATGGGATATGGGGGTGTTCTGCGAGACGTAAGTGTGTAGCAGGCAGCCAAGCCCTTATTCCCACATGCAGGGTAGTTCACTGACGACCTTTCAGTGTATGGCCAGTGACACCCATATATATAACCCCTTTAAGAGGGGGACCATGGAATCACCACCGCAAGGGGGTGAGTCACCACTTCAGCCCCGCCCCACTCCAATGAAAATAGGGGTGTCCTAAGGAACTTTCTGGGATCAAATGAGAAACCGGGATGGCTTCCGTAAATCCAGGACTGTCCCTGAAAAATAGGGACACTAGCAGGGTCTGCTCCTGTGAGTTGACCCATTCTTGTCTGTTGCTTACATCAGCAGCTGGCAGAATGAGTTATGGGGTGTGGGCTTCTCTGATGCAGCAGGGACCAAGACTGGCGCTGCTGCCAATCACTTGAAATGTGGGGTGTGTGGCCCGGTTTCCTAGCACCATTGCAGAGCAAGTTTTGAAAATAACATGCTCATTCCATTCCCCGCCCCCTAATAGCAGTATAAAGAGGTGCTTCTGAAGCTGTGCCTGTTCATCCTGCTGGAACATGAGAGATCACCTCCCATTTCGGTGTGAGTTATTTCCCTGGGAGGCGATTCGGCTTGATCTCAGCTTCCTGAAGAGGTCGCTGCACCATGCAGCTCTTACAATTCAACACTCTGCTCTGGCAAAGCTCATCTAAAAAAACACACCACTTCCTAACGAGGCCGATGTCATTCCCGTCCCCCCCCCCAAAGTCCTCTTTTGCAAACTCTGCAGACTTATTTTCACTGCAAACTAACCCCGAGGAAGCCAAGTATGAAGTCAGTCAAACTAAACCATGAAAGCTTAGGCTACTGGGATTTTTTTCCTTCCTTTTTTTTTTAAGGATTCACATGTCACGAGGTTCTGTGCTTTGGAAGAAACACGATTTGTAAGATTCATTACAGCTATGGAAAGTTCACGGAAAAGGTCTGGCATTCAAACAATTTTACATGCTTGTCCACACCAATGAGAACATTTCTTTCTTTTTTTTTAACCAAAAACCCAACTGTTCTTTCCAGTATTTTTCTTTTGAAACTTTTCAGTGCAATAGAAGGCAAGGTAAGGGACTCGCCATTGTGGAAGAGCATTTATTAATATTATTTATTTATTTCCAATATGGATTTCACCACGAATGACATCAAAGCAGCAAACAGGGCAATCAATAAAGCAATGCATCATTCAGCTAATATGGCGTTTCATATGGGGAAAAGTCACGGGTAAAAATATAAAATAGGCCTAACATGGCTTACTTAAAATGCCTGCTTGAATAGAAAGTGTTTCATCAAGTGTCTGAAGTTGGGCAGGGAAGGCCCTGTCTAATCTCAGCTGGGAGAGAGTTTCACAGAGTCAAACCAACAATACTGAATGCACAGCTCTTGGTGGATGAAAACTGCTTTTATTGAGGCACCACGAAACAAGATTCCATTATCTCCCAACCTTGCAGGGTTGTTGTTTCAGATACATTTTGCAAAAAATTTAAAGACTCTTATGCAAAGTGATGTGGAATTTATTAATATGAGCTATTTTCTTTGCATATGAAACTGCATGTTTGCAGCTGGAACAAGTGAAGAGTATGTACTGACGAGTATGTGGCCAGCCCCCTGCCCCTGCCCCATACCCTCTACAGGCCAACATTTCCCATCGTAGCAATGCATGTTGCTGTTCACATCTGTCTGTCTCAGGAGACAATGGATGAGTGCACCTTTGGGGATGAAGTCAAACCGTTAGAGAGTTACAGCGCCTGCTGTGGCTGCAGAAAGCGATATGGGAGAAACATGTTTTGTTGCAGCAGGGGCAGGTGAAGGCGTCCGGTTGTGCTGCTGCAGATACATCACGGCGTTTCTTCTCACTGCACTCCTCCCCAGTGGGCATTCCTCCTCTAAAATAACACAACTTGGGTTTCGATCCTATATGCACTTACCTGGGGATAAGAACCACTCTAAACCATGAAACTTGCTTCTGAGTAGATATCTATAGGATTGTGCTTTTAGCCAGGTTAACAATGACTTCTCGGTTTTATACTGACATCGTAAAACAATGTGTTTTAATGTGTGAATGGCAGTTGTTGAACTTAGGGCACGAGAGGGAAATGAGACTGAATTCGGGAGACAATTTGCCTATGCAAAGTGCCCCCCCCCCCAGTGACTGGTGCTTTGACAAAATTCTATAAATGTCTTCAAGAAAAATGCCTCACCAAAATGCCTGCAATTTCCTTCAGGACGTGCACATATTTCCATTGTTTTCTGGCGAACTCTGTGCTTCTAAGGGTATGTTTTATATGGCTTTTGCCTTGAAACTCCCTTGTTGCAATCCTCTAAAACTATCAAGGAAGACTCC
The DNA here is from genome assembly GCF_964188305.1 of Podarcis bocagei. Taxonomy (NCBI): domain Eukaryota; kingdom Metazoa; phylum Chordata; class Lepidosauria; order Squamata; family Lacertidae; genus Podarcis; species Podarcis bocagei. The sequence goes on along the minus strand of NC_138137.1, from coordinate 46,092,185 downwards.
ACCTGCTTTATTGTTCCCATAAATTCCTATGAAAGTGGTAGCTAAATCCAATTTGTGTCATTCTGATTCTCTTTGTAGCCTAAACTAAATCTCCTGCTGTGTATCCCAAAAGAAGAATCCTATTGACACCAAATAGCCATCTCTGCTGTATTTTATTCTGTGGTTATTGCAGCCTTTCAGCTGTTTGAAAATAATTTTCTGCTGTTGCCAGCACACCCCCCACCCCCAGCAGATTTGTAGTTCCAGGCCCTTATAATGACTCAGAAACCATGCCAATGCACAATTCCCAGTATAAGAACTTTAAACTTAGAACTTGCTATTGGTCAGGCTTTGGGGCATAATGTTGTTTTTGCTAGAAGATAAACGTTGGGAAAAGGGAAGGCAGGTTGGAATGGTCCAGCCATGTTCAGGGAAGTTTTTAATGGTTGGTGTTTTATTGTGTCTTTAATATTTTGTTGGGAGCCACCCAGACCCAATTAGATGGACAGCATATAAATAATAAAGTTGTTGTTGTTGTTGTTGTTGTTGTTGTTGTTGTTGTTGTTGTTGTTGTTGTTGTTGTTGTTGTTGCTGTTACAACCCTAACGGAAATGTAAGGGGCTTTGGTTCAAATCATTAAAAGGACAAACCACTGTTTCTGCACTGGAGTGGAGAGCTTCATTTCTGAACTGCAAACCATCATTCTATCTATAGCTTCTGAATTCCACCAGTGCCAGCAGGCAGGTCATAGCAAACTGGAACTTAATGGTTTTGCAGTGGCCATCGTTATTAGATTATATGATGTGTGATTCAAATATGGAAAGATAGCCTCTCTATGTTTGGAGCTCCCACTGCTCGTTCCACTGAGTGGGACCCTGGACTTCTGCCCCAAAGACCTAATTTGATGGCATCACACTGGATTATGCAAGCTCATTTTGCTTCACATGCACCAGGACATAGTGACTTGTGCTCCTCTGAAGTCACTGCTTGTGGCAGCTTTCTCTCACAGTTCCTCAAATGCAGGGTTTAAAATGTTCCCTTCACCTGCTCTTCCTTGGCTCTTAACAGCAGAGGGGAAAGGACAGGACTCCTGTTCATTGTCTTCCCATGTCTACCATACAAGGTACTGCATGCAACATGGTCGTGGGACATGTACTCAGCCTCTCCTGAGACATCCAGGCTTCTCAGTGTGCAAGGCCCTGTCACCATGGCAACTGAACCTCCAAGGTACCAATGGAGTTGTACATCACCCCTCCCCCCCAAAAAAATGAGCACAAAGAAGCATAGCAAATTGCCCCACATCAGATCTGCAGAGAGGCATCCCTGCACCCCCAGATGCTGTTAGCTTAGAGTTCCATTAATTCAAATCAGTCCTCTCCGTGTGTCTCTCTTAATCTGTTTTACAAGGGTGACCGTATGTCCTACTTCATAGAGGACAATCTTCTATTCCAAGGTCCAAGTCCAGCTGCAATGGAAAGAACCACCAGAAACAGGAGCACAGTTGCCCATCCACAGTTAGCAGTACCTGAAATGGCTGAGCAGGCACACAAATCAGAGCAATTATTTTTCCTGTTAAATTATTGTAAGTATTACTTCTAATAATTGGCATATGAACCATTTATGTGATCCTGTTTGTCAGAGTGCTTAAGGTTTAAGCTGTCTGCCTCTCTCCCTGTGCTCATTCTGTATATCTAGAAATGAAACTCAAATACAGTGGAACCTCGGTTTACGAACTTGATCCATTCCTGAAGTCCGTTCTTAAACCAAATCCGTTCTTAACCTGAGGCACACTTTCCCTAATGAGGCCTCCTGCCTCTGATGTCCTTCCACCATTCGGCTTCCGTTTGTAGACTGAGGTAAAGTTTGTAAACCAGAACACTGCTTCCAGTTTTGCAGAGTTCGTAATCCAAATAGTTCATAAACAGGATTGCTCATAAACCAAGGTACCACTGGACAGTGGAATCTTGGTTTTGAATGCCTTGGTACTCAAATATTTTAGCTCCCGAACGCCAAAAACCCGGAAGTAAGGGTTCCGGTTTTCGAACATTTTTCAGAAGCTGAATGTCTGATGCGGCTGTCAGCTATTGTGCCTAGGATGTCTGCGCCAATCGGAAGCTGTGCCTTGATTTCCGAACGTTTCAGAAGTCGAACAGACTTCCAGAACGGATTACGTTTGGGAACCAAGGTACCACTGGAGATGCCATAAGTCTCCAGCAATCCAAAATAAACCACACTTGTGCCCTAGCAAAATGTGACAGACGTTAGAAGACTTCAGGCTAGGTTTTTTAATATTGCAGAGAATTTCTCACACAGCCCACATAATGCTGAACTGGTGCCTACACCCAGTTTAGGCTGGCAGCGCTTTTCTACATTGCGCATGGACCAAGTGGGCATAGATTGAACTGTACTGCTCACACAATGTTTGCTCTTTATTTCTTTTTAAAATAAATAAATAAATTTCTTTATTTTCTTTTTTAAAAATAATAATACTAGACAAATAAAAGTAAAACAAAAAGCAAAGCAGGTCTTGCCAGGAAGAAGAAGAAGAAGAAAAAGAAGAAGAAGAAGAAGAAGAAGAAGAAGAAGAAGAAGAAGAAGAAGAAGAAGAAGAGTTTTTGTTTTCTTCCACACAAAATTTTCAGCTAACCGCAGTCTCCCATAGTTTGTTGTCTTTTTCTGCCCCTGTCCGCAGCACGTACTTTTTTCCACCCCCATTCTTTTTTCAGTTGTGGTTTGTATTTCTTGCTTGAGCTTTAATCAACAGGGGGGGAAAACACAGAAGCTTTCATTCTTAGACATTTCCCGATCTGTGGCTCTGAACTGTCTCTTTATATTATAATCCTTCACAGTTATATCCATAAATATACCTTACTTTGGCTTCTTTGTAGTCTATCTCGCTATTCCTTTCTTGAAATTTCCTTACATTTCAATGAGATAGGGAGGAGGCTTTCTCTTTTTCAGATGGAGATAATATGATTTCTGAAATCTCCTTTCTTTCATACATCAAGGAAGTCTCCATTTCATTTGGTGGTGCTTAAGACAGAAACAATTCTTGCCTCTCTTTTTGTTGTCATTACAGATGCTTTATTGGGTAAAAGGGAGATTTAATTTCCTGTTGTGTGAGGTAACAATTTCCTTCTAGCAACCTGACTTTCCATAACTAATTTACAGGCTTAGAGAAATTAACAGTGCTTCTTTCTGTTTACCTGCTTCCATCCTTCTTCCTTGTTATCGGGAGATTAATTCAAAACAAATGGATTAATGCGAGAGTTTACACTGTCGAGATCTTAAACTGTGTTGGCACCCATGAATTCTTATTTTTATTTCTTACAAAATGGGTGTTTAGCAGCATCGGAAAAGGGGCGGAAATCATGTTTATTTTATAATCACTGTTTTGTTCCCAAGCGCATGTGATCTCTCAGAAAGAAAGAAAAGGAGTGGGGAAGAAAATGTAAAACTTTTGCTAAAAGCTGCTAGTCCCAAAATGCTTTGATGTTGCACAGAATTAAAATAGGGATAATGATCGTGGTTTGAAATACACAAAGCAAGGAATAGTTTTTGCAGTAGCCGCTAGGCTGGCTCAGAAACAAGGCTTTAACAAACTGCAAATGCTGTTTACTGTTTTCTCTGTTCCACTGCCAAGATTGTGGCTGCTGTAGACACAAGCCGCTGCATAATTTTTCAAGTGCTTCCTTTAAAAAGAATTCCATAGGTTAAACACTCATAAGGGATAGAGTTGGGGGGATGAGCAGGGAGAACGCTGCTGCATACGAGCTTCCCATTCAACTTCAGTAGAAGAGGTAAATCAGTACACACATCCATTTGTATACCCTCCAAGTGCTTCTATTGTCTTTGGACTGTCCCAGATTTACAGAAGCCGTCCTGGTTTCTGATTTGATCCTGGAATGTCCCACTTTTCCTTAGGACGTCCCAATTTTCATCGGAGAAATGTTGGAGGGTATAGAATTATGTGACCTCCAAGCCAAGGCAATAATTTAACTATACATCTGTTAGAAGACATCTGAAGGCAGCCCTGGATAGGGAAGTTGCTTAATGCTTTGTTCTGTTTTTATATATGTTGGAAGCTGCCCAAAGTGGCTGGGGCAACCAAGGACAGATCTACACTCATGATATCTAAAGCTAAAAAAAAGAGTTAAGGGATGATTCTGATAACCATACAAAGTTCTTTTTTAACACTCATAATGTGTTATTAAAATGTGACAACAGAGGGTGCTGCAGAGCAACCCACTACCAGAAACTAGGCAAAGCAGCCTGGAAACAAAGCAAAAGCGAAACCAAAGAGGACTCTTCCTGTCTTGACGTTTTAGAATGACATTTTCAATATCGTTTGAATAAGGTTTAACGGGTGAGTGTAGATCCAGCCCCAATCAGATGGGTGGGGTATAAATAATAAAGTTGTTGTTGTTGTTGTTGTTGTTAAATAGGACGTCCCTATTTTCATCAGAGAAATGTTGGAAGGTTTGATATACCTAGGGTTTTACCTCTCTATGGGAATATAGGAATTTACCTTATACTGATTCAGACCATTATCCCATTAACTCAGTAACAGTGATTGGCAGAATCTCTTCAGGGTTCAGACAGGGAACATTCCTAGCCCTAGCTGGAGATGCGGGGAATTGAGCCTGGGACCTTGCAAGGAAGATGCTCTACTACAGAGCTACAGCCTTCCTCCTCCTCCTCCTCCACCACCCCCTCCTCCTCTTCTTCTTCTTCGTTGATATTCTCCTTGTTGGCATTCCAGATCAGGAGGGAGTGCAACCTCCCATCAGCCCTTGTACCTCTGGGTACTGTCTTGGATCAGATTCTTCTTCCCTTCCTTCAGCAGAAATCCCAGGAGTGCATAATAGTTCATAGAAATGTGTGGCAGCTAAGGGGACGCTCGCATTTCCTTACCGCAATCCAGAGACACAGTTTATCTTTGTTATTATGGATGTGCAAGGCAGGACATTAGCCAGGGAGCACCTGACGTTTGATTGCTTTTGCTTCTGCTGATTAGTTAATGTTTGCACAGCGGCATGAATGTATATAGGTGATAAGCACCAGTGTTATTAGTGTGCTAAACAATCACTTTAAAAGATGTTTTTTGGCACATTGCTGGACTTAGGCCACATATTAAGCAGCGCTGCTAAGATTACAGAGTAGAAGATTACTGAGCAATGGGCTGTCTGTACAAGTTAACCTGGAATAAAGTAACAGAATTTTGGTCTATAGCAGAATTTCAGGCTGTAGATGGCCGACTGCATTTGTAAAAAAAATGCTCCCTGTGTTCTTATTTTTTTAAAAGCATGCACATAAAAGAAAATGAAGGTTTAATACATGTCTCCCACTGAGGTGCTAGTTAATTGCAAGCTGAGAGGCACATTCAAAAATATGATGTCTTCACAGCAGTCTGAAGTGTTCAGTTTCGGAGTTCTACCACCTTGATCTATGGAACTTCTAAAAAAACTTCTGGAACTCAATTCTGAGTGCTCAGCCCAGGCCCAGATTTCAGAGAAGGTGACCTTGACAATTGCTTCACTTGCCAACCTTGGAGAGTCCTCAATCTGGGTTGTGTATTTTTTGTAATTCATTTTTGTGTCTTGGTGAACTTTTGCCGCACATTTTCAGGGTGTCATAATTACTTTCCACACTGCCTTGCAAAGGCAATTGCCCTGAAAGGCAGTCTGCATATTGTTTAATTAATTAATTAATAGGCAGACTAGGTAATGAATTATCCACGTGACTGCTGAAACAAACAAGAAAAATTCATAGGGTATGAACAGTTACAAATCCACAGTTCCTAGTGTGTAAATGCATTATATGTTCAGTATGTGTGCAAACCATGCAGCGAAATGTAAACTGAAATAGGGTGCAAATGCAATTTTTTAAAACAAGTTATTCAAAAGCTGAGGAGATGCAGTAAGTGTGTCTGTGTGCACACATGTACCAAGGATTCTAGTTTCTCACCTGGAACATTGTTTGGTCTAAGAACAGACCTGGCTCAGGCATGGAAGAAAATAGGTAAAGGGATCCCTGACCATTAGGTCCAGTCGTGACCGACTCTGGGGTTGCGGCGCTCAACTCGCTTTACTGGCTGAGGGAGCCGGCGTACAGCTTCCGGGCTATGTGGCCAGCATGACTAAGCCGCTTCTGGTGAACCAGAGCAGCGCACGGAAATGCCGTTTACCTTCCCGCCGGAGTGGTACCTATTTATCTACTTGCACTTTGACGTGCTTTCGAACTGCTAGGTTGGCAGGAGCTGGGACCAAACAACGGGAGCTCACCCCGCCGCGGGGATTCGAACCGCCGACCTTCTGATCGGCAAGTCCTAGGCTCTGTGGTTTAACTCACAGCACCACCCGCGTCCCTACGGAAGAAAATAGTGGTGTGTAATGTTGGGAAACTGCCAGGGAGATAACGTCCATCTGAGCCCCCAAGCCGGAGTTCTGGACATCCATCGGCCTCCCGTAGTCACGCAGATCCAACAGTTAGGGGCACAAAGCCTTTGGAATTCCTAGCCACATTCCTAGGCTGGGTGCACCCTCTTTCAGCAGAAAGCACAGTCAAAAGCTTGCACCGCAGAAGAGCAGAAGAGCATAATTTACAGACTTTATTAGAACATGAACAGAACAAAAGAAAACACGTCCATTCTGTCAGCGTCTCTGAGCCGACTGAAATCGAAAGGAATATCAGAACAAAAACATCCTGTAAATAGGACATGTGCAGACTCTGTAACTTACAAAAGCCTGCTCCCTCTTAAGGTGGAACGGAAATATCCTAACATCCTCCCCCTTTCCGTGTAACCTGTTGTACCTGTGGTTCACCCAATTGCAACCTTTGTACATAAACCTTAAGTTGTTCTCTGTTAACAACCTTAGACAACAGATCAGCAGGAATTTCATTTCCTGCCATGTAGGACACCTGAATGAGTCCTTTCTGAATACACTCTCTTGCACGATGTAGCTTAATCTGCAAGTACTTGGTTCTCTGCTTGCAACTCTCGGAGTTCAGCAAAGCCAAACAAGATCTATTGTCTTGATACACTTGTATAGGACATTTCACAGAAACCCCGATGTCCTTAAACAGTTGCATCAACCATTCACAATCCATGAGTGAAAATGACAGAGCATTGAGTTCTGCTTCACAGGAACTTAGGCTCACTGTTGTCTGCTTCTTGCACAACCAGTCAAACAGGCAGTGGTTGTACATGTAGCATACTCCAGAAGTGCTTGTACCATCCGTGGTGTCACTTCCAAAACTTGCATCTGCAAAGATTTCAAGACCTCCAGTCTTCTGACTGGTGAACCTCAGCCTGTAGTGCATAGTCCCTTTCAAATAGCGGGCTATGCGCTTCAGAGCTTTCCAATCCTGAACCGTAGGATTGTTGGCATGTCTGCTAAGCAAATTACAGCTTACAGCTATGTCAGGTCTTGAACATCTGGCAATGAAATTCAGCTTGCCTAGAATGCATCTGTATAGCGTTGTGTCAGAAAACGCTTCAGCAGTACTGTCTACCTGGTAACCTGTCACCATCGGTGTGTCTGCTGGGTTTGCATCAACCAAATTCAACCTGGTTAATACATCAGCAATTTTCTGTGTTTGGTGTATCAGAAAATTACCTGCTTGGTCCTTCTCCACCTGCAGAGAAAGATAGTTGGATACCTCACCAAGATCCTTCATGTCAAAGTGCTCCTTCAGCTGAGCTAGGGTGCTTTGGTAAAAAGCCTGATTCTTCCAAAACATCAGAAGATCATCAACAAAACATAAACAATACAGTTTGTTTTGCCCCTCCTCCTTGACAAACACACATGGATCAGCTTTGCCCTGGTGAAAACCTAGAGAAAGCAATGTCTCAGTGAGTTTTGTGTTCCAACACCTGGCACTCTGCTTGAGACCATATAAGGATTTCCGCAGTTTACAGACCATTCCCTTCTGTATCTGCATCCCATCAGGTGGAAGCATGTACAGCTCCTCCCCCAAAATCCCGTACAAAAAGGCTGTATTAATGTCGTGGTGGGAAACATGTAGTTTCTCCTCCGCAGCAATCTTGAGCATCAGCCGAATGCTCTCATATTTGACTGTGGGAGAGTAGGTCTCGTGGTAATCCTGTCCTGGTACCTGTGAAAAACCTCTGGCAACCAATCTGGCTTTGTGTCTGACTACCTTGCCATTCTGGTCTGTCTTGGCCTTGAAGACCCATTTTCTGCCAACCAGTCTCATTCCTGGGACTACCGGTACCAATTCCCAAGTTTGGTTCCTGTTTAAGGAATCAACTTCAGCCTTCATGGCATTAAGCCAAGGCTCAGCATCTTTAGAGGTTAACTCCTGAACCTCTTTGAAGCTTGAAGGTTCCCATACCTTCTCTGAGCTACTAAGAACAGCAGTTGCTGTCTTAGCAAACTCATCAGCATACCTCTTTGGAGGTCTGCCTTTGGTCGCCCTTTCAGACCTACGTACTAGACGCAAGTCTTCTGGACTCATCTCCTCTTTCTTAGGAGAAAAATGACCAATGGTGAACAGTGGTTCTTCCAGTTCATTGTCAGACGCATCAGATGGTCTGACTGAGGCCTGTGCGCTCTTGTAGTCTGCTGTGTCATCACTGTCACTGACACCAGCAGCAGCAGCGCCGCCCACTGAACTGGAATCCGAACTCTGATCATCATCATCATCCTCATCCTCATCATCTTCATCCTCATCATCAGCAGCAGCAGCTTTCTCATCTTTAGCTGCTTGCTTGACATCACCTTCATCCTCCTCTGGGTAACTCTGGAAAATTCCCACATTTTCCCCCCACTTAGGATTGTACTCAACACTCCTTGTGAACTTAATGGACTTAGAGTCAGTCATCCATACCCTGTATGCACCTTTTTCGTACCCCATGAACAAACCATGTGCCCCACGCTTCCCAAGCTTGTTGGTTTGTTGTGTGCGTACCCACATGTCCGAACCAAAGATTCTCATGTGTTTGGTGTTGGGTTTCTTGCCAAACATCTTCTCATAGGGAGTACAGCCAATGGGTGATGACAATCTGCGATTAAAGGTGTAAACCAAATTCCCCAGAGCCTCCCCCCAAAACTTATCAGGGAGATTGGCATCATGCAACAAGGTTTTGATTCCTTGCAGCAATGTCTGATTTGCTCTCTCCGCAAGCCCATTCATCCATGGCGATCTGGGCGTTGACATGTCATGCTGGATTCCCTTCTCAGTCAGGAAAGCTTCAAACTGCTGAGAAGTGAACTCCCCGCCCCGATCAGTAAATAAAGAAGAAATGCGTTTACCGTGCACATTCTCCAACCAAGCACAGAATGCCTTAAACTTTGGAAACGCTTGCGATTTCTGTTCAAGCAAATACACATGAATGTACCTGGAAAAAGAATCAATCAGAATCATGAAGTACCTTGCTCCTCCTATAGAGGGCGCAAGTGGACCAACCAGGTCCGCATGCACTAGCTGGTAGGGTTTGGAAGCCTGCCTGCTAGACTCCTTGCCTTTTGGAGCAACCTTCACCTTGTTCTCTGCACATGATACACGTTTCATGTGAAATTTACAGGGTTTGATGTTCAAACCCTCAACCACCTCTGGCATCTTTGCTAGTGCCTTCCAAGAGAGGTGACAAAACCTTCGATGCGCATCATGAATGCAACCTGCATGAAGAACTTTGTTAGTTTGTGCAACACAACAAGAATCAGCATTAGATACAACAGCAGTGTCATCATAAGTTATATGGAACAAACCATCCATAAACTTTGCATGCAAATAGTCCTCTTTGCCTTTACTGATGACACAGACGCTCCTCTTGAAGGAAATCTGAAAACCACGTCCAGTAAGCTGTGGGACGCTCAACAAGTTGCTTGCAGCGCCTGGAACATATAGTACACCGCTGATGGTTGTGTGCAAACTTGCAAGTTTCACAGTCCCTTCTCCTGCAATTTTCAACGTCCTTCCATCAGCCAGGTGGATCTCACCTTCCTGAGGCTTGAAGGAGATAAAGAGATGCCTGTCCTTGGAAACGTGGCGGGTGGCACCTGAATCCACAATAAACCTGCCTCTGGCTGTTGGAGCAGTCTTTACAGCAAGCAAACCCTTGTTTTGCAGTGGTGTGGGCTTTTGCAGCTTGCCCCCCTGCTGCTCCTGGCCATCAGACATGCCTTTAGCCTTTGGTGAAGCAGTGCCAGCAAGCAACACCTTGCTTTCCACTGGCGTGGGCTTTTGCAGCTTGCCCCCCTGCTTCTGGTCAGCAGACGTGCCTTTAGCCTTTGGTGAAGCTGTGCCAGCAAACATCGCTTTGTTTGGCGCGGGCTCTTCACCCTCCCTCTGCTCCTGGCCATCTGCAGGCGGCTGCCTGTGTTTCTGTTTACCTTTGCCTTTCCGGCCTCTGCAAAGGCGATGGCCTTGGTTCCCATGAGAAACAGAGCTCTCAGCTGCCAACTCCTTGGCTCCCTCTGGAGGCTGGAATGCTGCCTGGGATGACGTGACGGTCAGCTCCCCCTGCAGCTTGCAACCGGTGCCCTCAGCATCCCTGCAATCACCCGCATTCTGGGAAACAGCTAGGACCTCCGATGCAGTCAAACTCTGGGCTGGGATTATTGGCTTGTGAGCTTTTTTTAAAGCAGACCACATTCCACGTGCAGTGGTGTTGCCAGCCAGCGTCTTAATTTCCTCAAGAGATACAGATAGGACTATTATGTCTATCGCTTTCAAATTCTGCGATTTCCATCTCTCTGTCAGAGGAACTGGGGGGGCTTCAGAAACAACATGCCACACCCCAAACTGACGCAGGAAAGATTCACACCATTTTGCCCAGGTTTCATAATTCTGCCCATCCAACTTAGGGCACTGTGCATTTGCCTTTGGGCACTGAGTGGCCTCTGAAGCTTCAAAAGCGTGGAAAAACTCCATTCCAGCTTTTACTTTAGCCGTGAGCCCTATGCCTTCAAAGACTCGTTATCTTGGCAGCCATTAATCACGAAGCCTTTCTGGCTTGGCTCCCAGGCCAATTAATCTGCCGGAGATCAAAGACTCCTTGCCGAGGTAAAAACAGGAAAACGTCCCTTCCTTTCGCTTTCCCCACATACCTCAAACGCAGTCTGTTGCAGCATTTACTCTCCTGTAGGTGCCGTGAATCTGGGCCCGAAACCTTGTTGTTGGGAAACTGCCAGGGAGATAACGTCCATCTGAGCCCCCAAGCCGGAGTTCTGGACATCCATCGGCCTCCCGTAGTCACGCAGATCCAACAGTTAGGGGCACAAAGCCTTTGGAATTCCTAGCCACATTCCTAGGCTGGGTGCACCCTCTTTCAGCAGAAAGCACAGTCAAAAGCTTGCACCGCAGAAGAGCAGAAGAGCATAATTTACAGACTTTATTAGAACATGAACAGAACAAAAGAAAACACGTCCATTCTGTCAGCGTCTCTGAGCCGACTGAAATCGAAAGGAATATCAGAACAAAAACATCCTGTAAATAGGACATGCGCAGACTCTGTAACTTACAAAAGCCTGCTCCTCTTAAGGTGGAACGGAAATATCCTAACATCCCTGACCATTAGGTCCAGTCGTGACCGACTCTGGGGTTGCGGCGCTCAACTCGCTTTACTGGCTGAGGGAGCCGGCGTACAGCTTCCGGGCTATGTGGCCAGCATGACTAAGCCGCTTCTGGTGAACCAGAGCAGCGCACGGAAATGCCATTTACCTTCCCGCCGGAGTGGTACCTATTTATCTACTTGCACTTTGACGTGCTTTCGAACTGCTAGGTTGGCAGGAGCTGGGACCAAACAACGGGAGCTCACCCCGCCGCGGGGATTCGAACCGCCGACCTTCTGATCGGCAAGTCCTAGGCTCTGTGGTTTAACTCACAGCACCACCCGCGTCCCTACGGAAGAAAATAGTGGTGTGTAATGTTTGTTCCTGTACTGTAATTGGAAAACAATATGAATCCTCCAGACTGAATAAACCTGGTAAAAATAATATTAGGATTATTCTAGTCTAAATAATACTAGCATCACTCTAGGTTGTTGTTGTTTTTTTTTTTTTTACTTTCCCTTTCCAAAAGAACACCAACTTTTGCCTCCAGCCCCAAACCAGAAAATCACCACAAATGAATCCTGGGATGGGGCAGGTGGAAGGATGGGAGAGCAATTCTTTAGTTCTCATTTAAAGGCAAATCTACCTAACTCACACTTTCTGAAACAATATGCTTCAAAGTATGCTCTTCTCCAAATTTTGCAGCACAGTTCTCCAACCAAGTTAAGTCTACAAAAAAATCATCTACTAAAAATGCATATTAGTGAAAATGACATAAAAAAGGTGTTATACAAGGGGAAATTCCTTGCAAAAAAAATGCATATTGGGCAAAATTGCGTGGGGAAAATGTGAATATTAGGAGAAATCTGCACTAGACTGCTAATGAATTTTCGTGAGGGATTTTTGTTTTTAAAAACTGCAAACTGATAAGCAAGCATGGAGACCTGAACTTAAGGAAAAATAGGAAACTGAGAGAAACTGAAATTGACATGATTTGCCCATTTCTAGCTGCAGTATAAGAACTTCAGGTCTGAATTCAGGAACTGCAGCATACAGCTCTAGACTAGCCCTGTCCCTTTGTACCTAATACTGTCTAGTTTTTACTTTGCATAGTGGAAGAAAACTCTGGACCATAGATCTAGATTACTGTGTTTTAGCTATATGAGTGTAATACTGCTGATGTCAGTTGCTTTAATTCCGCCCAATATTATAGCATCACAGCCGTAATGCGGCTGATCCCACTAGAATCTTAACTGAAGCTTGACATATTGTGTTTAGATAACTTTTTTGCTTAATTTTCACCAAAAAAACCCCCCCCAGCAAACGACATTATTGTGTACCATCTTCACTGAAATGTGCACCAAATGAAGAGGAACAGAAGGAGACTGTTAAATTCCACTCAGTGAGAATATTAAAATCCTGCTGAAATGTATGAAAACCTTTATATAACTGATAAGTCTAAATACCCTTTTGGAATCTTATTCCCAGGGAAATTACTTATCTCAAAATTAATGGCTATATTTCCTTAGTGCAGAGAGGCAATTGTAGGAAGTAGCTGGATTTAATATGCTAACAAAAATACCATTTTAATGATAAGCTTTCATGCTAGTCTGAGGTAATTAAGATGTAAGATCTACGTTCTGAGCATGCTCAGACTAATAGGAAGAAATGAACTTCTACCAAAAACTATGTCCACCTGGAGACATTTACAAACACTGTTACTGCCACAATATGCAATGACCATTTTTTTGAGGCTGAGGTCATCACTGAAGATTTTGACAGGTGAAATATTCATCTAAGAGGGAAACTTTTTTTATCAAAGGCCCTTTCTTGGGGCCCTCACCAGTTCCTATAGAGAAGGAACATTGAGTTTGCACCCTCACTGTGGACTAGCATTGTAATGAGGATTTGAATAGGGTAATGGAGACTAGTTCATTAGGTGGAATGGGGCACTGCCCCACCAATTTCTATCTGCCCTCAAACCCCCACTACCTGCTTCCTTAAATACAACTGGTCCAGGGGCTACCACTGCCTGTCACCTTCCTCTTCCTTGGTCCAAGTGATGCCATTGTAGAAAGCATCAGGGAGGAGGGTGGGAACAAATCTAGAATTCACTTTCTCTGCCTGTCATTGGCTCTGGCTCCACCTAGCGCTGGGCTCCCTAACTTCTACCCTACCAGTCCCGATGAACACTAGCCACTGGAATAGCAGGACTCACAAAAGCGAGAGATGTGAAGCCCGCAGAGTTCACGCTACACAGATCCCTACACTGCTACCATCTCTTCCATCACCTGATCAAAGGACCCTTAACTGTAGCAGGTGGTGGTAGTAGCTTCACACAGTCAACAAGGTCTGGTGGAAGCACGCTTTCCTTCCAGGGATGAGACTCGGACTACTAGGTCTAGAATCTTTCATAGGGGAATGATGCAACCTGTTTTCCATTGGAAGGAGCAAGTGACGATTCACATTCCCACAAAAGCAGTGCTTGAATTACAGTAGAAAAAGTGAAGGAGGCGTATGTGAAATTTATGAGCCTGAGCCCTTGGCTCTCTAAAACTAGATTGTGCTTTCTGTATTTACCATATAGCTCACTGGCAGAGCCCATACTTCGTATGTAGAAAGTTCTATGCTCTATTCTTGGCACCTGCAGGTAGGTCTGGGATAGACTTCGGCCTGAAACCCTGAAGAACCACTGTCAGACATTTCAGAGGTAGATGCTTATCTATCCAGCTTTCTGTGGTCCTAGAAACAGTAACCAATGAGGCCATTTCTCTGCAATGGAAAAGCATCTGCTTTGCACACACAAAAAGGTCCCAGGCTTGGTCCCCAGCACCTCCAGGTGAGGCTGGGAAAGACCCTTACCTGAAACCCTAGAAATCTGCTGTCAGTCAGTGTAGACAGTACTGAGCTGTATGGACCAATGGTCTGGCTTACCTGTGATCCTGAATTGTGGGGCGTTGGACTAGATGAGCCTTCAGATCCCCTCCAATTCTGTGATTCTATTATTTGTTAAGAGGTAGTTTCCTACGTGCCTCAGAAATGGTTTAAGGGGGACGGGCTGCTGCAGCAAATTCAAATTCAAACCCTGCTCCACAATATTAAGATCCTATTATGTATTACATTTACATCCCACCACTCCCCCAAGGAGCTCAAGTTGGCCTACATGGTTCTCTTCCTCCTATTTTATTCTTGCAACAACCCCGTGAGGTAGAGATGGTGAGTGCTCCAGGGTCACCTAGTGAGTTTTGTGGCTGAGCAGGGATTTGAACCCTGGTCTCCCAGGTCCTTGCCTTACACTCATAACTAGCACTGCATCACTGTCTCCTGGTACTATCTGTTTAAAGTTGTGCCTGAAGGAGGGAAGCAAAATGAAATAAACAATACAAAATAAAGGTGCGAAATGTTCTCCATTGACTTCACCTAATCTTATTCCTCATCTCTAATCAGAGAGGATTGGTCTTCTAATAAATCCCTTGTTCTCCAGAGAGAGAGAGAGAGAGTCATACACTAAGAAGGAAGCAAAGCCCAGCAGTGCAGCCGCACTTCAGACAATGAGGCTAGGCTATTTACTCTGCCATTTCAAGGTCAGAAGACATCACAATCCTGATGGGAGAAGGAAATGCACAGGCATCGCTGGATGGAGCATTTTGAGGAAACGGGGATGGTATCAAGGGAAATTACAGGCTTCACCCAAAATGTCATCCTCAATGTCATGATTGAGGATTTAGCCCTAGAGGGGAAAAGAATCCTCAAAGTGTTGGGGTTTCCTAAGAAAACGAACTAACTCAAAAGCCACAAGGCTTAAAATTAGAAAGGGCATCCTTCCCCCAATACCTGTTATACTTGGAAGTGCGTTCAGTCACATCTTCTGGAATCACCAGTCAGTAAGTGTGATGCTGAATTAGGTTGCATGTTAATTTGCAGGCTTCCTGGCCTGTGTGTAGATTTGGGATGAGTGCTCCTCATGCATGCAGTCTAAATACCGTCATTGGCATCAGAATGTCAGCCTGTATCTCTTTGCCATTTAATCCAGAATTTCCCTTTCTGGGGAAAAGCCTGTTGACAACAACCCAATAACCAATTTGCAGTTTTGAGTCCCCATCTGGAAACACCATTTGAAAGACTGTTTATTTTTGCCATCTTATGCTTTCCTGTTATTCAGGCATTGCATTACATTCATTTCATATTAACAGAATTCCTTCCTTCCTTCCTTCCTTCCTTCCTTCCTTCCTTCCTTCCTTCCTCTTTCTTTCTTTCTTTCTTTCTTTCTTTCTTTCTTTCTTTCTTTCTTTCTTTCTTTTTTTCTTTCTTTCCAGACATCATACAGTGAAGAAAGCAGAGCAGAAGCATTCAATTCCCTGCAAATCAGAACTACAATGATACATTTATCATTTATCCTTTACATTAAGCTTAAATTCTGAAAGCCAGACCATGGAGGGAGATCTAACAATGCTTCTGAAATCTGGGAGCAGGAAGAGGAGTTTGGTATGAGAGAATCGCCTTTTCAGCTGAGGACTCATTATTGTGGAACTACCATACCAAGCCAGCCCACCAAACTTGATATGCCTTTGGAAGACCTTGCAAGACGAGGGGGGGGGGGCAAGTTCCTTTAATGGCAAATTCTAGAAAGGTAACTGTGTATAAGGTCCATTTTGTTGAATCTGTCAATTTCCATTTCACTCAGTTTTTTTTATTTTTCACCTTTTAAGTTCAGTTCTCCACAATTCCACATCAGTTGTCCATATTTTTACAAAATAAAGTCCTCATGAAAATTCACCACCATTTTAGTGCAAATTTCTCATAATGTAAACATGTTTGTAAATAAAGGTAAAGGTAAAGGTAAAGGTAAAGGTAAAGGGACCCCTGACCGTTAACTCCAGTCGCAGATGACTTTGGGGTTGTGGCACTCATCTCGCTTTACTGGCCAAGGGAGCCAGTGTTTGTCCGCAGACAGCTTCTGGGTCATGTGGCCAGCATGACTAAGCTGCTTCTGGTGAACCAGAGAAGCACTAAAACGCCGTTTATCTTCCCGCTGGAGCAGTACCAATTTATCTACTTGCACTGGTGTACGTTCCAACTGCTAGGTTGGCAGGAGCAGGGACCGAGCAATGGGAGCTCACCTCATTGTGGGGATTTGAACCGCCGACCTTCTGATCAGCAAGCCCTAGGCTCTGTGATTTAAACCACAGTGCCACCCGCGTCCCTATTTTTTTGTATATAATTTTGTATAATGCACACATTTTTGCAAAGCAGCTTTCCCTAATATAATGCATTTTATTTTCATGAGCACGCACATTTTTCTCCAAACTTTATCCTAACATATTGATTTCCATGCACATTTATTGAAATGCATTGCAAAATTCAGAGAAGTACAAATTTCCATGGATGGCTGATTAGGCAAGTTTAAATGCAAACTGAATCAAATTTGTCCCCATTCTTACTCTCTTGTAAGGGCAATGAGGGTCATGGACTTGACCTTCAAAACATTTATCAGCAAGCAGAATGAAATTCTGGAATATTAGTACCAACCTAGAACCAGCTTTTCCATCATTTGTTGCAACTCAAGCAGTAAGAGTGAATCAGAGTCAAATATACAAAGATTACTCTGGACACTTTACCACCTCTATGCAACATGAGGTTATTGTGTAGAATCCATTGCAGAAGGACCACAAGCTGATCCAGGTCACATTGCTGGCGGTTAACACATTCTATTAATAATTTTGGCCTGAGGCAGTTTGTATTTATATGTATATTCCCTGTTAACTTTTCCTACAGAGACAGAATGACAGCCTGTGGTGGCCTCAAGTACAAGGAGAACTATCAAGAAGAATGTGTCAGCACAAAAATGTACTTTCCTGCAAGGTTAAATGGGAAGAGAGAGGGAGGGGCACCCAGTAATCTCTCCCTGGCAGTCCATCAGCCTTTGAGAGGGAGAAATTGATGCATCTGTTGCTCCCAGCAAACATATATGGGGCTGTTCAAAAATGTTGAATGGCTTGTGGCATGATCCTATGCATGTCTACTCAGAAATAAGTCCCATTCAGATCAGTGGGGCTTGCTGATTCCCACGACCAGGTTGCTGACAGATTTAGATCTTTCTTTCTTTCTTTCTTTCTTTCTTTCTTTCTTTCTTTCTTTCTTTCTTTCTTTCTTCCTTCCTTCCTTCCTTCCTTCCTTCCTTCCTTCCTTCCTTCCTTCCTTTGCATTTGACCTGCAGGATGCCCACCCCCACCTGAGCCGCTTGAAATAGGTGAAAATACCTTAGTGATCTGTTCAACAAAAATATTAAATGTGGAATAAGAATAAGAATTTATTATTTGTACCCCACCCATCTGGCTGGGTTTCCGCAGCCACACTGGGCGGCTCACAATAGAATATTAAAATAAAAAAATTACTTCCTGTAGCACCTTAAAGACCAACTAAGTTAGTTCTTGGTATAAGCTTTTGTATGCATGCACACGAAAGCTTATACCAAGAACTAACTTAGTTGGTCTTTAAGGTGCTACAGGAAGGAATTTTTTTATTTTGACTATGGCCGACCAACACGGCTACCTATCTGTAAATAGAATATTAAAAACATGATAAGACATCAAACATTAAAAACTTCCCTAAACGGGGCTGCCTTCAGGTGTTTTTCTAGAAGTCAGGTAGTTGTTTATTTCCCTGACATCTGATGGGAGGGCGTTCCACAGGGAGGGCACCACTACTGAGAAGGCCCTCTGCCTGGTTCCCTATAACCTCACATTATGACACCATATACAACAATGCCATGTCCCAGTTTCTGATTTGATCTCAGAATGTCCCACTTTTCCTTAAGTCATCCCTATTTTCATCGGAGAAATGTTGGAGGGTATGGAGTTGGCATACCGCCAAGACAATGAGATAAGTAGCTATACAACCTTTAGAAGACACCTGAAAGCAGCCCTGTATAGGGAAGTTTTTTAATGTTTAATGCTTTATTTATTTGTTTAGTGTTAGAAGCTGCCCAGAGTGGCTGGAGAAACCCAGTCAGATGGGTGGGGTATAAATAGTAAAATGATCATTATCATCATCATGGAATGGGACACCCCTATTTTCATCTGAGAAATGTTGGAGGGTATGAACTACACCACCAGCATACAAAAGAGAGAATGGTTTTTACTATTATTCCAGTGATAATTTCAGCTTTCTAAATGTTTCCCCTCCAGTTTCCTGGGACTTTTAATGGCCAGTGATTGAGAAGCCTGATAAGAGCTTATGTAAGGATTAAGGCCGGGCCTGCATCTTACTGTCCATCACGTTCGGCGTTATCATTTACCATCGCAAAATGGAGGCCAAGAAAAAGTCACCAAGGGTGGGGATTATAAACGAGAAGGAAAATTGGCTCGAGCCTGATGAATGACTGAGAATAATCAGACCGTTTTATCATTCTCAAAAGATTTGGACATTTTATGCCAAAAAAAGAAAAAGGAAAGGGAAAATTCTATTAACTAGTTTCTTTGGCTAACATTTGTTTACTGGCCAGCCTGTAAGTACTGCTGGCATGTCTGGCTGCTAAGGCAGAAGTGGAGAGGAGCCCAGGTCCATTAGAGAAAGACCGGTGGACTGAGACACTACCTGCATAAGATTTATAGCCACTGATCAGTTCTTTGTCACACAGAGACAATAGACAATAGCTAGCGGGAGAGCGTGTGCTTTGCATGCAGGAAGTCCCATTTCAATCCAGAGAGAGGTTCCTTATCTGCCACCCTGTGCTGCCAGTCAGTGTCAACACTTTTGAGCTAGATAGGCCAGTAGATCTGACTCAGCATAAGGCAGCTTCCTGGGTTCCTATGTTTGCGGCATCTCCAGATTGGACTACGAAAGACCCCTTTCTAAAATCCTGGAGAGTCATTGCCAGTTAGTAAAAGGTAAAGGACCCCTGGACGGTTAAGTCCAGTTAAAGGCGACTATGGGGTTGCGGCGCTCATCTCGCTTTCAGGCCGAGGGAGCTAGTGTTTGTCCACAGACGGCTTTCCAGGTCATGTGGCCAGCATGACTAAACCACTTCTGGCACAACACCATGACGGAAACCAGAGCACATGGAAATGCCGTTTATCTTCCCGCCGCAGCGGTACCTATTTATCTACTTGCACTTTGGCGTGCTTTCGAACTGCTAGGTTGGCAGGAGCTGGGACAGAGCAACGGGAGCTCACCCCGTCACGGGGATCCAAACCGCCGACCTTCTGATCGGCAAGCCCAAGAGGCTCAGTGGTTTAGACCACAGCGCCACCCAGGGCCAGTTAGTATAGGCACCACTGAACTAGATGGGTGACGGGTCTGAGTCCCTGGAGAGAGCAATCCCCAAATGAGGAGCCACTTCATTCTCATGTTGCTGTCCTCTGTGTGAGTGTGTGTGTCCACACCCTAGGCTTGCTGGAGAAACAATAGGAAATAAAAATGATGGATACAGAAAAACAGGCTGATAGAATCATTATTCTCCCATCCACGCTACAGGAGTTGGCTTCCCACCACAATAACACGGAATTAAGGTAATTAAAGCATATACATTTGCAGCTCCAACTAATCAAAATACCCAACACGTAGTTTAGAAGGACCTCTATGCTGTGCTTACAGAAGTGTGGGGGGTGGGAGGGAACCCTCATCCTCTGGTGACCTTTGCAAAACATTCTGCATCTGCAATAATAAAATAACCACTGTGAAGCATTTTTCAAGAACTTGCAAAATTTCTGCCTTTGTGCACAGAGGAGGTGCAGACAGAAAAATCACCCGAGTGCTGGCAGACAGGAGCTTGCTGTGTGTGTGTGTGTGTGTGTCTGTGTGTGTATGTGTGTGTGCACGTAATATATGCCAACTGCTATGGGAACTGATGGGGGTGGGGTGGGGATTTGCACTTTGTAAGCATTGCACTGTTAGAAATTCACAAAAGCCAGACCTGCCTTTACAAATCAAGGCCACCGAGAGGTCAGCTAGTTCTATGGGCTGCCTCTTGATTTGTTTCAACACCCTCTCCGCCTGCTGTGGTGCTTTGAGGTGCTGTGGGCATGAATCAAAAGTTAGTTGTCTATTTCAATCAGATTTCATATAGAGTAGATTGGAGTTACTGGGAGGTAATTTACCTTGCAAAATGGAAACATGCTAGGCGTAATTTGATCACAATAAATGGGAAAGCAGTAATTACTAAGCCCAAATTAAATTGCCTTGTGGTAAATAATGCATGTACCAGGAAGACTAGGAGCGAAGTATGTGAGCTATATGGTGCAAACTCTCTTGACCAGGAGCTAAACGCAACTAGAGAGCATTTCTGAGGAGCTGCAACAAACATGAATGCCGTGAGCATTTTCATTTCCAAGGTGGCCTAAGGCCATCATGCAAACAGAAATGTGTTTGTAGTCTAAGACACCAGTAGGGCATTTACGGCAGAGAGAGCCAATGTGATGCCCTCCAGATGTCGTTGGACTACAACTCCCAGCGTCTCAACCATTGGCCATGTTAGCTGGGGCTAATGGGAGCTGAAATCTAACAATATCAGATGGGCACCATGTTGGCTACCTCGGGGTCATGGCGTTAGAGACTGCTGGTTGTCCATTCTATTTGTTAGGTAGAGTGCTAGTGGACAGTCCTGTGTGGTTGGCTGACATCTCTTTATGGGAGCTAGTTGTCAAGAGGTGGCCTCCTGTCACCTGGAGTCCTCTCTTGAGTGTTTTGAAGGACACAGCCACCAAAGTTTGTGTTAAGTTGTGGGTGAACATATCAGATGACACAGCGATTCTTCAAACAGCTCTTGTTTATTCCCAGGCCAGAACTGAACTGAACTGAAGGGTTCAGTCAGCCTGCTTATATAGAGCTCCAGTACAACATAACTGTAACAATTTTCTAAAACTATCCAATCACTGAACGTCACTTTCGATCCCTTATTTGCATAACTATCTACAGTATCCCCCTGCTGGCCCAGGGTGAGAACTTCAGTACATAACAGCTTGTTGAAGGGGCTTGGTCTTGTCGATCAGTCTGTCTTCTCTCATGCACCTTATACACACCTGCTAAGATGAGGAAACAAGAGTCCATTTGAGGGAATTGTATTTTGTAATTTGTAACATACAGGGTCGAAGTGAGTTTGTTATATATAGCAGCCAGATGCAGAAATAAACAGTCTGGTGGTGTTGGAAGAATAAAGCAAGTTAAGGTTTATTACTCCAGGCAAACAAAGCCATCCTGAGTACTAAATTGCATGTGGCCATCATAGGGTCATCATGAGTTCAACACAAGATAGGTCTAATACTAAGTTACTCAAGGAGGAGGAAGTTAAGCCTGAGGGGGGTGGGAAACAATCTACAGGTAGTTACTTAAGAAGGAATCGGTGAGGGAAGAATAGGGTACCTTTCTGTCTAAGCTTCTCCCCCTTCCCAGTTTGGGCAACATTTTTGCAAGTGCTGTTGCTTTACTCGCAACACTGGTTGTGTGATGATAAGCCAGCAAACTATCAGTTCACTGTTGGAACAACTACACATGTTCATAACCCAGCACTGTAGCATCTGCAAGCCACTGGAGTTTGGGAAATTATTGCAAGTCAGGGCCAAGCTGTGGACCACAGTCTGAGCCAGAGACCAGGATCCAGGAGAAACGCCAATTGGTGGGACTGAAGAGTAAGTCAGAACCAAAGGACAAGCCAGAAGCTGCTTCTTATTCCTTGTTTGTTTAAATGAGAGTTGGGTACCCAAGATGAGCATTTTAATGATCAATGTGAGTGGTGAGTTTAATAGAAGAGCGAGTCTACTGGCTCATGGAGGGCAATGACACAAGGTTACTGCCAGCTTTCAAGAGAAGGTTGGTGCCAAGACCCAGCCTTTGAGAGCTCTGTAGATCTAAACTCCATCTCAGAATAAAAGAGGCCAGTATAGGGTATTGACATGATACAGAACAGTACTGTATAGCTACTGTTTAGAAAATAATAGGATAATACCAGTCAATGGACAAATAATTGGTCTAGTCTATGACATACAGAGGTTCTGTCCAATGTTAGTAATACTCACAGTAGGCCCATTGAAATTGATATACATATCTAATTTGGGTCAGTGGATCTGTTCAGAGTAGAAATTTGTTGAATATAGCCCAGAGAAGTTTCCCAAAAAGGTTTCCATTAAGATGGATTTTCAATCATACGAAAACTTAAAGTCAAGAGCCGCAACTTTCCAAAACAATATTCTATGAACTCAGCAAGTATTATGGATGCTATGCAAACAACCACTAGGCAAAATGCTACAGCCTATCATCTAGACAAAATTGTACTGGATTACCATAATTGTTCCTGGTGGCCTTCAAAGCGATGATCAGTCAATTCAGATTTAAATCTTCTTCAGACAGCTGTATAAATATTTATGAAATTCCAGAACCAGAACCAAAGTTAAAGAGAGAGAAAGACCCATTAAGTTGCAATGAAACTTTCTGCAGTAAAAACTTCTTTAACTGTGTATCCTAGATTGTCTCCTATTTCCTTTTTCCAATGGAGCACAATGGGGGAAATGGTTCATTTACCAGTTATGGTTTCCAGAAAATATCTATAATATTTTTCACCTTTCTCCTTTAAAAAAATCTTAGGAATTGATTATAAATGCTCACCAAATGCTCACCAGACGTCTGACATACAGTATCTAATATTCTCAGGTGGCCCTGAAGGGGTAAACACCAAAAACATGTTAGCCTTTAAAGTCTGTCCTTTGGGGTATGACGGAGGACAGGGCACTCCCCATAGGTATTAGTTGTGGGTAACCTTGATTTATTTATTGCACCCTCATGATAGCTTCCTTTTGTATTAGTTTGCTGTTCCCTGCTTTGGGGACCTTCTGGCCAACTAGTGGCGTATACATAAACCATAACACCTTCCATGAAACATTGATCTAAGATTGTTCCGTGATAACCCTTCCTCTTAGGAGAAGCATCCCTTCTCATCTCAGCTTTCATTAACATGTCTGTCTACTCTCCCTGATGGCCAACCTCAGTCTCAGTTCCCCATGGCATCAAGACAATCCTGTTCAATGGCAATGAATACAGCATAGCTTAAAGATCGTGCTCTTGATGGATTTTAATTTAGAGCACTTAACAACAGAGTCTATGGTGGGGTGGAATCAGGAACTATGACTAGCCTGCTGTGATGACAACCTTTGTAGCTTTTTCAAATAATATTCTCCACTTCTCATTAACCCTGGCTATGATTGAGTGGGAGTGAATGAAACAGAGGACAAATGAAGAGATTGTGATAGAGTGAGTCTGGCTAAACAGGTCAAATGAATGTAACTATTAGCGGCAATGAAGATGATCTGCAAAGATTATTCTGATGATGCATGATGAAGATCATGAGCTTAATTTTAATGTCTAAACAACATATTCAAATAGAAATTTAAAATGATACTCCAAGAAGTGGGATGATCAGTTTGCAGTGATATGTAACAATCGAGAGTGGCGGGGGGGGGGGACTTGCTGAGGAAGTGGGGAGGAGTCAGAGTAGGCAACTGATATCCTTGCGGTAGGTTGCCTGTTTCTGCTCGTAACAGAATGCTGTAACAAAAGGACTATAAATCTACCAAATGCTTGTTAATTCTTATCGGTGAGCCACCATAAAGGAGAGGGGAACACCCGTACTTGACACTCTACTACTGAGCTACACCCCCTCCTCAATAGTCAGATGTTGTTGTTTTCAACTTCTTGAACAGCTCTAATGAAACCATTGTAAGAAAACACACATTATAAGAAGACACACATTCCTCTTAGAAGATCTTATGGATTTCATGACCAGGTTTGGTGTTCCTCTGACATCGATCAAAGTGTTCTTTACAGGACACCTAAGTATAGATTCTGAAGCTGAGGCTCAAATACTTTGGCCACCTCATGAGAAGAGAAGACTCCCTAGAAAAGACCCAGATGTTGGGAAAGATTGAGGGCACAAGGAGAAGGGGACGACAGAGGACGAGATGGTTGGACAGTGTTCTCGAAGCTACCAACATGAGTTTGACCAAACTGCAGGAGGCAGTGGAAGACAGGAGTGCCTGGCATGCTCTGGTCCATGGGGTCACGAAGAGTCAGACACGACTAAACGACTAAACAACAACAACAAAGTATAGATTTGTATGCACTTCTTGACAGTCTAAGGAAATGCGCAATACACTTTAGAGCTGTCCAGTTATCTATAGTACATTCCACAGAAAAAGTTAGATGATACGATAGTGATGTGTTGTTGGGGGTTTTTTAGGTGGGGAGGTGGATATGTCTGTGAGAGGAAATGGGCTTTTTCTCAAATGGGAATAAAACTAAGAACTGAAAACAGACCCAATAGTGCCAGTGGGGGCCCTGATAATGAGCCCTGTGCTGTTATTTGGTTTCTTTCAGCGTACAGATTCTCACAAGAATTTGTGAACCCTATGCCAACTTTGGAGGGGTGTCGTTAGCAGAATCAATCGATACACATTCTAGTGACTGTTTTCAGGTACCAGGATTTCCTAATTGCTTCACAGAAGGAATTTTGATATGTGTGTAATAATCTCTATTGCCTTCAGCAATTGGGGGGAGGGGGGGAGGAGGAGATTTTCCTGCAGTTGCTTGAAATGAAGATTATGGTCAAAGTAAAGGACATCGCTGTGTAATATAATTCATTAGTTACATGCCTCTAGCAGTAAATTAAACATGTAATACCTCTCCGAGTTTCTAGGTTTTTAGCCATTAGTCTATTATTGGAAACATTACAAGGTTAAAATACCCTTACAGGCAGATCTAGTTTCTAATAGAAACTAGATAATAACAAAAGTTAACACTAATAATGAAGACTAGTCACTCTCTTTCTTTCTCTTTTTCACTATTGAAATATTTCTAGGATTCCATCGTGATGAGTAAACCATTCCAAATACCAAAGTGAAATCAAAATAACTTCTTCATATTGTTATTATTTAAATCTTGCATGTGATTTGGAATGGTTCACTTCAGAAAGCACCCTTTGATCATCATGAAAACACCCCACATATTATTGTGGGAGGATCTGAACCTGCAACTCCTAGGTTCTGTTCCAACACCCTTAACCGTTAAAGAACACTGGCCCTCATACTTGTAACCTACCTCAAGTGCCTTTTGCTTCTTATTGCTCTTACCTTTATGTACCTTCAGTTATTCCTATTTTTTTAAACTCTCCACTGTGGAGTAATGAATTGTAAGATCTACACTGGCTCCTAGTATGTTTCCGAGCAAAATTCAAAGTGTTGGTGCTGACCTTTAAAACCCTAAACGGCCTCGACCCACTATACCTGAAGGAGCGTCTCCACCCCCATTGTTCTCACAAGACACTGAGGTCCAGCGCCAAGGGCCTTCTGGTGGTTCCCTCCCTGCGAGAAGCAAAGTTACAGGGAAACAGGCAGAGGGCCCTCACTCTCTGGCATAAAGCCTTTGTTAACTTAACAACCTGTACTTAAAGGTAAAGTGACCCCTGACCATTAGGTCCAGTTGTGACTGACTCTGGGGTTGTGGCGCTCATCTTGCTTTATTGGCCGAGGGAGCCGGCGTACAGCTTCCAGGTCATGTGGCCAGCATGACTAAGCCACTTCTGGCAAACCAGAGCAGCGCACGGAAACGCCGTTTACCTTCCCGACGGTGCGGTACCTATTTATCTACTTGCACTTTGATGTGCTTTCAGACTGCTAGGTTGGCAGGAGCAGGGACTGAGCAACAGG
This sequence comes from Podarcis bocagei, assembly GCF_964188305.1. Lineage (NCBI taxonomy): Eukaryota > Metazoa > Chordata > Lepidosauria > Squamata > Lacertidae > Podarcis > Podarcis bocagei. Next base: position 46,065,997 of record NC_138137.1, on the reverse strand, counting down.
AGCTCCCCCCGCAGCGGGGATTCGAACCGCCAACCTTCTGATCGGCAAGTCCTAGGCTCTGTGGTTTAACCCACAGTGCCACCTGCGTCCCAACCTGTACTTAAAGGTAAAGGTAAAGGTACCCCTGCCCGTACGGGCCAGTCTTGACAGACTCTAGGGTTGTGCACTCATCTCACTCTAGAGGCCGGGAGCCAGCGCTGTCCGCAGACACTTCCAGGTCACGTGGCCAGCGTGACCAAGCTGCTCTGGCGAACCGGCACCAGAGCAGCACACGGAACGCCGTTTACCTTCCCACTATAAAGCAGTCCCTATTTATCTACTTGCACCCGGGGGTGCTTTCGAACTGCTAGGTTGGCAGGCGCTGGGACCGAGCAACGGGAGCGCACCCCACCACGGAGATTCGAACCGCCGACCATGCGATCGGCAAGTCCTAGGTGCTGAGGTTTTACCCACAGCGCCACCCGCGTCCCTAACCTGTACTTAGGGAGCCATTATTAAGAAGCTGGCCTACCTATTCCAGCAATTGAATTCTTGTGGGACCCAGGAATAAGAAGGGACTCAGGCACACAGCATAACGCCCCCCCTCCAAAGTCACAATAATATAAGGCCCTCCACAGCTCAGGAGCAGATTACTCGACAGACCACCTTATCCCTTAAACACCCAGTAGATCTCTGCAGTCTGCAAGAGAGTTACTCCTGAAAGTTCCAAAAATCTCAGAAACCCACTCTGCAGTATTTTGGAGCAGGGCATTTAGTGTGGCTGCCCCATCCTGTGGCATTGCGTTCCTGGTCAGGTATGATAAGCACCCACTATCTGCACTTTCCCAAAACAACCAAAGATATTGTTGTTCCCATAGGCTATATGGGTGTCTACTTTGTTAAGGTTTTAAATGTATTTGGTGTTTCAACAGTTTTTCATAACCTTATTTGGTAATTCCCCTTGAGATGTCTGTTTAGAAGGTGATTAATAAATCAACAATAATAAGCAATAATAATTATAGCATAGTGGAACACAGAAATTCATACTAATTCAGATTTCCTTGCCAGCATGAACCATGGCTCATCGGCCCATTCATTTTGATTCCTCGTTAAATCAACCAGAGCCGATTTCTTAGCTGAGTACAGCCGAGAGATCGGAAGGCAAATTCCTTATTTTTGCCACTCATAGCCCAGTGGCTATGCATGCTTATGCCTTGTCATATCAGCAAAGTAGCATATGAATCTCTCCCCGCACTTTTTTCTCATCTGAGCAAGTACAGATTGATTCCCAGCTATACTGGAAAGAAGATCAAGAATTCTTGATTTGACAAGCTAGAGGTCAAAGCACATCACAAGAGAGGTTTGCCTTGCCGGATGCTTTCCCTGGTGGGGAAACATCATTCAGTCACCTCTGTGGCAGCACATCATATTGCTGCATATTTTAGCTGAGTCTAGCAGGAGGCTATCTTGTCAGAAATATGTGTTCCACTGTCACTCTGTTCTCAGAATTCATGGTAAATGCTCATTACATGTATAAACTAGCCAAGGGATGGAGGGTGGGTGGAGAGCGGCCTGTATATTAAAAGGAGAGAAGCTGGGCCTTTGCTAGGAGAGGCCATGTCACTCAATGTGATCTCATTCATTTGCAGGGAGCTGATCGCTTGGTGTGGTAGCACCTAGCCTTTGGAACTCTCTATCTGTTGGCAAAGCCTTCATTGTATCATTTTAAACCCCTTCCAAAAACTTTTGTATTTCAGCAAGCCAACCCAGACATATGAATTAGTTATTTATGTTCGTTGTAAAATTGTTGCAATAGAAAAATGCAATATTAAACTCAGTTAAAACAAAATAGGGTGGGCTATATATATATCCAAGATGATCAGGTGACAGCAGCAAAAACTGCAAGGCTTTTAGCAGGGGCAGTTAGAATAAGATCTATCATTTGATTATTGATATAACCTCCTAAACATATTTTGTATATCTTCAGTACATTTTATTTTATTGTTATGGCTAGTGGCTGGTGGAAATAAGATTCTTCTGAACTATCTGTAGATCAGGTGTCAAATGCCAGAGTGTGTCTTTTTCCCCTATTAATAGTTATGTGTACTTGCTTATTTTTGGAGTTTATCAGTGATTTTATTGTGTATGCCACATGGAGGAATTTTATTATTAAGCGGCCTAAAAATTAAGTAACTAAAATGTCAGAGGCAGGTTTTCCATAACTCTGAAAGTGTTGCTGAGAAAGTGAGTAATTTTGGCTCAGCTGTATAAACCAGTTTAAGAACGCAGACAAATGTAGATCCCTCCCATCTGGGCCACAGCACCCCAGTACCTTGTGTCCATTATTCATATGGATGGATGGATCCATTTTATTTCCGGTTCCATAGGTGTTCATTTATATATTGATTCCATTGATCTGTGAACTATGCAAAGAAGTGCATAGTATATCTCAACATATGCATTTCTTAATATACATTTATCTTTAAAAGCGCAATTTGTTATGTATTTTTATCTTAACTCATGAGCTGAGAATTATATTGCAAAATTCAGAGCACCAAAAAATCTAAATCATAATTACTGTATATTCCAACACAAGTGTTAGACTGGGAGGTGCAAAATTGTTTGCTTTGCTTATAAATACAGAATTAAATTCTCCCCCATCTCAAGTTCTCAACTGAACTCTACTAAGGAAGAATTTGTGCTCAACTCCAGCTGGCTTTCCCCCCCTCATGTGATGCAACCTGACATTTGCCTCTAGCAGAGAGGATTATCTCGTTCAAGGAGAGCCTAAAAGTATGAACAAACGGGAAGAATATTGATAAAACAATATGGCTGTTTGCTGCACTCGTTTATGCCTCATCTGCTTTTTGGAGCAATGGGCTATGCTATGAAAGGTTTCTTCTCAGGTTTTATGGTGGGGATTGTCTGAGGATTTCTCTTCTGACACAAACATATATGCTTCAGGCCTCAATTCTCCGCCTTACATGCATCTGAGTTGGCCCACAAGCTACTCCTGCATTTGAAAGAGCACTGTGCTGAAATCTCCTTTCAGTTTCTTGGAAAGTTTCTGTCCCAAAGTTTCCGCCTTATTTGCAGCACACATTAGGGGTCTACGAATGTTGCATTCAGTGAATGTATAATCTGTGTACCTGTGTACACTCAGATCCCACTTTGCAATGTGCTCCCTTGAAATCTTCTGTTAGACAAGCATTCTCACAATTCCTATTTATTCCTATGGGAAAATTTCTCCTGGCCACAGAATTTTGAACTCCCCCCCCCCAAAAAAAAGCAAAAACAACCCAGGAAAAATGCTGTCTGCTTTGTCAAATCACTCGCCCTCCCTCCGTTCCTCAGCCAATCAGTAAAAAGCAAACAAGGAAGTAAGAAAATGCTTTCCGTTCAATTATCTGAATCCACAATGTGAATAGCAAGGTTTGGATACTAATTCCTCGTTGTGAATTTTCATATGGCAAGCATTCATAAAGCGTACAAACACCATTGAGCTGTATACTTCTTCACATGTAACATTTGATGAACATTTAGTTTTTGCATCTGTGTATCCAACAGTTTTAAGCCATGCAAATCAACAAATACACAGTTTCACACAAGGGATGTTCACATGTTACATTTAATAAGTGTACAATCAGTGTACACAAATAACTGAGCTGAACACTCATGTGTTAGTCACACGTAATACACAAAACATGTACAATCTATGTACCTGTGAACAGAATATTTCAGCTGTGCAAATCGACAAGTGCACACTTGTACATTTGTAGTGACAGCTCGCGCCTGTGTAACATGTGAACAAGCCTTCTGGGATTTCCTTATGAGAATTTCACTCAATTTTTCTCTCCTCTTTGATAGTTTTTGAATGCAATAGGCTTTCTCATCAATTAAGAAAGAGTAGTTGAAAAATGCATGGGAGAAAAAATTGACGCAGCACTAGTATGAAAAACTAGTGGATCACACTGGAAGGGTTAACGGTGTTATTACCTCCAAAAATGAAGTGGGTTTTTCACATACTGTTTGGATTCTCACCATGACCCCCAGCGGCTTCAAATGAGCAGCTCTATCAATATGAATGCCTCTTGGAGTACCTGGACCCACACTTCTTGGTAATGTGGTCTGGTAAGTGGAATGTGCCAGGATTTGTGTCTTTTGGCCTCTGGTCATATTTTGCTATTCCTCAGCCAGAAATGGAAATATTGTATGTACTCCTTCAGAAGGCCCTGGTTTGTTTGTTGTTGTTTTTTTTAGGGGAACAGCTTGCAAAAAAATGTATACTAGTCAAAAGCTGCATACAAAAATATGTTCATCAGGAGAAAAAAATTGCTAGTGAATTTTCATGAGTGTTTGTTGTTGTTTTTTTTAAAAAATTGCAAATTGCTATGGAATTGTAGAGAACAGATTTTAAAGCTGAAAAAATAGACTCTCTGAGAATCAAAACTGACAGATTCTTTCATCCCTACCTGTCAGTCAACAAGTGCATGTTCAAGCTGGTTGACTTGGCCGTGCAGCATCAACATCCCACAGTTAATGATTTCTTTGCAGGGGTTACGCTGAATAGATTTAAAAAATGCACATGTTCCATTGATGCACTGCAATACACACACAAGTCTGACATGCACCAGCAACCGTAGACATAGATACAAAGTTAGCTCTGTGCCCAATAGCAATCTGCCCCTTCGTCATTTCTCCAGCGCTGCAGAGAGGTCTTATTAAACCAGCGAGCATCACTTAATAATCATCCGTTGCTTTTCTCATTTCCCACTGCAAAAACTGCACAAGGCAGCTCTTCATTTCAGCAGTCGATTGGTGGCACAAGCAACTAGCCAAATGCTTGTCAAAAATATATAAAAAAGTACATCTCAATTTGCTGATTGTTCTTCAGCAGCTCCTAGGAGATGAAAGCTGTCCACTTAAAGTCATATTTACAGCGAAGTACACACTGAGAAATCCTTTGCTTATTAGAAATGTGTAAGGGACACGTTATGGTAAGGTACCTACAGGTACTGAAGAAATAAACCACCTTGCGTATGTGTGTTTTCCTAAGTGACAGAAGTTTGCAATCTCAGAAGAATTTGAGGTGTCACCTTCCTTTAAACTTCACGTGCGAAATGTAGAAAAACACCTGTCTGGAGAATTTAAGTCAAGGGTCCTAATGGAGCACAAAGGAGTCATCAGTTAGAATACAGGAGTACAACCCACAGCCAGAGGGCCAAATGAAGCCCTCCAGCTCATTTGGGGTGTTTTCCCCAAGCCCAGAGGTGGGAAATGAATCAATTGATGCCTGGTTGTGGAGGTTTGTGTGTGAAAGAGAGAGATGGAATCCATGCTGGATTAACAAGGAGGAGGGGGAGACGTCCTGTCCACTTTTGGCCACGCCCACCTCCATTTCCTGTGCTTTTTATCTTGTTCATTAAAGATCTCGAATTCGGGACGAGTCCTAAGATAGGCAAGTTTGCTGACGACACTAAATTGCCCGGGGTAGTAAAAGCAAGAAGGGACTATGAAGAGCTCCAGAAAGGCTCTCTCCCATGCGGGTTAATGGGCTGCAAAATGGCAGATGCGGTTCAATGGAAGTGGTGATATATCTATCTAGTCTAACTTTGCAAATACCCAGATGAGGCCTGAACTGGTGGCGAATAACTAAGAAATAGATCTTAGGATTGTGGTGGACAGCTCAGTGAAAATGTTGGTCCAGGATGTGATAGCTGTAAAGAGACAGAGAGAGAAAGTCCATGGTGGGAATCATTAGGAAAGGATTCGGAAATTAAACCACTATTGCAATACCTTTATTAAGATCTATAATGTGCCCACAGAAAAGTTCATACCCTCCAACATTTCTCCAATGAAAATAGGGACGTTGTTGCTGTTGTTGTTCCCCACCCATCTGATGGGGTTGCCCTAGCCACTCTGGGTGGCTTCCATAATAATAATAATAATAATAATAATAATAATAATAATAATAATATACTGCCCTATACCCACAGGTCTCAGGGCAGTTCACAGATAAAATCAAAATATAAAATCACAAAATACACAATCAAATTAAAAACAAAAAACAGCCCAATAATCCCCCCCAAAACACATATCAAAAGAGCATTGGATGTCAATCAACCAAAGACCTGGTTAAAGAGGAATGTTTTTGCCTGGTGCCTAAAGGTATATGATGAAGGCGCCAGGCAAATCTCTCTGCGAGAGCATTCCACAAACGGGAAGCAACTGAAGGAAAGGCCCATTCTCATGTTGCCACCCTCTTGTGGAGGAGGCAGACAAAAAAGGGCCTCAGAAGATGATCTCAGGGTCCAGATAGGTTCATATGGAAAGAGGCAGTCCTTGAGGTTTTGCGATCCCAAGCCATTTAAAAACCTCCCTATACAGGGCTGCTTTCAGATGTCTTCTAAAGGTTGTACAGTTACTTATCTCCTTGGCTTGGAGCTTGCACAACTCCATACCCTCCAACAGTTCTCCAATGAAAAAAGGGACCTCCTAAGGAAATGAGGGACATTCTGGGATCAAATCAGAAACTGGGGTGGCTTCTGTAAATCCAGGACTGCCCTTGGAAAATAGGGACACTTGGAGGGTCTGAAAGTTCTGATCACTGCATGCCAAAAGGGATACGGTAGAACTGATAAAGCTGTTGCCAAACTGACTTGGGTCCACCAGTTACTTTTCCTCCTCCAAGTAGTTTTGCCAAGAACCTGCTTGCATTTTAAGAAGGGCTTTCCTTTTCAACAGCCCTTCTCCTGTATTAATAAAACATTCTCAGCTGTAGGCAACTTGGTAATGAACAGGAATCGAGAAGGTGAAAGTTTTGAGAGCCATTTTCACTTCTAAACAACATCCCTGAAATTCCTTCCTTCTCAAGCCAAGTTTAAATGAATTGCATATATACCCAAAATACATTTTCCCCAGTGCAAAGTGAGACTGTTTATTAAGTCTTGCTTACAGTATGCAAAAAACGCATACACAAAACACCCACTTCACAAGATATGTAAGAGTTCCAGTGGATGGACTATATGCTATCCTACCCATATTTTGTTTGGTTATCTTCCTTGTGGGCTTGCAAAGTTCATACAGCAGCTATTTTTAAAATAGGGCAAATACGCTGGGCAGCTTGGAAGAAAGCAACAGTCTTGTTTTCAAGAAGACTACAATGCTGATGACCAGGCCCACCAAAGGAGGAACAGGACGTGATGAAGTGGGGACAGGAAATGCTTCTTCAATCTCTTTCGAAGGTTCTACACATTATTTGTCAATACAGACTGTTGGAGTTCAAGTCTGAAAGTCAGAGAAGGCAAATTGGGGTGGGTGTGTTTATCAGTCAATCCCACTACTTAGGGAACTCTGCGAATGCTACGCACAGGGGAATACTCCTGGTGCCATCTTTACCTATTTTTAGGCACCAGTAAAATATTTTTCCTTTTACCTGGGCTTTCAATCCTTAATTCGAAGGGTGGTGTTATAGCCTCTTTTTTTGTAGGGTTTTATCTGTTTGTTTTAAAAAATGAGATATTATTAGTTTTAATGTAAGTTGCTTTGGGTCGTTCTGTGAGAAACAAACAAAGAAACAAACAAAATGTGTTTTGTTTCAGGCCCCTTAAAAACTACAGGGTCCAACTTTCAGGACCCTTAAAAACTACAGTTCCCATGATTCTTTGAGGGAAGCCAGACAGTTAAAACGGTATAATATTTATTTAAATTTATGCTATGGATGTGATCTCAGAGTAGACAACCTTGAGTAGGTTGTCCAATAGTCTAACCTGGTGCCAGACAGCTTTGCATGTTCCTGTCTCTTGAAGAACCATTTCTAAGTTGCCAGAAGAAGAAATCAGGGGACAGCCATCGGAAGCATCGCTCTATCACTGCTGCGGTTTTCTAAATAACTCTGCAAATGAAAGGAAGTACTGAAAGGGCCCCCAGTCTCTGCCGCTAAGACCATCTTGGCTTCAATCACATAGATGTTATTTCCTATGCGGCGTCATGTATTGACCTCTCTGAAGCTTGATAAATCGGAAGACAGATTGCAGATGAGCTGTATGTGTTTAAGTATCGAGCTGATACATAACTTTCACACCAACCAGAAACCATTTATTGTCACCGCTGTCCGGAATATATCCTGACAGTTCAGTGGGAGTTTCAGTGCCATTTATTTTCAAATCAATACTCAATTACTAAGAGGAAGATTCACTCCCTTGCCCATTTTCAAGATGAAATTATGGACTGGGGCTATAACACTTAGTCAAGGCAAGCCACTGTCCATTAACTCATGATTCCCCCTCCCCTCCCCCATACCGATACTTTATTGACGCTCCATTCTCTTCCCCCCATCACCGACCCACCGACCCTCCCCCAAGTCTCCAGCTTTTAATTAATCATTGTGAAAAAGCCCTTTCACGTGGTGACTGATGACCAGAGAAAACAATTTTCTCCTAACTGCCTTTTAATTTCAACTCTGGGAGTGCTCATTGACTGGATCTCACAACAACCCATCAATGCTAGTTTTTAATGTGTTTTCTCCTTTGTTATTGAGAAGAATGGAGTGGCGAAGAGGCTTTGTGCTCCTCTTCATAACTCACATAATTGATTCGGTAAATGCAGCCCATTTGCGGGTGGATAAAAAGTGCTGTCAAAGGAGATAGTAGGTACTGTAAAAATTACCCCATTAACAGGAAATAAAGCTATTTACAATATTTAAAGGGTGGAACGTAACTTGCTCAACCTCCTTCTCGCACCCACCCACGAACCTTCACCCTCAGCACCTTTCGCCTTAAACAACTTGACTGTGGTTTTTGCTTTTTGCTTCTTTTTTGTTTAAAGAAGCCTTGCAAATGACAACAAACAGACTCAGTCGCTTCAGGTCATTTCACGCAACCTTTCAGATGCATCATGAAACATAACACAGATGCGATCCAGGCTGATGTTTGGCTCACAGCGAGGCAGTCCTTGTGTGGTTAAACAGATATAATGGGAGCTGCTGCAGCGTTTATGTGACTAAGTCTCTGTTCTCGCAAGCATAGCCGTCGGTGTCTGGCAGCCACAAGAGATGGGAAAGGGAACCTGCGCTGACTTTCAGCTGCTATAGCCCATAGTGTAATGTGTGCATCTACCGCCATGCATTCAATTCCACAGCGTCCCAGGCTGCAGTCTGTTACCAGGGACTTGTGGGAACAACTGAGACACTGAAACCCTCTCTTTGTAAGAAATATCAGTGAAGGAACCCAAGAAAACTTTTCTGCAGAGCCTAACCCATTCATTTGCCTCTCCCTGCCCTGCATTCCATTTACTGCTGTGATTTTAGTGAACACAAGAACATTAGCAGAGACTCACTGAATCAGACAAAAGGCTTACCTTGTCCTGCGTCTTGTTTACTACACTGGCCAACCAGATGCCTATAGGAAGCCCATAAGCAGAATATGTTGTTGTTGTTGTTGTTGTTGTTGTTGTTGTTGTTGTTGTTGTTGTTGTTGTTGTTGTTGTTGTTGCATTGTTATTCCAATCTTCAGCCAAAAAGGGCTCCCAAAACAGCCAATAATAATAATTTATTTTTACCCTGCCCATCTGGCTGGGTTTCCCCAGCCACTCTGGGCGGCTTCCAACAAGAGATTAAAAATACATTAAAACATCAGTCATTAAAAATTCCCCTAAACAGGGCAGCCTTCAGATGTCTTCTAAACGTCAGATAGTTTTTAATTTCTTTAAAATCTGATGGGAGGGCGTTCCACAGGGTGGGCCCCACTACTGAGAATGCCCTCTACCTGGTTCCCTGTAACTTTGCTTCTCACAGTGAGGGAACCTCCAGAAGGCCCTTGGCGCTGGACCTCAGTGTCCGGGCAGAACAATGGGGGTGGAGACGCTCCTTCAGGTATAGTGGGTCGAGGCCTTTTAGGGCTTTAAAGGTCAGCACCAACACTTGGATTTTTGCTTGGAAATGTACTGGGAGCCAATGTAGATCTTACAATTCATTACTCCACACTGGAGAGTTTAAAAAAATAGGAATAACTGAAGGTACTTAAATGTAAGAGCAATAAGAAGCAAAAGGCACTTGAGGTAGGTTACAAGTATGAGGGCCAGTGTTCTTTAACGGTTAAGGGTGTTGGAACAGAACCTAGGAGTCGCAGGTTCAGATCCTCCCACAATAATATGTGGGTGTTTTCATGATGATAAAAGGGTGCTTTCTGAAGTGAACCATTCCAAATCACATGCAAGATTTAAATAATAAAAATAAGAAGAAGTTATTTTTATTTCACTTAGGTATTTGGAATGGTTTACTCATCACGATGGAATCCTAGTGGCTCAGGGTCGCATAACTCCATATCCTCCACCATTTCTCCAGTGAAAATAGGGTCATCCTACCTCAAACATTTCTGTGATGAAAATAGGAATGTCCTAAGGTAAAGTGCCCCTTCATGGATCACTGCCTTGTCGTGGTGAAGGGGCTTGAATAACTCTAGGAAGCTATGAGCTATGCCATGCAGGGTCACCCAAGATGGACAGGTCATAGCCAAGAGTCTAGACTAAATGTGATCCACCTGCAGAAGGAACTGGCAAACCACTCCAAGAAATTTTGCCAAGAAAACTCCATGGACATAAAAAAGGAGAAGCTTTGAGAAGAAAATCAGAGTTTCCAAGGCATGCTCTGGTTCATGGGGTCACAAAGAGTCAAACATGACTAAGACGACTAAACAAAACAAGGTAAAGTGGGACATTCCGGAATCAAATCAGAAACCGGGATGGCTTCTGTAAATCCAGGACTGTCCCTCGAAAATAGGGACACTTGGAGCACCCTTAAGCTAGCCAATTCCCCTCAGGTATGTTGGAAGATGCTATTGTCAGCAAATGTGAAATAAGGTGCAACTACCAGTCTGGACATGGGTGGCACTGTGGGTTAAACCACAGAACCTAGGGCTTGCCAATCAGAAGGTTGGCGGTTTGAATCCCCGCGACGGGGTGAGCTCCCGTTGCTCGGTCCCTGCTCCTGCCAACCTAGCAGTTCGAAAGCACATCAAAAGTGCAAGTAGATGAATAGGTACCGCTCCGGCGGGAAGGTAAACGGTGTTTCCGTGCGCTGCTCTGGTTCACCAGAAGTGGCTTAGTCATGCTGGCCACATGACCCGGAAGCTGTATGCCGGCTCCCTCAGCCAATAAAGCGAGATGAACGCCGCAACCCCAGAGTCGTCCGCGACTGGACCTAATGGTAAAGGGTCCCTCTACCTTTACCTTTAGCAATCTGGTTGGTTTCGATATGTTAATAAAATAAAAAAAAGTTTGGGGGCATCTTCTCCTTCATCTCAAGAAGGCTGGTTTTGGTGTGCATACATGAATATTCTCCATTTTGAGGTTCATGAGCCAACTATGGATTGCCATGCATAGCGATGAACCTGCGATGTGGCAATTAGAGTTAACATCTCTAGAGAAGGAGCTAGCTATAATGAGGGTCATATAGCGAAGATTCGTTATGAGGCTGCGGGTCGTGGGGTCACCTCGCCAGATCATCTGCATTGCATTAGAGTGGAGAGATCCTGGGTAATGCTCCTTTTCCCCTGAACAGCGGATGCTCTCTCTCTCTCACGCTTTCCCTTCAAAAAGTGTCTGTGGAATTTGTCTCTATTTAATGCCCACATTTTCCTCACACGCATTATTATTGTGTTGCCATGGAGATCCTCTGGAACATATCTGACACGGATTGCATCATGGAACTGAACTTTGTCACCTAATCTGGAATTGCAAAAAGATGACAGGACAGAAGTATGGCAACCAAAAATGTGGTTAAAGAGGTTTTAACAAATGTTGCTGGTGGGAGCAATGGGTGGGGGTGGAGGAGGGGAAGAGGTGCCCCTGTCTAGCTCTGCAGCTGCAAAGAATAAAAGGAATATTTCAAAATCTAAGCTCTTACTTTTAGCACAGCTACCTTTTCCTTAATCCCTTTTCTTCAAACTGCTTCATGCTGCCTTGACAAAACAGGACTATAAATAAAAACTATAACCTAATACGTATGAAAGAAAGATATCGCAGGTTCCGTACATGTCTAGAAAATTGTCTAAATAGTTTTGCAGCTATTTATGTACTGGTTTTTCCTCCTCCTCTGTGTTCTTTTCTTTTAAAGCCATCAGATATACTTTATTCGCTTTCTTGCATGTTATTTTCATCATTTCTGAATTGCCTCCCACGCAAATCGTAAGGCAATTTTCGAAAACACAATAAAAACAACTGAAATAGTTTTTAAAATAGTATTTTTAAAGTGCAAAATAAACAGATAAGACAGAGACTTTTCCATCCAGCTGGGGAAAAAACTTTTTGAAAGGAAAAAAAAACAGTATTCAATTGGTTTGTTTAAAAAATAATTCTTTTTATGAATAATTTTAAGAAGAGTAAAAGAACAGCCAGGTATAGGGCACCATATTAACTATACAAAAGCAGTTTCGTGCCACTTTAAATAGAGCCACGATTCTCAGAGTGCCATTATTATTATTATTATTATTATTATTATTATTATTATTATTATTATTATTATTATTATTATTATATCGTGCCCATCTGACTGGGTTTCCCCAGCCACTCTGGGTGCCTTACAGCACATATACTGTAAAAACACCAGAAAAACATCAACCATTAAAAACTTCCCTATACAGGGTTGCCTTCAACCTCTCTTCCCAGGGAACTCTGGGAGGGGAACTGGGGTCTGTTAGCAATCCTTAATACCTTTACGGGACCGCCTCTCCTGGTATGCCCTGAGGAGGACCTTAAGGTCCACAAATAACAACACTTTGGAGGTCCCGAGCCTCAAGGAGGTTAGATTGGTCTCAGCTAGGGCCAGGGCCTTTTCAGCACTGGCCCCGACGTGGTGGAACGCTCTGTCACAAGAGACCAGGGCCCTGCGGGACTTGACATCTTTCCGCAGGGCCTGCAAGACAGAGCTGTTCCACCTGGCCTTTGGTTTGGACTCAGTCTGACCCTTATGTTTCCCTCCCCTTATGGTCTTGATTTATCAGCTACTTTAAAATGAGGCTGCATTTTAAATTGCATTTTAACTTGTATTTTAAATTGGTTTTTCTTTTCTTTTCTCTCCCCCCCCCTTTTCCCCTATTATGTTTTTACTGTGATTTTATTGGTGTTAGCCACCCTAAGCCCGGCTCTGGCCAGGGAGGGCAGGATATAAATACTGTAAATGTTGTTGTTGCTGCTGTTGTTGTTATCAAGCTACAGCTCCCAAAGTACCCTTTGCACCTTGTCAGACATTCCACCTGAGACTCTGAGGCAGGGAAGCTTGAGGAATTCTATCCCTGGGGATTTTAATAGGAGCTGACCTGAATTTGCACCTCCCGGACTAATGTGAAGAAACCTTCCATGCCTCCCGAATGCTCCGATCCAATTCTAAACTCAAAAACATATCCAAATGAAATTTGCAGTACAGTTTTTGCAAAACCACCAACCTGAATGGCTGCCAAAGAGGACTGGACATATGAATGGAGTCCAAGGCTGTGGTGTGCTTCCGGTGTGCTTCTGAATGGAAAACACAGGAGGGGAGAGGGCCCTTGGGTGCTGGACCTGCTTGAATTTCCCCACAGATATCTGGGTGGTCACAAGATGCTGGACTAGTTGGGCCATTGGTCTGATCCAGCAGGCTTTTCTTACGTTCTTAGAAAACAACATTTAAAATGTGCACTTTTGAGAGAAAATACATGTCAATATAAACCTATTTCCACTCAAAATTTTGTGTAGATTTTTTTAAAAAAAGAATCACAGATTAATACAGAAATAAGACTGAATGGACTTTGGAGTGAACACATGCTAAAGTGATATGGACCAGAAAATCACATGGACCCTTTCCACTCTAACAATGCAACCCCATACATGTCTATTTTTGCATAGGAAATCCTTTACATGCTTATGAGAGGCGAAGCCCCTTGAAAGTTAGAGTCATGGGGTTGTATCCAATGTTAGTCATTCTCAGAACAGACCAATCGAAATGAATGGGCATTACTACTTTAGATTTATTAATTCCAGTAGGTCTACTCTGAGTGCAGCTTAGCTGGGCACAATCCTTAATTCTGAGCAGACACGGATAATATTCCACTGACCATCAGGATTTGGACAATCATGAATCAAAACATGCATGCTCACTAATGCTGACTTTTACACGTTTTGCTATGCAAAATCTAGCAGGAACATCACTTGTGAAAACGGCCTTAAGTGTGTCCCCTTTGTTTGGAAATTCAAAAGCGCAATTCTCCTGCTTTGAGAACAACCTTCCCTGGGTAAATAACAAGCTAGGAACATAATTGCTTAACAAGTCTTTGCAAAGTGGGCCAAAAAAAAAACCCAGTTTATTTATTGGCTGCCGGCTCCCCGCAGACTGAATGGATTTCTGTTCAGGTGTTAATTTGGAAGACCGGAATTTTAAGTTGAGCTAATCAGGAGGTTTGCATTTGCAGCGATCTGGCTGACAAGCACACAGAGTGGCAGAGGTCAGTGCTAACCAGCTGAACCTTGCTGCCGAAATGATTGAATGGAGCGGGTGGGGATGCTGAGCCCTCAGCACTGGTATTTCCAACTTAACTGGTTGGAAATAATGATGCGGGTTATGTCAAGACATTCGTTTAAATATCAAGCAGGTTCTTCAATCTGTGTAAGGCACAAAGGTCAAAAAGCGATGTAGGATATGATATTGCCTGTTCTTATTGTTTTCCGCAGGATAGTGTGCAGGAATAACTGCTAAGCACGGGTGCCTTTAATAAAAGCAGGCGATCTGCACTGTATCTCCCTAGCAAGGATGCATGGGATCTTTTCCTATGATATGCCTTCTCTTTTTCCCCTGCCAGGCATTAAGTGTAGGGAATGACATGAAATGTGTTTGTTTTCTTGACAAATGCGTTTTCCTTCATCTTCAGTTGTGCATTATCATCACAATATTGCAGCTAGGTTTTAGGTAATATTAAATTAATTTTAATATACGGATGCTTTCAATCATATATACTAATAGAAACCTCAGTTCCCTGGGCACTGGTCCTTCTTGTAGCCAAAAAGTCACAATCTCTGCATGAGATGGGGGCATCTCTGCATGAGATGGGGGCAGGCCTTGGCCCAGTATACCTGAAGGAGCGTCTCCACCCCCATCACTCTGCCCAGACGCTGAGGTCCAGTGTAGAGGGCCTTCTGGCAGTTCCCTCATTGCGAGAAGCAAAGCTACAGGGAACCAGGCAGAGAGCCTTCTCGGTAGTGGCACCCGCCCTGTGGAACGCCCTCCTATCAGATGTCAAAGAGATAAACAACTACCTGACATTTAGAAGACATCTGAAGGCAGCCCTGCTCAGGGAAGTTTTTAATGTGTGACATTTTAATGTATTTTTAATCTTTGCTGGAAGCCACCCAGAATGGCTGGAGAAACCCAGCCAGATGGGCGGGGTACAAATGATAAATAATAATAATAATAATAATAATAATAATAATAATAATTATTATTATTATTATTATTATTATTATTATTATTATTATTATTATTAAACCAAGGTTTGGGGATATGTATACACACACAGGGAAACCAACCAGGGAGACCCCCAAACACCTCAATGAGTACTAAGCCTGCTCAGTGGGAACAGAATACTGACTCACTGCTGAGGAGGAGATGGGAACAACTCTAGTGGGAGGAAAGGCTAAAATCCCATAAAGCAACACACCATGCTACCATATTTTGTTGCAGGCCCCCCTTGTATTTATTGAACACTTGCAATTTGTATTGGATCGGGGTGAGGCATCACGTCAAAGTGCACGTAGATAAATAGGTACTGCTCCGGCGGGAAGGTAAACAGAGTTTCCGTGTGCTGCTCTGGTTCACCAGAAGCGCCTTAGTCATGTTGGCCACATGACCTGGAAGCTATACCCCAGCTCAGCCAGTAAAGCGAGATGAGCACCGCAACTGGGGGAACTATAGCACTGTGAGGGGGATGCAAGCGTCTCCTAACAACTCTCAGCCCCCTTAACAAACTGCACTTCCCAGGATTATTTGGGAGATGCCATAACTGCTAAATTGTTAGGCATATGTATAGTGACCTAGGAGAGGAACTTTGAGGCCAGATTAGACCATACTATGCTAGGTGGACCAACAGCTGAATTCAAAATAAGATAGTTCTGTGAGCATTCAGTAGATGACCCTCAATTTATTTCTATTTTTTCAGAAAGTTACTGTTCAAGAATCTTTTTCAATGCATGCGTTTTTAAGAACTCTCTGACACTGTGCCTGACGAAATGGGAGTCAATTTGTTCCCCTCTGCCAGAGTGTTCTTAAAACACTTCATAATACCTCCTGTAATTCTCCATCTTGAAATTATCTTGGCCAGATGTTTCTTCAGATCTGTATTTCTCAGCGTATAGATTTAAACAATATCACAGGCTTGGATGAGAAAGAACATCCCCTGAAGCTATTGCCTTTATTTGCGGCTGGGGTGGAGTGATTGAGAGAGAACGGAACAATGGGAGGCCACAGGAGAGCAAATGGCTTCTGAGTCAAGAGGTGAGCCTAAGGCACTAGATGGGTAGTTATGGGCCCATTCGCCCTTTGTATTTGCATTGCCATTTAATTTAACAGATGTGCTTAACTTGCATTCATCATGATTCCGTGTTTGTTAAAGTCATTCTTGGAGAGGTCAAATGATGAAACTTTCAAAGATCACATGTTCGGTGGAATATAGGGTGGAGCTATAGGCTGGTGCCTGGACTGACTCAGGCCATTGGTCCATCTAACCCAATATTGTCCACACTGACTAGCAACTGGTCTTCAAGATTCAGTCAGGGAGTGACTGGTAATACGGCAGCCTGAGCAAAGACAAAATTTGGCGTCCCCTCCACAAAAAGAATCTTTCTTTTCCCCCCACAGTAATTCATTTTGGTACAGTTGCTTTTTACGGATCGTCTCAGTAGGTACCCACATAAATTTAGGTACAGTGGTACCTCGGGTTACATGCACTTCAGGTTACAAACACTTCAGGTTACAGACTCCACTAACCCAGAAATAGTGCTTCAGGTTAAGAACTTTGCTTCAGGATTAGAACAGAAATCGTGCTCTGGCGGCGCGGAGCTGCATTATACTGAATTGGCCCATCTAGTTCTCTATGCATTGCTCTCTTATAATGGCAATGGTGCCCACTTGAGAGGTGCCAGGACTGAGGTCTGGCAAGTTCCGGTTGAAAAAAAACCAGCCCTGGTGTTATATGACCCCAATGTGGTCCCTTTAAGTCATACTCATATCGCCTCAGACACTGGCTCTGAAGGTAAAACAAATCTGCTATTTTCCTAAATATTTTCTCCACGCAAGCAAGAGATGCTAAAGCTTGTTAGCATTCAGGAAATGTTAAATTGCCGAGAAAGCCTTCCTGTAGAAATGAAACGCTATATGTTTTTTGTTCCTTCAGACAAGGCCTCAAATTGTCGGTATTTGTTAGTCGTCCTCAGCAGGATATCAGGTATTTTTAGCCTTGCTGTATACTGTAAGTCAACAATTGTCCCCAGGGCTACATTCCTTTTAAGTGTTCCCAGCTAAGGAGCTTGACTTCAGCTCTTGGTCTTCCATCCTTTGTTTATGAAATTTCCACAGCTGTCTCCTTATAATCCACTTCATTTCCTCATCTTAAGACCTTTGACATTTTCAAAGCACTCAAAAGACCCCGAAGGAGCAAGAAGGTGAAAAACAGCAATGACGACAAATAGGGCTTGACATACACTGCAAAAGGAGTAGCCGACATGCTGCCATCCAATTATTGTTGGACTACAACTCCCAGCAACCCCGGCCAGCATGGCCAATGGTCAAAGATGGTGGGGACTGGGGTCCAGTAACACCTGGAGGGCACCATGTTGATTACCACTGTAACCCAGACTTCAGGAGTCAGGAAAGAATAAATATCCATTACTCTGTGGTGCCCAGTGAGTGACTCAGTTGGGATTTGGCCCTGAAAAGATATTACATGGCCTCCAGTATTCCTATCAAATTTTAACCTCCAGCCAATCATGGGAAGACTCAAATTTTGTGGTCTTGTTAGAAAAGGAGAAAAGCTTCTATTTATCCATAGAATGTATAATTTTACAAACCTTGATCATGTCCACAAACTCATTTTGATCCACTTGCAAGTGAATGAACCTATGAGCCTCTGGGTTTTTCCGTATAAATATATTTCAATCTCAAAAGATCAATATGTCCAGGTTTGGAGGTGGGGCCTTTGGTACACCCTAGCAAAGACATCACCTTGCCAACAAAGGTCCGTATTCTTAAAGCTATGGCTTTCCCAGTAGTGGAAGTATGTATGGAAGTGAGAGCTGGACCATAAAGAAGGCTGATCGCCAAAGAATTGATGCTTTTGAATTATGGTGCTGGAGGAGACTCTTGAGAGTCCCATGGACTGCAAGAAGATCAAACCTATCCATTCTTAAGGAAATCAGCCCTGAGTCCTCACTAGAAGGACAGATCCTGAATCTGAAGCTTCAATACTTTGGCCACCTCATGAGAAGAGAAGACTCCCTGGAAAAGACCCTGGTGTTAGGAAAGATTGAGGGCACAAGGAGAAGGGGATGGCAGAGGACGAGATGGTTGGACAGTGTTCTCGAAGCTACCAGCATGAGTTTAACCAAACTGTGGGAGGCAGTGGAAGACAGGAGTGCCTGGTGTGCTCTGGTCCATGGGGTCACGAAGAGTCGGACATGACTAAACGACTAAACAACAACAACAAACCTGGAAGAAGTAGGGTGTTCAATGGAAGATCGTTTAAGACTGCATCTGATCTTCTTAAACACTCTGTGCAAACTGGACATGCTTGTGTTGTGAGTGACAGACTTTCTACGGCTTTTGGGGCCCTAGCAAATGCCACTCTCTGGACCCTGAATATGACAATATTCTGCTTCACAGACCACTTTATTTGGAGAGAGCACACCTGGAGTTTGCCACTGCCCTCTTCCTTCCGTAATGTTGTGCCACACCCGGGAAAGGTTGCTTCTGCTCTGGAATTGTGCTAGAAGTTCAGCTTGAAGAATGATAATCCATTTCTGAGATAACACTTCACAGGAGTATGACAGCAGCTGCAAAATCTTTGAGTTCCTCTCCTCTCCTGTATGACACCTTGATAAGGCAATTACAGCATAATAATTACCTTAACAAGTGGCATTACAGGAAATTATTGTCATGCTCCTGTTAAAATAACACATAATCATCAGCAAGTGTATTCTAGAATCCCCAATCAGCATCTCATTAACCATAGCCAGCTCAGGAAGGAGCGCTCAGTCGCGGGGTAATAATTGACAATGAGCGCAGGAAAGGAATAGAAACTAACAAGGCCTTTGCCGAAAACGATCAGCTACCCAACAAGGTTAACCCCCGGTGATGCCAAGATGTGTTTCAAATACAAAGCTCTTTTCTTTTCCTTTTTGTATGACACAGCGCCACCCGCAAACCTGGTTTGCATATTTGTCTCTGAAAACCGCTGCTCTAATCTACAAGCTCTTGTAGCGCTGCCACCAGTTCCTTGAAGACGAGACACTGAGTTACAAATTACAAAAGGGCTGCCTTGTATATGACAGAGTTCCCAATTGCATGTCGTCACAATAAATGTGGCTGTTAACGGCAGCCATTTCTCAATATGCAATGAATGTGCTTTTCAGGTGCAGATCAGATATGATGAGGACATGTTGCTTGACTTTTTTGGGGTGGAGGAAGTAATTTAAAATGTTCCTGCAAACTCAGTCAATGCCTTACTATTGCCCTTTTTCTGGGCTGAGGGACATGATTTTTCAACGAGGTTGTGTCACCTAACCCCTGACAGCAAAAAGACAGGAATGGCATTATTTATTTTGGAATGCATGAGGCTGTCATATACACTGAGTTAGACCACTGATTATCCATCTAGCTCACTAATGCTGATTCTGATTGGCAGTAGCGCTTTGTGGTTCAAGCAGAAGTTAATAATAACACACAAGAGGTCTTTTCACTAGAGTTGCCAGGGATAAAATATGAGAAATTATGGGTGCAAAGCATGTGCTCTACTACTAATCTAGGGCCCCACCCCTGAGTGTCTGAGTGCCTGGTAAATAATAGTGAAAGAAAAGGCAATGGTGACTGGGGGAATCAATGGGTGTGAAGAGGGAAAGAGAATGACTAGGTGGGAGGGTAGGTTGGAATGGGATTATTATCTGGCTCAGATTGAAATCAAAGCCAGAGAAGAATTAAGAGGCAAGGATGAGAATCCTCTTTCTGATCTTCGTGCCTTGCCAATTTACTACTGATGTTTAGCTGGTTTGATTATGCAAATTGGCCCTTAAAAACATGAGAAGCTGCCTTATACCATATGAGATCATTTGTCCATATAGCTTAGTGTTGTTTACTTTGACTGGCAGTGGCTCTCAAGCAGAGAAAAGGCTCTCCCCTATTGCCCACTCCTTGATCCTACCTTAAATTTGAAATGCTGTGGATTTATCCTGAGACCCTCTGAATACAAAACACACACTCTGCTGCTGAGCTGTGCTCACCTTTCCTTTTGCCCCTTCAAGGCCCACTTTTGAGACAACGTCAACTTGACGTTTCTAAGTTGACAAAGCAACTTTTGAGGCTCAGCAATCCGCAGGACTGTTTTTAAGCGGTCCGCTCATCTAACCCTTCTAAATTTGTCTGTGCAAAATATGAGTTTGGTTGTGTCAGTTTGGAAATAGCTAGAACCTTCCTTGTCAGAGGGTATTAAGAACTCAGCATTCGGATTGGCAAGTCAAAGGTTTCCCTTGAAAAGCTGAATACAAATAGTGACATTGCCTCCAAATTTGTTCCTGGAAGAGAGTTTTCTAACAGGGGCTGCTTCTGTCTCTGCTCTTGTCAAAACAAACAGCAAAGTGTAAAAGGACAAACTGTCATGATGAAACGGAAAGCATATAATTCCCTACGTACCGACAGCAAATTGTGTGAACTAAAGTGAATGTCGCGAGAGAGCTGGGGGTGGGGGGGAAGTGATGTAAACCCTGGGGCACTTTGAAGGGGGGTGTATTAAATAGAAGCCAAGGTCATCACCCAGAGGAAATAAATATGCACAGAAGGAACATTATGGATATATGAAGGACGACCTTCAAGACTGAAGATAACTGGCATGATCAGGTTTGTCACAATGTGCCTTGAAAGTGGGCTGGCATGATGTCTAAAGAAACTCATTACAGTGGACGCTCGGGTTGCGAACATGATCCATGTGGGAGGCACATTCGCAACCCGCAGTGTTCACAACCCACAGTGCTGCGTCTGCGCACGTGCGGGTTGCGATTCAGCGCTTCTGCACACGCGCAAAGTGTGATTTAGCACTTCTTCGCATGCGTGACTGCCAAAACCTGGAAGTAACACGTTCCGGTACTTCTGAATTTTGACGCGTCCGTAACCCGAAAAAACGCAACCTGAAGTGTCTGTAACCCGAGGTATAACTGTCTTTTGTGAATTATTCAAAGGTGTATTCACAGGAACAATCAGAAATAATGATTCACATCTACATTAGGGGTGGGCAACCTCAGGCCTGTGGTCTGAATGTGGCTCCTCTGGGCTTATCAGGCCCTCAGAATGCTCCCAAAGCCACACCCACTCAGCATGTCACACCCCTCCCCAGTCCTGCTGGGTCTTCCTTGAGTGATTGTGTTTGGCTTGAACTGCGACCATGCCTCTTCTTCACATGAATGGCTGATAAAGAGATGAGAGAGAATCTTCGGGAGAACAAAAGGCTAAGGAATAAACCCTGAACAAATCCGAAGTGGCGGCCCTAAGAGGGTTGGATGACGCCTTGTACATCTCCTTCTGGCAACTCCTGCAGCCACGCTGGTGCCAAATGTGTTGCTCTGCTTTGCTTTGGATCACATCAGTCTTGTCGTCTGGGCAGCCTAGGACCTTGGTGCTGCTGACACAGCAAAAACAAGGCAGCAGGCAGCAGAAATGAGTTACTGGTCTCTGCAGCAATTGCAGGCATTGTGACTATCCAGCAGTTTGACTTCACCCCTGGAGGAGCACTCCATTGTCTCTTGAGAAAGGGAAAGGAAGTGATGGGTTGTTGTTGTTTTTTGCGCTTCTACCACACTTTTTGAAGTCTTCTCCAGATGACCTATTTATTGTGCACCCTTACTTGCTTGCACAGCTCTTACACAGAGGTTAGATTATATCTGGACTTTACAGAGCATTCATCGTGATTTGCTTGCACAAAGCTTACGTGAAGACCAGATTCTATCCGATCTTCATTCTGAGTTGTTTCTTGGAACATGGGGCAACAAGTTTATGCAATTAAACTGGATTCAATATCCCTGTATGCACTTGAATCCCTCCTGCAAGATACTGAGAATCTGGAGGCAACTTCAGCTCTGTGAACTAGCTGTTGATACTTCCAGTGCTGGTGCAGGCTACTCTCAGAAAGAAGGATTTCAATCCTTGTTTTCTCTGGCTTCTGTTCAGCCCAGAATGTGGAGCTGATGACTCACTGGCCTCCAAGCCAATTAGATTCACCAGCGATGCTGAGCTATCATCCACCCACCACCTGAAAGTTATTTTAATTCTAATTGAAGATCAATCACACACCATGGACAGCTCCAAGCCCACATCCAGAAGATTGCTTCACTCACTCACTCAGCCACCTGACCTCATTATACAAAGCAAATATCGCTGCCATCTAATGAGCGGTAATTAAAATATACTTTTAATCAGAACTTTCACAAGTCAGAGTGTACTTCAGACAGCTTAAACAACCTTAGAGACTAACACATTTATGACAGCAGAGACTCTTGTGGGCTGGAGCCCCCTTCATCAGACGCATGAAATGTTATCCTAGGGTTACGCGTAGTTGTTCGGGGCAGAAAGGCAAGGTCAGATGGAAGTCAACCACATCAGGGCTTAAACGTAAGCAAAGTGCAAGAAGCACAGTGACCGTTCTTGGTAACTGATGGCAAAACAAAACATCCTAACTTTGATTGAGGATAAAATAAACATACTAGTGTTGCTAAGCCATTTAGCACCTATTGTCTGGCTTTAATTATATTATTGGTTGTATATGTCTTTATTTTTGTAAACTGCCATCGATATTTGCCCTTTAAAGTGGGAGGTGTGTGTGTTGTCGGTTTTTTTAAATGAATAGTGCGGGGAGCAGGAAATATTGATCATGATTCAAATCACAGCTGATAGAATTGAATATATCAATAAATTTTAAATCAGCATTTATTTATTTTTACACTGAAGCCTCGCTAAGCCAAAATCATGTATTGTCAGAACCCAGTGGGTTCAATGGCTGGTGGAATTGCCAAAGTAATTTTTCCTGGAGTCCTGCTCCCTTTCCGCCCCACTTTTTAATTTTTAATTTTTATTTTCGCCACACATGTAAAGCTGAATGTGCACAAGTTAAATGTGCATAAGTTTCAAGCTTACTGCATGCGCGCGCGCGCGCGCGCACACACACACACACACAGAGCTATTTAATACAGTTCTACACTTAAGACAGGAGAAGACATTCTCCCATCATTTTAAAAGCTGCAGGAGATTTTGCATTTTCTTGGGTCAGGGTTTATTTTGTATGCTAACTATATAAACAAAGGGCCATAATAAGCCCTGCTGATCTTCATATTCAGCAACCTCCAGGCAATAAGAGCCTTTTGAAAAGACCACTGAATAATACAGAGTGCATATTCACCCATCATGAGTGGTGATGAGCTAATATTTAGCACATAATTATGGACACCTCTGCTAATGATACGGGAGCCAATAGAAATGTCACTGTGTAGGCAGGGACATGGCAAGAGGTCGGGCTGAAGGGGGCAATGAGAAGCTTCCCCCCCCCCACACACACACAGGTGCATTACTAATATATGGCCTCTGTGTGCATTAATGATATAGCAAAGAGCAAGGAGGGAAAATATTCTAGAAATAATCAGCATCGTATTTAATATGAATCATACCCGTTCTTGGATTTGGTTATGGGAACTTCCAACCAGAGTTGCTAAACTGCAGCTCAGAGACAGGGCACAGAATTTGCTGGTCTTAAATTGCATATGTGGTCTCTCCATTTGAAAGAATGGGAAAGAGGACCCGTTTTGAGAGAAGGGGATTCAAGATGTTGTAGATATCTTTGGTGAGAGTGATGACTCCATAGCTTGGACTTGCCATGGCCTGCTCAGCACTGGATACATTGAGAGCCAGTGTGGTGTAGTGGTTAAGAGCTGTAGTCTCGTAATCTGGTGAACTGGGTTCACTTCCCTGCTCCTCCACATGCAGCTGCTGGGTGACCTTGGGCTAATCACACTTCTTTGAAGTCTCTCAGCCCCACTCACCTCACAGAGTGTTTGTTGTTGGGGAGGAAGGGAAAGGAGAATGTTAGCCACTTTGAGACTCCTTTGGGTAGTGATAAAGCAGGATATCAAATCCAAACTCCTCCTCCTCTACTTCTTCTTCAACGGGTTGTGCTAGCAATGAAGACGGCATCATGGAGGATGAGGCCACACCCTCCAACATTTCTCTGATGAAAATAGGGACGTCCCATAGTGGGGGAAATAGGGACATTCCATAACGATAATTTTAATATCACACATCTTACTGGGTTGCCCCAGCCACTCTGGGCAGCTTCCAGCATATATAAAAACAAAATAAAACATTAAACATTTTTTTAAAAAAACTTCCCTATACAGGATTGCCTTCAGAAGGCTCAGGGATCGGATAACTCCATTCCCTCCAACATTTCTCCAATCTAAATAGGGACATCCTAAGGAAAAGTGGGACATTCCAGGATTAAATGAGAAACCAGGATGGCTTCTCTAAATCAGGGATGTCCCTGGAAAATAGGGACACTTGGAGCATCTATAAGTCTATCAATGGCTCCCGGCCTCAATGTTTATAGGCAGAAATGCTTCTGAAGAGCAGTTTCTGGAAGCCGCAGAAGGGAAGAGTGCTCTCATGCCCAGGTCCCACTTGCTGGTTTCCCAAGAGCAACCTGTGAGAACAGGATGTCAGGCCAGATGGGCCATTGGCCTGATCCAGGGGGCTCTTCCTACATTCTTATTTGACATCCTTTTCCCCAAAGAGAAAAGCGACAGTGACCTCAGCCAATCAGACACCATCTTATCAGGTGGAGGGCCAAAGAGGTTGCTAGGGTGCCACATGTCTAATTGGCTGACACAGCTGCTGTGGCAAAATGCTTCAATGAACAAAGAAGCTGGCTGCAGTCTTGGCTTCTGGCATAAGGTTTCCCTTCCCAACAGACAATAGCTCACCACCACTGTCCTCCATTGGCTCTCTGGCATTGTTGGGGGGTGGACTGCAGGGTCCCAGACACGAGGCCTTAAGTCTAATGGTGCCACCGTTACCTGAGCAACAGTGAGGCTGGATGCTACCTGCCACCTGTGGCCCAACATCTTGACATTGTGACCCTTATTCCTGAGAAGGCAACTCATGGTGCTATGCAAAGTCAGTCTACTTTGGATTGAGCCATAATTATTGTATCATGCATTTAATGCACAGGTTTACTTCCCCAGAGAATCCTGGGGAATGTAGTTTGCTGAAGGTGCTGGGGACTGTAGCTCTCCGAGGGGTGAACTACAGTTCCCAGGATTATTTGGGGGAAGCCATGAGCTTTGAATGTATGTGTGGATATGACCTGTGTGCATAACTTTTTTTTTGGAGGGAGGGAAACCAAAAGAAATGAACTCTGGCTGTGCAGGAGCAAAGATGTTTTATAGCGCTGAGTGCTTTCCCCCTGTCAAAGTAAACTTAGAAAGGTATAAAGGATAATGGGGAGGAAAGCATGACCAGAAATGCACCTGCATGAAGAATATGATAAAGGGATGCTCTTTGCACCAGTCAGTGAATCTTTAATCAGAATGCTCTTGTTTCCAGCAGTTAAGGTGCAAAGTAGATGTTCTGTTTTTCCAACAGTCACATAAATACTGCAATACATCCCCCCTGTGCCGATTGTTAGAGAGACCCTACATCTTTTAAAGCTGGCAGTATAAGAGAATCAAAAGCTAACTGGATTACTCTGGCCAAGCCAATCCTTTCCTCCCCTTGCTTCTTGTTTAGCCCTAAGCTTCATGCTGTGCCAACCAGTGTGAAATGAGTCAGGAGAAGGGAGTCAGCCTGCTAGTGAAAAGTATTTCACTAGGGCATCATGCAAAGTTTCACTTTAGAAGTTCAGGACCACTTATGACAGCAGATATCATCCATCTGAGAAGGAAGGGTGTTTTGATTCCTTCTCACCTCACAGGGGGGAAAGCGGTAAACAAAGGCCTCCTTCACAATCTTTTCTGGTTCGGTTGGTGCTGCTGCCATTTCCTTGTCCACTTGGTCTCACAGTAGCATCATTTTGAATACTCCCATACATAAAAACTAATGCCTCGTTGCAAGGAGAAAACCAGTTTAGCGGGGGTGAAGTGGGCTAGAACCTTCCTGTCTTTTATTTTTTAAAATTTTCTCTCCCCCCCCCCCGACTGTGGCACACTCACCTGCCCCACACCTGATTTTATATATAAGATTAAGTGTGGGTTAGGTAGAGATGAAGCTGGATTACCTACACAACCAAGTTTATCTCTGTGAATTTATCTATTCATTGCATTTATATCTCATCTTTTCCTCCAAGGAGCTCAATATGCTGTACATGGTTTTCCCCTCCTTATTTAATCCCCAAAATAACCCTGCATGGTAGGTTAGGCTGAGAGGCAATGACCAGTCCAAGGTCACCCAGTGAGTTTCATGGCTGAGCGGGGATTTGAACCTTGGACTCTGAGGTCCTAGTCTGACATTCTAACCACTACACCACACTGGTTCCCTGTGAGGAACTCGGTCACATAGCCGATCCCAGCAAAAAGCAGGCTAGAAGTCGCTGTCCATCAGCTGATGGGTACTGAATGAAACCCTGCTGGATTGGTTGCGTGACAAGAATTCCCTTTGGGAAACTCACTTGTAAATCCAGTCCCTGGAGAAAGCAGCTGATGAGAGGTGAGTTCAGCCCCACAACATCATGGGAGGGGTGTTTCCACCTCAACCACTGCCTTTGGAAGCCTTCTAAGAACCTGCTTCAGGAGAGGGACTGAAAACAACATTATGGGTTTTTCTAAGACCAAGGGTGAAACTATCACACTCCCTTGATATTTTTGCTGTTGAATGTTGTTAATGTAACCTTGTGATATTTACAGACCCTCTGAGTGCCCCTATTTTCTAGGGACAGTCCCAGATTTACAGAAGCCTTCCCTGTTTCTGATTTGATCCCACAATGTCCCACTTTTCTTAGGAGGTCCCTATTTTCATTGGAGAACTGTTGGAGGGTATAGAGTTATCTGACACCCAAGGAAGCCCTGTATAGGGAAGATTTTTAATGTTTAATGTTTTTGTGTATGTGTGTGTGTTGGAAGCCATCCAGAGTGGCTGGGGTAACCCAATCAGATGGGCAAGGTAGTAGTAGTAGTAGTAATCATCATCATCATCATCATCATCATCATCATCATCATCATCATAACAATCGACATCCCTGTTATCATCTGAGAAATGGTTGGAGGGTATGTATTTATAGTACTGAGATACTGTTGCATCATATGCAGTTATAGTTGCTGTTATATTGCTGCATTATTGTGCTATTATGCAATTGCTTTTCAGTGTTTGATTTTGAAATGCATCCCTCTTTTCTTTGTTGTAAATCATTTGAGCATGATTTTTGTTTCTGGAAAAGAGGCGTAAAATGAACCCAATGTGACCAAACTCCTTGTGGGGAACTTGACCAGGCCGCTGATCCCTGCAGAAAGCAACATTGCCAATGCTACTACATTCAGCAAGCACAGGACTGGCACAGCTGGCTGTTGGCCCCGTGCAAGAGTCATTGACAGGTGGGCAGGACAACAGCTGAAAAATCAACAAGAACTGAAGTTCGTAGCAGGCAGAAAACTAAGGAGCCATTTCTGAGGCAGCCGGCACTGCCAATGGAGCAAAATGTGCCCATATGTTTTATTTACAGAGTTGCAGACCAGAGCAGTGAGGCGAAATTATCAAACCTTTGAATAAGTTGTAAAAACCCCACAGATAAAATCCTAGTCTCTTCAATTAGTGTAATTATGTGTAGCTATTAAAGTTCTGCAGTATGTGCTTTGCTAGAGGCTGGAATTGTGCACACTGTGGTATGCTGGCTGTTTTCCTTTTAAGTGTTTCCAAGGCAACAGCAGCTTTGCTCAGACAGCGAGGTGACATTCCTGACAGTTATATCAAGCGATGACCCTCAGTCCCTCTAACACCTGGCAGGCTTTCCAAGAGCTGAAGAGAAAACTCTTTGTCCGTGAGGCATTTATGCACCGCCTTTCCAAATGCTCGAAACAGTTCATAACAAATGGATACCAATTGATATATCTAAAGTTATACAATCAATTGGGGGGGACCTAAAACCCCAAAAGATGAAATCCCCAGGAAGACTACCTTAAAATCCAGTTGTTAACTGTATCAGCAAAATGCATGCTGGTCGTTGGGCAATTGCACGGCGTCATACTAGCTGACACAGTGGGTTCCTTCGAACTCTATGATTATGTAATTCAAAGTGTCTTCTGGGATCGTGTACACTTCCTGCCTTCAAGACCAGCTGGGAAGATTATCCTCAAATATATATCTTCTAGGATGTTGGTATATCACCCAGGGGCTGCAGAGGGGAAGTCCCTAACCTTATATTGCTGACTGACCAGGAAAATGCCTGTGCTAGACTAGCTGTGAAGGCTTTTTGGAGCAAAACCCAGAAGTTTGACCTAGCTTTCCAAATTTAAGGACACAAGGAAAGCCCCCAATCTACTGGTCGTGGGCTGCAGCAATGATGGCTGGGGCCCATTGGGATTGGCAGAGCAAAAGACAAGGAGGCCAACAGTAGGTGGCGCCAGAGCCAGTGATGGGCAGAACCAACTCGTTCTAGTTTTGCCCCCATCCTTCTCCTCCACGCTGAGCGTGGAGAGGGCAACACTGAGAAAGGAGGAGGGAACGGACATCTGATTTAATCCCTGGAATGCTTGTAAATAAAAAGCCATCAGGTGGTGGCTATCTGAGAACAGACTGAGGTTGGTGGGGCAATGCTCCATTCACCCGATGGTTTAGCCTCCACTGGGCTGTGGATGAGGCCCACCCACGATGGTAGGTTGCCCTGTAAGTGCTGCTGGACTGATTCCTCACTACATCAGATACAATCACAATTGAAGAGTTGGAAGGAACCCTGAGAATCTAATCCAACGCACTGCAATACAGGAGTCTGCAGCTATCCCACACAGCAGTGGTTTTCAACCAATGTGCCATGGCACCCTGAAGTCCCTTGAATAGTAGACATGGGTGCCACAGGCAACACTGGCCTCTGTCCCTCTTTCCTTCCCTCCCTCCTCTGATGCCCTCTCACGTCTCTGCCTCCCAAAGGCTTGCACAGCTGTTTGTTGAAGTAGCCCTGGTTACAGGCTCCCCAGGTGACTGGTGCCTCTGGGACTGGCCAGGGGGTGCTGATTGCCAGGAGCTGAGGCGGCTCAGAGACTGGGGTGGCTGTGGCGGCTGCCTGGAGGACTCCCAAGGAGGGTGTTTGAAAAAGGGCGAGAGGCTGCCAGCTCTGCAGGCAAGGGGTAACATAACTGGGCTCCTGAGCCCCACAAGGATGCCACAGAAAAAATGTGGTTGGTCAAGGGAGCTGTGGACTCTAAAAGGTTGAGAACCTCTGCCATAGAGGGAGCGAACCTGCAACCGTAGCATCAGCGCCATGCTCTAGCCAACTGAGTGATCCATGTGTGATGTATTATCCTAAATTGGCAGGTGATAGATGATAGATAGATAGATAAATATAGATATATAGGATGGATGGATGATAGATAGGATGGACATCATAGATAGATGTTGGGGGAATAAATAGGACTGGTATCAGGAGCAAACAGACAGTGATGATCACATAAAAGAAAACTAGTTACAGTGACAATTTGCCTCACAGGTGTCATAAAACTCTTTGTTGGTTTTGCTATGGTTTATTTCAGCTTTGTTAATTTCACTAAACAAAGCTTAGCTTTTTTTGAACTGTGCATGCAAATGCATGTGGGCTTTAGGGCCCCAGCCTGATTAGCTCAACAACACCCTCATTTATGGAATGCTCTCAGCCCACCAGGATCAGACATTCATATCCATTGGGCACCAGGTGAAGGCATTGTCCTCATAGAGAGAGGTGGTTTGAGGGACAAGGCCATTGCTGAAATACAAAAGGTCCCATCTGTGTTGGTGTTCTTCCAGCTTTTGAAGACATACCTTTTTACACAAACATTCACTTCATCTCTCAACTTGAGTCTTCAGCTTTAATTATTGCATTATTTTAATGGGATTGTTTTCTTGTACATATATTTCAATTGTGGATGTTTATGTTTTAGTGGGATTGTTTTATTATGTGTTTTAATTGGGTATTGTGATTATGGATGTTTCTATTTTAATGTTTGCGTAATTGGTTTTTATACTTGTAAACCACTTAGAAGCCCATTTTGGCATGAGCGTCTATGAATTGATGGTGGTGATGTAGGTACCAGGCTCTGAAGGGTTATTATATCCTTGAATAGTGCCTGGAAAATAGCTCAAACCCTTCCTGCTGGTCTAGAGATGCAATCAAGTCTTATTTGAATATGATTTGCATTTTAATACAGATTTTAGAACATTCATATTACACACACCAAAATAATTTAAGTGATAAACTGCATGCAGCTTCATTATGTGAGAGTTTTACTTTTAAATCAGGCAGAAAATGTAGCAAAGTCGACCTCCACAATCTCTCTAGAATGGTTATCTATCACTACCCTATCATTGTAACTACCAGATAATTCTCTTAAGGGGTGATCACAACATCGTTTACTTCCCCAGGGATCCTGTGGAATTCCTTACATCTCAAGCCCCAAAGGGAATTCAGCTGTCAGGCTGAATTCATCTCAGGAGGTGGAAGTTCTAATTGTCTACAGCAAATGTTGCTCCAGGTTTCATTATTACTGCTGAGGGGTATGTGTGAGTGGGTGGGTGGGTGTGTAGTGTAGAAATCCTGGATACGTCATGGCTGAAATTCCAAATTCTAATTGTTCAGATAGACTGTCCCTGCTGCTTGAGACTCAATTTCAAGTCAAGTAGGTGCTTCACAGGACCTACTGACTGACTGATGGCCACATGGGATATACTGTGATAGGTTTGGGCATAGAACCAGGCAGAATCTGCAAGAATGTTGAAGGTTATATCTTTATCTCTTCCTCCTTAAAAATATGCCTAATCACTCTAAAATTGGAAAAATCATAATTCAGTATAATTTCAATAGATCTAAATATATTGTATGGCACCCTGGTCAACTTTTTTCTTACTTGACTGGCAGGTGTCAAACCTCTTTGACATCAAACCTCTCTTGCCATTTTGTGAGAAAAGTTATTGAGGTGGCATGCCAAGTCACTCTCGTAAAATATCCAAGTATAATAAACAAAGCTATATTCATGTGTTTGCACATTTTACTTATGCCATATTTAACTTAGATTTTCTTTTTCATGGTATTAAACCTACTCTATTTATGCTTTACTGTTATGCCATCTCTTTAAAATGTTCCGAAGAATACAACCTTATATTTTAGGACAGTTCATTAATTTTCAGTAGAGGGTGAATTTCCATGATCACGCTCGTAAAATTATTAGAATTTTAAAACGTTTGCTGATTTCAGCAGATTGCAAAGGAGTCCGTGCCTCTGTTCTCAGCAAAATATGTACCTTACAGCAAAACACACACACACACAAAGGAACAAATGACTTTCTCCCCCGCTCAAAATGAATTTTCTGTTCCAGTAATCAAGGCCCAAATCACTAATGCTAACGCATCACTTTTGGTGTGTGTGTCTTCATTGTGTCTTCAGCACAAAGTTGGCATTATTAACATTTTTATGTGTGACTGAGGACTGATCGAAAGAATTTCACAGTTGCAGTAATGAAACAATTAACTCCCGAGATGTTGGAGTTGTCGACTCGTTTCACAGCTGAGGTTATATACTCCATGGGAGAGCTTGCTTGGAAATAAAACACCAGGGGTATTCTGGAAGAAGCGAGAAGGAAACAGTTGCCCTCTCTAGGGCTAAGAGACTGAGCTACAAACCAAGAAATGCCCTTCCCAAGCTGCCAGTGCAGGTTGGCGTGAGTGGGCAACGGCCAAGAGAAGACCCTCTGACCAAGGCCACTAGACCACATTCACATCTTAAATTTAATAGCAGTACGATGCCCCTCTAAACCAGGGCTCAGCAAACTTTTTCAGAAGGGCGCCGGTCCACTGTCCCTCAGACCTTGTGGGGGCCCGGACTATATTTTGAAGGGGGGGGGATGAACGAATTCCTATGCCTGACAAATAACCCAGAGATGCATTTTAAATAAAAGGACACATTCTACTCATGTAAAAACACGCTGATTCCCAGACTGTCCGCGGGCCAGATTTAGAAGGCGATTGGGCTGGATCTGGCCCCCGGGCCTTAGTTTGCATACCCATGCTCTAAACAGTCACTAAAGCAAGCACCCTGAAACTTGGCCCTCCAGCTGTTTTGGGACTACAATTCCCATCATCCCTGACCACTGGTCCTGTTAGCTAGGGATGATGGGAGTTGTAGTTCCAAAACATCTGGAGGACCTGTAGTTTGTTAACAGTGCTGAGAGTTGTTGGGAGATCCTTATCCCCCTGACAGAGCTACAGTTCCCAAAGTCCCATTTTAAGTGGGACATCCTGGAATCACAGAAGCCAATCATGTTTGATTACTGGATGTCCTGTTTTTTTGGTCCGGCACTCTGGCATGAGCCCTCGTATCAGAGTACAGAATCAAAAGACTCACTCTGGGCTCGACAGTAGGGTCACGCCACAGAGTTAAAGGCCCAGGCCTTTGGCATAACCCACTCAAATCCAGAGCACTGGTGTCATAAACTCATGCTCTCGCCACACTTTTTTTGGTGTGAGAGCGTGGTATAGGTCATGTGACTCACCTGGGAGAGACCTGTGTCTCAGTTTCATGGAAGAAAAAGTTGGAGTTCCCTGGGAAGAGGGATTTATCATGACTCTCAGAATTGTAGGTCTTGAGGGGAGTAGGGTTCTCCTAAGATCCCTCAGCACTCTTAGCAAACTACAGTTCCCAGCATTCTTTGGGGGGGGGAGCCATATCTATTTAAAGCAGCATCTTATGGCTTTAAGTGTATAGTGCTTGGCTGTTCTCATACTGCATTTTCTCCAAGATATGTATGTGGAAGTCAAGTCTTAAATAAATAATTTAAAATAATTAATCATCATCGTGATTATAAAATTCAGTTTCTCGTGATTTACCTTGGTGCAATTCCCCCCTCCCCCTTTAATATGCTAGTTTGTGCCCTACATTTCTTCATATGTTTTCTGTTATCAGGGGAATTAGGGAGGAATTGTGTGCGGGGGGACTGTTCATCTGTGCCTGAAAACCAAAGGACAATAGAAGCCTAAGGATGTCTGTTCAGAAGTAAGTCCTGCTAAGTTTAAAAAGGTAAATGTAAAGGGACCCCTGACTATTAGGTCCAGTTGCGGACGACTCTGGGGTTGCAGTGCTCATCTCGCTTTACTGGCCGAAGGAGCCAGCATACAGCTTCCGGGTCATGTGGCCAGCATGACTAAGTTGCTTCTGGCGAACCAGAGCAGCACACGGAAACGCTGTTTACCTTCCTGCCAGAGTTGTACCTATTCATCTACTTGCACTTTGACATGCTTTCAAACTGCTAGGTGGGCAGGAGCAGGGACCGAGCAACGGGAGCTCACCCCGTCACGGGGATTCGAACCGCCGACCTTCTGATCAGCAAGCCCAAGAAGCTCAGTGGTTTAGACCACAGCACCACCCACATCCCCCTGCTAAGTTTAGTTGGACTTAATTCCTAAGGAAGTGTGCATACGATTGCAACCACAATAGCCTTCTTACCAGTCATCATCATCATCCTCATCATTTTATTTGTATGCCGCCTTTCCATAGTTAAAGCAATGCTCAAGGCGGCTTGCAACATGACAGGATTTACATAATTACCAACATAACAAAAGTCATAAACAATAAATAAAACACATCAAAAAGTACACAACCAAATGGAAAACAATTTCCACATTTTTTTAAAAGATATTTATTGCAATTTTTAAAAAACACCAAACATACAAAATACCATCACCATATAACAAACAAAGAAATAAAGTAAGATTATAGAGTAAAGAGAAAACAGAAAAGAAAATAGAGATAAGATAAAGATTATTCACGATCATATTTTCATAATCTTTGGACTTCCTCACATCGCCCTTCCCTGCGTTCCCAGTCATATAGTTATATACAGCAATTTGTTACATTACTTTCATTCTTATATTATAAATCTCAAATATTATGTTCCCAATTTGAATTGACTTTGTAATAAATTACCCTGCTTAGTTTGAACATAATTATGTTTCAAGTTTCATCCTTTCTTTAAAACATCATATATTCTCATATGTCTTACAATAAAGTTACTGCTGCCATGTTACATTCAATCATGCATTCACCTAGCATTCATACAATTTATAGTGCTTTTGTAAGTAGTCCTTAAATTTTTTTCCAATCCTCTTCCACCGTCTCTTCTCCCAGGTCTCGAATTCTGCCAGTCATTTCAGCCAACTCCATGTAGTCTATCAGTTGCGTCTGCCATTCTTCCAGTGTGGGTAGATCTTGGGTCTTCCAGCACTTTGCAATAAGTATTCTTGCTGCTGTTGTCGCATACATAAAAAAGGTTTTATCTTTCTTTAACACCCCTTGGCCGACAATGCCCAAAAGGAAGGCCTCTGGTTTCTTAAGGAAGGTATACTTAAATACCTTTTTTAACTCATTATAGATCATTTCCCAGAAAACCTTAACCTTTGGGCACGTCCACCAGAGGTGAAAGAATGTTCCTTCAGTTTCCTTACATTTCCAGCATTTGTTATCAGGCAAATGATATATTTTTGCCAGCTTGACTGGGGTCATGTACCACCTATATATCATTTTCATAATATTTTCTTTCAAGGCATTACATGCCGTGAACCTCACTCCAGTGGTCCATAACTTTTCCCAGTCAGCAAACATAATGTTATGCCCAATATCCTGTGCCCATTTTATCATGGCTGATTTGACAGTTTCATCCTGCGTATTCCATTTCAACAGCAAGTTATACATTTTTGAAAGTACCTTGGCCTTAGGTTCTAACAGTTCTGTTTCTAGTTTCGATTTTTCCACCTGGAAACCTACTTTTTTATCTGCCTTAAAAACCTCCTTAATCTGAGCATAGTGTAACCAGTCTCGCACTTTATCCTTTAATTTCTCAAGACTCTGCAATCTCCAAGTATCTCCTTCTTTCTCTAGTAATTCCCAGTATTTCGGCCAATTGGCCTCCATATTGAGTCTTTTCTGAGCCTTAGCCTCCAATGGTGACAGCCACCTTGGGGTCTTATTTTCTAGTAAGTCTTTGTATTTTGTCCAGACATTAAACACCACCTTCCTGACCATATGGTTCTTGAAAGCCTTATGGATTTTTACCTTGTCGTACCACAAGTATGCATGCCATCCAAAAGCATTGTTAAACCCTTCCAGATCTAGGACATCAGTGTTCTCAAGAAGAAACCAATCTTTCATCCAGCAGAAAGCTGCAGATTCATAATACAACCTCAAATCTGGCAGGGCAAACCCCCCTCTCTCCTTAGCATCAGTTAGTATTTTGAATTTTATTCGGGGCTTTTTGCCCTGCCAGACAAATTTAGAAATATCTCTCTGCCACTTTGTAAAACATTCCACTCTGTCCACAATCTGTAGGGTCTGAAACAGAAACAACATTTTTGGCAATACATTCATCTTTATCACAGCAAGTCGGCCCAACAAGGAAAGTTTTAGTCTTGACCAACTTTCTAGGTCCTTTTTAATTTCTGTCCAACATTTTTCATAGTTGTCCTTAAATAAATTCAGGTTTTTGGCAGTCAAGTTAACCCCTAGGTATTTCACCTTCTTAACAACTGTTAGGTCTGTCTCTTTCTGAAACCTTTCTGATTCCTCAGTTGTCAATTTTTTTTCCAAAACCTTTGTCTTTTGCTTGTTTAATGAAAACAATTTCCACATAAATCATAAAATCTAAAACTAAGAATACAGCATTAATAGCAATCACAATTTAAAATGACATAGATAAAAAATAAAAGCAAATTTTAAACAAAGAAAATAAAAACGGAGCCCTCTCTGCCCAGCAGCAGCAGCAGTCCTTTACGGAGCCAGTCAGGCCACACCCCAAGCCAGGTGGAGAGAAGCAGGGCAAGGCCCTTCGGGGTACCAGCAGGTCAGTCCTGGGCAGCAGTTAAACTGAGGTTCCCAGGAAAAACTGAATTGCATTTTAGGGTCCTTCTAGACAATGTGGTATAATGGTCAGATTGTTAGACTAGGATCTGGGAGACCAGTGTTCAAATCTCCCATTGGTCATGAAGCTCACTAGCTGACCTTGTGCTAGTCCTTGCCTCTCAGACTAATCTCCCTCACAGAGTTGCTGTGGAGAGTAAACGAGGAGGGAGGGAAGCACCATGTATGCCACCTTGAGCATCTTGGAAGAAAAGGTAGGATATAAATGATATATATATATATATATATATTCTAAAAATTGTTCTCCTTCCCAGACGTAAGCACAGCTGTTCCATTCAAACAAATACACACACACACACACACACACACACACACACACTTGAAGAAAATTCCTCAGTGTGCAATGCATCAGATTCATGAAGATTTCATGCAAATGTTGTTATACCACCAGGAGTAAGTATTTTCTGTTAAATAATTCACCTTTACTAACAAGACTCTTACCTCCCTCCCTTTTCATTGTCGCTGCAGGCTCCCTTCATAATCCTTTAAAGAGAACACAGATTATTACACTCAAATGAGCTCTCTCAGCATCCGACTTCATATGAGTGACTGCAGTGAAGGCACTGAAACATTGATGGACGCCATGTAGATTCATTGCCTCCCGTTTTAATTTCATTACCTGCACTAGGGGGAAAGCCTTGAAAGAGGGCAAGCCAGCCAATATTTTGGCCATCAGCAGCCTTCAACAGAGCCATAAAACATAAGTACTCATGAGGTAGTTTCCCCTTTTATTTACAAGTTCGGCACAATGCAGCGGCACCGCGCATGTAACGCTGTGTAGCGATAAAATATTGTCATTTACTGGGCACTTGACACCATACGAATGCCAGGAAATTTCAGTAAAATCCTTAGGCCTGGCTTTAACAAAGAGTTATAATCACCCATAAAATGGGGGCTGCTGGACTTGTAGTGTCCCTTGTTCGTTGCCCACAGTTTTCAGGAGAGGAACTCTCAGTGGGGGAAGAGAGAGAACGCCATTGGACTTTCTCATAGCAAAAAAGAGGTCAAATGGTTGTGGTTCCTGCAAACTCACAATGAGTGAATGCAGATGACCATTTACTAAGGGGTCATTTTCCACTGCCAGCGTGTAGTCCTGCTATATCAGTCTGCCTCCTCACACTCTTGTGTGAGGAGAACTTTGCTGCCAGGAGCTGGAGTCAAGCGTAGGTCAGCAATCCAAGAAAAACATGGCATCAGTGAAGTTAACTCTTCCTTCAAGAAACCAAAACAGTGCAAGCCTCGTGATCCCAGCAGCTCTTCAACAAAGCAGTTGTGAAGACTGAAGTTCCCCACCTTCCCACCACTTCCTAAAGCTCCTCCTCTCCTGGGACTTTCCCAAGCAGTCACAAACTGTGCTCTGCACACAACCACCCTCTGCTCTGCCCTCTTCATTTCTAGAAGACCATAGGTTTGGGGGGGGGAGCCAGTTGCAGCAGGAGAGGGAGACTCCCTGGCTTCTTCCGCAGCCTGCCTGCCTGCCTGTCTCCTGGCCCCACTCCCCTCCAGCCTCCACTTCTGCCTCGGAGTCTGAACTGTCCTCTGCCACAGCCTTTTCCTGCTCACCAAGCTGTGTTACTTCTTCTACTTCTGACACCATCTCCCCGCAGTCTACTCCTTCTTCTCCCTCTGACCACTCATCATCATCCCACAACCGATCACTCCTGTGTTAAGCACAGACCTGTTCTTCAGAACTCTGGACAGCTCCCAAGAAGGAAGCAGCAGATTCCAAAAAGGAGGTGGGTGTTTATATCAGCCTTCCTTAATGTGCTGCCCTCCTGAGGAAGGCCTGCAGGTCAGTGGTAGTGCATCTGTCTAGTATGCAGAAAGACCCAGGTTCAGTTCCAAGCATCTCCAGGTAGGGCTGGGAATATTCCCAGTCTGAAACCCTGGAAAGATGCTGCCAGTCAGGCTAGTCCGTAATGAGCTAGACAGACAAATGGGAATGACTCCGTTTTAGGCAGCTTCCTATCTTCCAGATACTTTGGATTCCAACTCCCAACAGTTCTTCTCAGCATAGCCAAAGGTTAGGGATGATGGCACATGTGTTCCAAAATAACTGGTGGGGAGGCACCAGGTTAGGGATGTCTAATTTATAGCCTTGGGTTTGACTACTCAAAACCCAACTGTTTTGTGAGCCACCACATTAGTTACTCCAGATATCCTTGACTAATTCTCCAAGGACATGGATTCTTCTGGTTGTGAGCACATGGGTAAGTACCATTGTTTATCTGCCACCTGCCCTTTTCCTCCTTTCCTCTTCCTGGCTTCTTTTTACTATGAAATCCTCCATGACCAACACAACAGTCACAATCAACATAACCATAGCTAGTGGGCAACGTCCTTTCAAATGTGGACATGGCTCTCTGGCCTTCATCCTTCCTCTTGAATGAGTGTTCCCCTCTCCCTCAGAGCAGCCAGGAGATGCTGGAAGACTAGTGGTGTATCCTAGACACCATACTTTGGGGAAAGGTTCTGGAACAGAGCATCAGAGAAGTCCTGATCCACAGGATCTCCAGGTAGGGCTGAGAGAGAACCCTGTTGGAAACCCTGGTGGGCTTCTACCAGTCAGTCTGCACAATACTAACCCAGATGGACCAGTGATCTGACTCAGGATAAGGCCACTTCCTATATTCCTAACACATCTACATCGGTTATATAAGTCCCCCCCCCCACACACTTTCAGTACCTTGCACCA
This sequence comes from Podarcis bocagei, assembly GCF_964188305.1. NCBI lineage: Eukaryota > Metazoa > Chordata > Lepidosauria > Squamata > Lacertidae > Podarcis > Podarcis bocagei. The sequence goes on along the minus strand of NC_138137.1, from coordinate 46,026,925 downwards.
TGACAGCATCTCCTGAAAATTAAACATGAGCCAAGGATCGTGTAAGATGGGGCGACATCCTGCCTTCGTAAACCACTCAAATTGAATTGGGGGCATTTTCATTTTGGAATGCCAGAGATAAGCTGTGAACTGCTGATCCAAACACTTTCCTTACCTCCGGAATGAACTCTGCCAGAGCAACATTGCAAACATTCAGGCTGTTCAGTAAAGTCAGAAGCAGTAGTGGGGTATCTGTGCGTGTGTTCATTGTACTGTTTAAGCTTACAGCTACAATTTTTAGTGCATTGCTTACAATCTAATAACATAAAATACAATTGAAATTGATTTTTGCGTTTCTTTTCCTTGGGGGGGGGAAAAAAGATCTGCAAAACCACTGAAAGAGGGGAAATGCACTGAGTAAGGTTATATAGCATTTCTTCAGTAATGAAATATTTTAGCTTCATGCAAGGTAGCTTCACAGTAGCTAATTTGTCTCACGATCAATCAGAGTAAAAATAATGGCCGAGATGCAAAAAAACAAAAACAAAAAAACCCTAGCTCCTGGAAATATTTCTGAAGGATATTGCAGGAGTGAGGTGAACAGTAAAGAGAAGGTTACAGATATGTAGCCGTGTTGGTCTGCCATAGTCAAAATAAAAAGATACGTATCTGAAGAAGTGTGCATGCACACGAAAGCTCATACCAAGAACTAACTTAGTTGGTCTTTAAGGTGCTACTGGAAGTAATTTTTTTATTTTGAGTAAAGAGAAGGAACAGTCACGTACGCTAGCCCATTCTGAGACTCTATGCCTCAGAGGGCCAGGGAAGAAAGTGCTGCTGTTGAGCTAAGGTCCTGCTTTTGAGTCCAAAAGACATCAGGACGGCCACTGTAAGAAGAGGATGTTGGTTTTGATGGATCTAGCAGGAATCTTCTTAAGTTCTTATTGGAACACCTGCCCAAGGGAGCTGTATGCAGGGTCAGGGAGAGAGCCAGCATTATCTCCCCTAAAAGCAACCCCCCCTCTATAAGAACACTGATAGACCGCCCACCCCAAGATGGGACAGCACTGGAGCAAAAGCAAAGCCAATGATGTGAGGAGATCACTCCATGTCTCATGACAGAGGGGAGAAAGGATTTAGGTACCTCAGAGGTCCTATGTCTTCTCAGGCACCATCTTTCCCTCTTGATCTACCTTCCTAAAGGTTTGGTGGGAAAGTCTTTCAGGGACTCCAGGAGATAATTCAGGCTCTGACTCTATGGGGGAGGAAGGGAAAGGAGAATGTTAGCCGCTTTGAGACTCCTTCGGGTAGTGATAAAGCGGGATATCAAATCCAAACTCTTCTTCTCTTCTTCTTCTACCACCAGTCCTCTTGAGGAAAGGATTTTTATCAAGTGTCAGAAGTGTGTTCTCATGCTCACAAAGGTCATAATGAGACTGAAGGTGGTCTCTGAAGGACTTACAATGGGACCTAAGTCATTAGGGTCTCCATAGGTTAAACATAGCATTTTGCACTGGGTCAAAGCATAATAGAAGTAGATCCTTGTAATGAGGCAGTAGATGTGTGTGATTGTCACCGCCAATATCTGAATCACTTCACTGGCATGGACTGGAAAGATACCATTAGGCAGGGGAGGGGAGTAATTGGCTTCTGCTTAGCAAATCTGTGATGTCCCACCTGAGTTCCTCCACCATTCTTCCTAGGGAAAGCAGAAAGGGAAAGCAACTCTCTGGGCCCAGCTATCGACTGCTATGACATCAGAAGCCAGCAAACCAATCCTTTCCCTCTGACCTCTCACCTATTTGCATGTTTGGAAATACTGGGCTCTGAATGGTTGGTCTGGCCATGCTGCAGATTTCAAACATACCCATCATTTGAATGGGCATATCACCCACCAAATTACTATAGTTCATTTTATTGACCTCACTATTCAAAAATCTGAGGATGCTAGGGCATGACACTAGTAGCAGTCATGGTGGTTTTTATTTATTTAATTAATTTTTATTTATACCCCCTTAATCAGTTTAAGAAACAACCACCACTGCTGAGAAGCAGCAGCGTTCCCTGTGAGACAAGCACCATAGTTGTAACACCTGTCCAAATATGGGCTTCTACAGGTTTCATTGCTGTCGCTGAGGTCAGGTATGCTGTCTGCACAGTGCCTTGGATGAATGGTCCGAGGAATGAAGGGACTCCATGCTTAACTTTTATTACCGAGAACACAAAATAAAACCAAATCGACTAGAAATTATTTTTCTCCACTTTATTGCAAAAGCTATCTCAGCAGTATATTATTTTGCTCTCTGTTGCTAATGATTACAGATGAGCACTAGATCAAAACTTGTCTGGGATAAATTAGTCCTAAGATGGTAGGTCATATCTAGGTTGTGGGAGACTATCTTTTGTGAACAAAGGATCTTGATTTTTCATTCTTGTCAAGTACGCAGGTGATTGATGTCTTTTCATTTCAAACGTTTGCCAAACTCAGGGTTAAGCACACAGATCTTCAAGGGTTTGGGGGCCCATCGCTAACCATGAAGTGACCTTCACAGGTCCTAGCAAACAGAGTTTACTAGATACGCCAAGGAAATGATTTCAAGAAGATGTTGTGTCAAAAAGTGTTAAATCTATTACGGAGGGGCGAGAATGCGGGCAAAGCTTTCTCTGTGATTGCTGCCATCCTAAATCATACCTGCACAGGTAGCCATTCCCCCCTCCCTACCAGTCATATTTAGCCCCACTTATGATGGCCCTCTGAGGGACGCGGGTGGCGCTGTGTGTTAAACCACGGAGCCTAGGACTTGCCAATCAGAAGGTTGATGGTTCGAATCCCTGCGACAGGGTGAGCTCCCATTGTTCGATCCCTGCTCCTGCCAACCTAACAGTTTGAAAGCACGTCAAAGTGCAAGTAGATAAATAGGTACCACTGCGGCGGGAAGGTAAACGGCGTTTCCGTGTGCTGCTCTGGTTCGCCAGAAGCGGCTTAGTCATGCTGGCCACATGACCCGGAAGCTGTACGCCGGCTCCCTCGGCCAATAAAGCGAGATGAACGCCACAACCCCAGAGTCAGCCACGACTGGACCTAATGGTCAGGAGTCCCTTTACCTTTACCTTATGGTGGCCCCCTAGTTTCATCAAACTTCTATGCTGTTGCCTGTTGGTGCCATAAAAGGGAGAAAGACGCCAATCTGGTGATCATTGGGACTGGTTGGGTGGAAGGTAGAAAAGCCAACAATAGGTTGGAACCAGAGCCAATGACAGGCAGAGCCAACACATACTAGTTTTACCCCCATTTTCCTCCCTGCTGAGTTCATCCATCTAATCCTTGGTTGTGTGTCAACCCGAATGAGAAAACCGAGCTTGAGATCTATTGACTTGACTGAATGTCTCTTTCGCTTCCCATAGGGCAACCCTGCTTTGTACTATGAAAATTGGCCAGCAGGAACCAGCATTCAAAGAATCCCTTTCACCCTTTTCACAATCACTCTGATCCAATGTTGCTGGCTGCATGGTTATTACAATCATGCCATGGGGCCTATATCGAAACAGACCAAGAATGTATCAAAGGCCCTTTTTTTAAAAAAAGCTACTGTGAAACCTGCCAGATAACTTGACTGTATTTTTTAGGAAATCACTCGAGGTAGTAAAACAGCACGAAACCATAAAACAGGCCGTGACTTGCTCTCAGTAAAGTCAATGAAGCAAACGGGCATAGCTCTATCAAAGTCAAAATCAAGACCTGCTTTTTTTATTTATTCTGCCTTAATCAAAGACAGTGCTACTTTATGCCACTGGAAGACCTCCTCCATGGAAAGAAAAGAAGCTTAGGGTTGTCTGTCTCTAAAGGATGGAAACAGTGGTCCTGTTCATACACTTATCCAGGCAGAAATGCAATTTAAGGAGTGGAAAGGTGCATGCATGCTACATATACACGCCAGCTGCATCATTGCCCAGATAACTGCCTGGACCAGTGTTCCAGTTGAGCTGGCAAAATTCTAATAAATATTGCTTTGTCTCTGCAGTTGCACGTGGTTTTATTCTGATGGAATTTCTCAGTTTTTTAAAGATCTTGTTCAGATAATTATGAACTATGGCACCGTTACATATGCAACCTAGAAGGAAAGGGGACAGGAAATCATATAGGTATGAAAGTTTTGCCAGTTCCAGAATCGAGATAATCAATTCCTGTCCACCACTGTCCTTGAAAACCTAAGCCATTGGCCCACCAGGGAAAATTGGAGTGCAGAATCATGGTAAATGGGATATTCCAAAGGACGTGGAATCCAGAACTCTTGCAATATATAGGCAACCGTGAGAAGGGATCTATGTGCCTGCTCCTTCTGCTCTCCAGGAGATAACTGTTGATGGACAATTTTGAAGTCCTTGATCTTCCTTCTACTGATTCTTTAGGTTTAAACCAGAATTGGACCACTCAGGTCATATGGCCTCCTCACCAACCACAGTCACCTTCCTCAATGAGCAACCAACCCAAGTCAGGCCACTGCATTCCACAAAGATCAGGAGCTGGAGATTGCACCTACAGTGCAGAAAGCTGTGGATGATGATTTGTGCCAAAGCACATATTATTGGAGAGAGTAAAAGTGCCCCAGGGTGACAAACAAGGATGACCTCAAGTTGGTTGGTTGGTTTTTGACCATGATGTCAAATGAGAGCTATTAACTGCCCTTCTATAATTCAAGAACTGAGTACAACCATGCCTTTAGCCACTAATTTAGGTCGAGAATACTCTGTTGTTGTTGTTTATTAAATTTGTATACCGCCCTGTACCTGCAGGTCTCTGGGCAGTTCACAGGATGAAATCACAATATAAAAACACAAAATATATAATCAAAATGACCCCCCAGGCCTCTTCTCAAAAAAATTCACTTTTTAAAAAAGTATGTCTCTTGCCCTCTTACGCATGGCAATAGTAGGGAAATGGTTCAGGCAAGATTCTAACTCCATGAGAAGTACGTCTATTCCCACTTTCCAGAATTCTGTCAAGTGAGTACAAAGCCACTGAAATGACTGGCAAGCAGCAAATGACTGACATTTTAAATGTTATTAATATAGAATTTCAAAAGATGAAAATGATGTAACTTTTCACAGATTAGGCTTCCTGTATTGGGCCAAGGACAGGAATCCTGGTGCGTTCCAGATGTTAGAGCCACAGAGCCATAGAATTGTGGAGTTGGAAGGGACCCCACAGCGGTTCTCAACTTGTGGGTGCCCAGATGTTGTTGGACTACAACTCCCATCATCCCTGAGCTCTGGCCTTGCTAGCTAGGGATGATGGGAGTTGTAGTCCAACAACATCTGGGCACCCACAGGTTGAAAACTGCTATGCAGGAATATTCAGCTGTCCCTTGTGGGGATCGAATCTGCAACCTTGGCATTATCAGCCAGGCTGAGTGATGCTGCCTGACTACAACTCCCATAATACCTGAACACTGGCCATGCTGGCTGGGGCTGAAGAGAGTCGAACAACATCTGGAGAGTGGCAGGTTTCTCATCCTTATCTTAGGCACCATCTGCAGTGTCTCAATCCATTCTCTTATCATAGAATTGAACAATTAAACATTCCCTTTAAAACAAGTTCTGGGAAGGGAGCAGAGCACAGTGCCTGCTCTGCACATGGGACTCTCGTTTGATTCCTGGCAGATTGGATTTCAGATGGGCAAACAGTCTGAGCTCAGACCCTCCAAATGTCCCTATTTTCCATGAACTGTCTCAGATTTACAGAAGCCATCCCGGTTTCTGATTTGATCCCAGAACGTCCCGCTTTTCCTTACAACGTCCCTATTTTCATCGGAGAAATGTTGGAGGGTATGTGACCCCCGAGGCAAGGAGATAAGTAAACATACAACCTTTAGAAAACATCTGAAGGTAGCTCTGTATAGGGAAGGTTTTTTTTAAAAAATGTTTAATGTTTTCTTATGTTTTTATATACAGTGGTACCTTGGTTTGCAAACAGTCTGGTTTGCATATGTTTTAGATTACAAACACGTCAAACCCAGAAGTGCGTGTCCCAGTTTGTGAACTTTTTTGGATTACAACTCATATATATATATATATATATATATATATATATATATATATAATGAACAAAAAAAATTGGAGGCCCCATTGGCGAAAGCACACCTTGGGTTACAACCTGTTTTGGTTTACAAACGGACCTCCAGAATGGATTATGGTTGTAAACCAAGGTACCACTGTATGTTGGAAGCCACCCACAGTGGCTGGGTCAACCCTGTCAGATGGTGATGTATTATTACTATTACTATTACTATTACTATTACTATTACTATTACTATTACTATTACTATTGCTATTGCTATTGCTATTGCTATTGCTATTGTTATTGTTATTGTTATTGTTATTATTGAATAGGATGTCCCTGTTTTAATCAGAGAAATGTTAGAGGGTATGTGAGCTGGGAGAAGGCAGTAGTTTCCTATGCTAATATACAGTATGTGAAAGTCTGGCAGAGGCAAGGAAAGCTGGAAGCCCTTTTATATCACAAGGGTGACTGGTTTTAGTTAAAGGTGTATTACGGCTGATCTCGCACAGCACTTTATTGGTTCAAATACTGCTGCGGTGTTGATTTCTGAGTCTTCTGCCCGACTGCATAAAAATGATAAAGAGACACATAGTCAATGTTAGATAAAAATCTCTAAAATTAGCAGTCAATAGTATGCGGAAGATAATAATTTAGTTTTGCCCTGAACAAGACATTTAAAATATTTTCAAGGACATCATGTCTTCAGGCTTTGAAAGATCAACTAATTATCAAATCAATGATCATTTTGGGGAAAGTAATGAAGTATGGAAAATAACCACTTCAAATTATATAAATCATTACTGTGAAGTATTTAAAACTGGTAAGTCATTAGCAAGGATATTTAATATGTGGGCATTAAATGCCTTAAAATTTTTATTTTTGAGGGGGAAAGCCAGCAGATTGTATATTAATTGTCACAAAATTTCTCTGAATGTAAGTAAATTGCCCTTTAAACTTTTTTCTTTTCTTTACAGTTAATTTGTCTTTTGTTTGGTTTTGGTAAGGGCATTTCCCCTCTATTTAAAATGATTACCTTTCCTCCACGAAGTCCAAACTATTTTACCTCCTCCTGCTTAATAGTGTGATTTAGGGTCGAGGTATGTAAGAATATAAGAAGAGCCTGCTAGATCAGGCCAGTGACCAATCTAGTCCAGCATCCTGTTCTCCCATTGGCCAACCAGATGCCTGTGAGAAACCCACAAGCAGGACCTGAACACAAGACCACACTCCCTGTTAAGTTGTGGGTGAACATATCAGATGACACAGCGATTCGTCAAACAGCTCTTGTTTATTCCCAGGCCAGAACAGAAATGAACTGAAGGGTTCAGTCAGCCTGCTTATATAGAGCTCCAGTACAACGTAACTGTAACAATTTTCTAAAACTATCCAATCACTGAACGTCACTTTCGATCCCTTATTTGCATAACTATCTACAGTATCCCCCTGCTGGCCCAGGGTGAGAACTTCAGTACATAACACTCCCCTCTTGCAATTCCCATCAATTGCTATTCAGAAGCAGTAGAGGTAGAAGACAGCAATCAAGGTTAGTGGCCAATGAAAGCTTTTTCTTCCATAAATTTGCCTAATATTTTTTAAAAAAGTTTTTACTGATGTAAACTCAAAAGTACAGACGAATGAAAATAATCAAAATTACAGAACATACAAACGCCGGCTCCCTCAGCCTGAAGGCGGAGATGAACCCCACACCCCATAGTTGAATTTGACTGGACCTAATAGACCAGGGGTTCTTTCCCTTTCCCTTACCTTAATGCAGAACCAATAGGCAGCAAGCTTTTGTTTTTGGAATGAAACCAGTTTCTCAAGAAGCACTTTTCAGGGGCAAAAAAATTAAAAAAATATGCACTAGATCTAGACAGTGTGTGGACTATGTAGAAGAAAACAAGTACAGTGGTATCTAAGGTTAAGTACTTAATTCGTTCTGGAGGTCCGTTCTTAACCTGAAACTGTTCTTAACCTGAGGTACCACTTTAGCTAATGAGGTCTCCCGCTGCTGCCGTGTGATTCCTGTCCTCATCCTGAAGCAAAGTTCTTTACCCGAGGTAATATTTCTGGGTTAGCGAAGTCTGTAACCTGAAGCATTTGTAACCCGAGGTACCACTGTACTCAATTGATTTCAGAATGAAATGTCACGTGTATGCAGTCTTGTGGTGATGTTTTTAAAGAAACGTTCCCATATGGGAAAACTTTTGGGAATACTTTTGTCTTACATATAGATCTTCCAGGGGCTAATATTTGGGAGTGGGCTTGTAGACATAAATCACAGTCCAGTACCAATCAGTCCCCTGTGATTGCTGTACCTAAGAAAAGCAAGAGTTGCAGCTGCACACTATGTATTTACGTATAGTTTGACACTTGTTTCAATTTATGGGCTGCTGCAATTTGAATGCATTGGATTCAATGGGTGTTAAGCAGCCTCACTGAAATGAATCCTGTTCCCTTAGCAGCTCAGTTCCAGAATATAGGGTCCATCACCATTGGTGGGGAGCAAGATTGATCCAAAATATGAAGAAGTACAAAGCTGATATTTGATAGATGACTATCAAAAGATTTATTTATTTAAAGCATCTCTTTCACCACCCATCATCAGGAATACCAGGGCAGTCTGCAATAATGCAGTACAATTCAAATAAAAACAGAGATTGGAAAAGGCCATAAAATACATCACAATCTGCAGCAGATCAGTCAATTGCTACCCCAGCTCAGTGTTAAAAATGCCTGGGTGAACAGACAGGCTTTTCACAAGAGCTGAAATCCCAGAAGCTGAGCACTGCAGTGGACATGGCCTTGGCCCAGTGGAACTTAAGCAGAACAGCCTTATTCAGAGATCTCAGCTAAGAGAAGATGTCCCTTCAAATAACCAGGTGCCCAACTGCTTACTGTAGTGGTGGCGAACCTATGGCATGTGTGCCAGAGGGCTTACTCAGAGCCCTCTCTGTGGGCACCCGCACCATCGCCCCAGCACTGAGTTTGCCAGAGTAAAAGATTTTTACAGTTCCGTAAGATGGAAACAGCCCTGTGTTTTCTTACTTCTCCAGATAAAGACTAATGTGACAAACTTGATCCTTCCTGCTTACACAGGTTAGATTTAGGAAATCTGGAAATGGAGCTACTGGAATTTCAAGAAGCCTTTATCTGGAAAAATAAGTCCTATGACCTGTGTGCAACACTTGAGAAGATAGGAGGAATGACAAAGGACAGCACAGTTAGTTCTGAAAATGAAACCCTTAAAGGGTGGAATTGTCTGCCAAATAATTTTAAGTCAATGAAAGCACTTGGGATTACTTTGTTTGGATCATCTTATGCTTGTGAGCAGCTGTTTTCACCTTTGAATTATATAAAATCTGACACCAGAAAACAGACTAACAGATGACTTGAGTGCTACTGCATCCGTTGCTCTCAAACTTTCAAAGTGTGAGCCAAGGTTCGACAAACTATCACCATGCGTACAACAGCAAAAAGCATATTAATTGTTCAAAAGCATGCCAAATGCAAGCTTTTAACTTTCAATAAAAAGTGGTTTGTATTATTGAAAGCCCTGTTATTGTGTTTTTCTTTTAAGACAAAAGATATTAATGTATGAGTTGTTTATTCTAAACGAAAACCTCAGTATTCAGGTTAAATTGCCGTGTTGGCACTTTGTGATAAATTAACTGGGTTTTGGGTTGCACTTTGGGCACTCGGTCTCTAAAAGGTAAAAGACCCGTGACAGTTAAGTCCAGTCGCGAACGACTCTGGGGTTGCAGTGCTCATCTCGCTTTACTGGCTGAGGGAGCCAATGTTTGTTCACAGACAGTTTTTCCAGGTCATGTGGCCAACATGACTAAGCCGTTTCTGGTGCAACGGAACACCGAAACCAGAGCAGCGCACAGAAATGCCGTTTACCTTCCTGCCGGAGCAGTACCTATTTATCTACTTGCACTGTCATGCTTTCAAACTGCTAGGTTGGCAGGAGCACGGACCAAGCAACAGGAACTCACCCCATCGCGTGGATTTGAACTGCCAACCTTCCAATCGGCAAGCCCTAGGCTCAGTGGTTTAGACCACAGCGCCACCCGCGTCCCTGTATGCCCTACTCAGTGGCAAAGTGAAGAGTAGCTGTAATAGTTCTAGGGGTTGCTTGTGTGTAAATCGACGCCACTCTTGGCTGGTTGCCTGTATGAACCCTTTCTGTCTGGACAGCCACGCGCCCGTGGCTGTCTCAATCGCTGGCAGAATCCGTTAGTGGGCGTTTCTTGAACTTCTTCCAGCAAAGAAACTCTTTGACGCTTAGTCTCCTCCTAGCCTCCCTGCGCGGAAGCCTTCTGTGCAGGGGGGGTGTGGGCATCGGAGGACCCAGGCTCTCCCCACTGGTTCCCAGCGAAGAGTCTCGGAGCCACCTCGCCGATTCCCCCATCTGCCCCCCTTCTCCACTGGTGTTACGCTGATTTCCTTCCCCAGAAGATGTGCTGCTTCTCTCCCTCCTGGCATACTCTCCGGAATCCCTCTGGAGCCCTCCCTCTCCCTCTGGCTCCGATGGCAGTTCCCTGACAGTAGCCAAGCAGGGCAGAACTCAGGTTGGGTGCGGGATGAAGCCAAGATGGAATACAGGGCCAACAAGGGCAAGGCATGCACAGTATACAATGCTTATGGGACCAAAAGGGAAGAAAATTAAAAAAAAAAATGTGCTTGGTTATTAGTATTTTTTAGAGTGTGGGAAATTCTTTAGATCCCTCTTTTATGTCTTCTCCTTAAATCTCATCCTTCCACGTTCACCCGTAAGATATGTTACTTCACTGAAGAACTGTGACTATTTCATTCACTCCTGCTGCAGTTAAAAAAATAATTTCCGCAATTAAAAAACGTTGGTGGGGGGCGGGGGGGGGGAGAGAGAGAGAACTGATGGTGTAACTTTAAAAAGTACTGCTAGCAAGGCGTTAATGCGTCCAAAGTGCTTTTCTGAGAAACAAGAGTATATTTTGTTTTTTGTGTGTGTGTTTAAAGGCACATTACTTCAGACTCGATTATTTAGATGTTTATCATAAAATATTAACTGCAATAAATGAGTTCGTTGGTTTTATAAAAGTACTGCAAAGAAAGGAAAATCATTTCAGAGAGGTAATGGAGCAGCAAAGTAGTCTGGTCCTCTGATTATTCGTCACGTCGGTTTTGTATTCCTTGTCTCAAGAAATGCCATATACGTCAAACATAGCCCTATTCAGAAATGCCCTTTGTGCTTTCACTGAACAAATGTGCATATCAGAAGTGCAGAGATTAGCAGCCAGGGAGAGACAGCCACTAAATTGTGAAATTCCATTTCCACAGTAGTGTGTCTATCTAGTGTCTTCACTGTGGAGCTTCCACAATATGCAGAAAATGCACCTCTATGTGGAAGGCTCATAGCTCAGTGCCAGAGCATTTGCTGCACATGCAAAACGTCCCAGTTTCAATCTCTGGAAAAAGACTGGGAGTTTTCTAGCAATGTTTTCCACGATCCATTTGCTGCAGCTGTGGCTCCATCCTGCAAAACAAATATTCTTCCTCTGAATTAGCTTGGAGTGTTGCACATGATGTTCTGCCAGCAGGAGAGGATTGGAGCCCTTGCACCTAAGCCATTACAGTGGCTGCATAACCATAGATCTGGGCTGCCTAGTTGCTCCTGTTTGCTTTGACCCACATTCCACTTTAATGGGTACCAAATTTTCTTCCCTGCCTTCAGGGCCTGGAGATCCCTGAGACATTGCAAGCAAAGGGGGAAAGAGCTTATCTCCCTGCGCTGTAAATCTTCTATATTTCGCCTTATTATATGTACAGCCCAATCCTATCCAAGGCTTTAGCTGATGCTCTACTGACATTGACCTTCAAGGCGCTGCTATTTTCCTAAGTGTGAAATTTTCCATATCAGCCAGAGGCATGCGAAATAAAGTGCTTGTCATTCAAGGCTGTCAGCCGCACATGTGACGTCTATATATGGGTTAATAAAACTGTCTATCTTGAACTTTGCTTTTTTTTTCTTTGGTAGGAAAACAGGCCGTTGAAAGGGTTCTGCAAAACTGTCTCTTCTCCCTCTTTAGCAATGGTTTTTCAAAACACCAGCCCATTCTGTCCTGGGCCATGCCAGCATGGGACCAGATCATTTCATTTGCTGCCAGCCAAGAGCAGGGGTGGCACGAGAGGTTGCGCTGCTTAAGACGGGTAGTGCCCTCTACGGCCTCCTCTTCGCTGTCCCCAGCTGTTGCTACTGCTCATGTTCTTCCTCTTTCTCCCCCCTCTCTCTCCCTGCCCTGCCTAAATTTGCCATATAATAATAATAATAATTTATTATTTGTACCCCGCCCATCTGGCTGGGTCTCCCCAGCCACTCTGGGCGGCTTCTAACAAAGATTAAAAATACATTAAAATGTCACACATTAAAAACTTCCCTGATGTCTTCATCAGATGTCTTCTAAATGTCTTCTAAATGTCAGGTAGTTGTTTTTCTCTTTGACATCTGGTGGGAGGGCGTTCCACAGGGCGGGTGCCACTACCAAGAAGGCCCTCTGCCTGGTTCCCTGTAGCTTTGCTTCTCACAGTGAGGGAACCACCGGAAGGCCCTCAGCGCTGGACCTCAGCATCCGGGCAGAACGATGGGGGTGGCACTGCTTGCTCCACCTCCCTTTCCTCCCTGCCTTGCTCTGAGAATAGGCCAAAGGGATCTTTCCTCAGAGCGAGGCATCCTGGTTGAGGTGGCTAGGAGAGCAACTGCAGAAGCTCTGTTTCAACTAAGTCAAAGTCTAAAGAAGGGGTCGGCAAAGCTTTTGTGGCTTGGGCCGGTTCACAGTCCCACAGATGCCACTGTAGGCCAAAGTGTGCGCTGATCCTCTCCCACTACCACCACCAGTACAAGGGCTATAGGAAGAGAACAGTTATATTTGCTTTCCATTGGATGTTGTTTATTTTATTTTAATGCTCTCATTCCATCTTATGTCTGCAAATGGTTTGCCAGCCATTTTGGTTTCATCTGAAGAGTTCCTCTGAACCAAAAATGCTGATGTGGAAACAGTTGTTTATCCTCCTTAGACAATTAAACCTCCATGCAGCATTCCAAACAAATAAATTGTTTGTGTCTCCGAACACCCTGGAGGCACAATTATGACACGCTCCCCGGCAGACTTCCCGGTTCCAAGCCAAGCTGATTTTCTTTGGTGGCATGAGAAATTTTCCACTTCAAACTTTTTAAAAAGCCCATCGCGGTATTTCCAATATCGCTTACATTTAATATTTGTTTGTTTGACAAGGATTAGCATAAAAGGATATTCTCTTTGCAAAAGCATGAGAAAACGGAGTCGACGGGTGCGATCGGGAGAGGCAGATGCAAAAATAAAATAAAATGTATTTCTGATGACAACATGCAAGAAGGAACCGGGAGCTTGCACAATAAATGCCCCATTTTCTTCATGTGGAACACGATGGGGTTGTCCTGGTAATTTCTCTAACTATTAATTATCATGATAATTGCTCACCTGCAGAAATCACTAGGTAACAGACAACCTATAGTTATATTGTACAGTGCAGACAAGAAACCATGAAAGGATTAATTATAGCATATTATGTGTTCAGTGACATCTTTGTCTACTGGGGGGGAAACTGATCGTGTTTAAAGTTGCTACTTTTCTCCTCTCTTCCCAATTTTTTAAAAAATAAAAAATAATAATGCTGCAGCTTAATTATGTCTCTTCTGTACTTGTGTGCCCAGTCCAGCTAAAAAAGGAAATAATTTGATTTTATTAAAAAAAACACCATGATGAAATATATTATTTTACATCTTCTCACACTGCAATTCTAAGCATGTTTATTCAGAAATAAACGCTGCTGCATTCAGTGGGGCATATTCCCAGGTATTTGTGCCTAAGGCCTCATAGGAAAGGCAGATCAAAAGACAGGTCAGTCATCCCCTGAGCAACACACTTTAAACACTTCCATCCTTACAATTAGGGTGATTAAAGAAAGGCAGTGACATGGGCTACATTCCACTCTTGTGTACAGTGGTACCTCAGGTTAAGTACTTAATTTGTTCCAGAGGTCCGTTCTTAACCTGAAACTGTTCTTAACCTGAGGTACCACTTTGGCCTCCCGCTGCCACCGCGCGATTTCTGTTTTCATCCTGAAGCAAAGTTCTTAACCTGAGATACTATTTCTGGGTTAGCAGAGTCTGTAACCTGAAGCGTCTGTAACCTGAGGTACTACTGTACTGATCAGAGAAGAGTGGTAGACCAAGCTGATGGAATATGTGGAAATGTCAAGATTGACAGGAAAGATCAGAAACCAGAAAGACGCTATTTTGAAAGACTGGAATAACTTTTTAACGTATTTGAGAGACCACTGTAGACAGTTGAAATCATTGGCAGGAATACAATGACACTTGTAAAGTGACAGGATTTTGGATACTATGGTTATATAATAGATAGATTACAGTAGAAGAGGCAGGGAAGAAACCTTTTTTGTCTCAGTGCAAGCTAAAAGGTGTGCATCTCCAAGGAGCTCTCAGCTGTAGCTGGTGCTGAGAACTATTGAGGACATTAGCAGAGCCCTGCTGGATCATTTCAATGGCCCTTCCAGTCCAGCATCCCATTCTCACAGTAGACGACCAGATGCCTGTGGGATAGCAGGACCCGAAAACAAGAGCACTCTCTCCTTCTGCGGTTTCCAGCAAGGGCTAGTCAGAAACATCACTGCCTCTGTTCATGGAAGCAGAACATAGCCATCATGGCTAATACCCATTGATATCCTCCATGAATTTGTCCAGTCCTCTCTTAAAGCCACCCAAGATGGTGGCCATCAGTTGGTGGCAGGGAATTCCTACTGGAGTTTCGCAACTTTGACCTGTTGCTGGACCTTAGCAGAGCATACGCAGAGTTCCAGAAAGCAATCAGTTGCAGGCAGGATGGACGAAGCAGGAACCAGATGCTGCTACTAGTAATTTGGTTACTTAGAGGTGTTCATTATTTACAGCAGACTCTACAAGTTACTATATACAAGAACAGAACAGATACGGATCTTAACTAGCTCTCTCTTAACAAACTCCAAACGACTCTCTTCTCTCAGGACACCACACTGACCAACAAACTATCCAGTCAGTAAGGTCATAAGTCATCGTGCCTGTGTGAGACCTCAACCAATGGTAGAGCTGTATCCAAGGTCCCATATCTCCAGGTGGAGATACTCCTCTGCTCAGTCATCCTTGGCTTTGGGCCAACGTCTGATTGCTTTGTGTGAAGCTGTACAGAATGGCACGTAGTCAAAAATCGCAACAGTTCCATAGATTAACTAAGTGCTGCATGCAGAACTTTCTTCTAGCTGTCCCAAATCTACCAACAAACACAGGGGCCATTATGATAAAGCACATGTCTGAGTATCATGTTGAAAGATCAAATGGGCTTCCTCTTCCTGCCACCCAACTCTTCTCATTGAGAAAGCTTGAGAAGGCTGAGCTGATTCAAAATCAATCTGAGGAGAGTTCACCCACCACTGTTCTCAGTGCTTCCGAATCAAACAATTATTTTTTTAATCATATCTCCTATAAATAAATTAATACCATGAATCTAAATAAAACAACTGAAACTTTACACCAACACCCACCCAACCACATATATAAATAAAGTATCTAGAAAATGGAAGTGGATGGACTGTCCTTTTAAACTGATAATGAAGAGCAACCACAAAAGAAGATTTCCATGGCCTGAATGTTCGAGGAAGATAATCATGTATCGATTGCACTGTTTCCCTAAGAGATGTAGTCAATGTATGGCATTTTGCAAAGGAGGTACAAGCCTTTTGTACACATGGTATTTAGCGGAAATCCATTCAAAAACTGCTTGATGAAGCTGGTCTTTAGAGCACCGGGCTGCAGATAAATAATAATCATTATTTCTTTTTTCTTTTTAAAATAAAAAATAATAAAAAATGTCACTACCTATGTGAAAAATTCATACTAGGTAGACAGCATTTAATAAGACGATCAATAATGCTCATTTCAGGGGGGAAAGAATTAGGTTTGGAATATGGTGAAGGAGAGAAAATAATAAAAGAACATCAAATGCTCGATCACAGAAGTGATGACCCATTAGGGGGAATGCAATTTCTGTGTGGCATTTCATGCTGGAGTACATTAGGCAACTTACATCATAAAACACTCTGCAAAGGCAAATTCGGGCCCTGTCTGCTCTATGCATTTCAAGTGGTATCATACCACTTTAAAGAGTCTTGATTTCCCTCAAAGAATCTTGGGAAGTATAGTTTGTTAAGGCTGCTGAGAGTTGTTAGGAAAGACCTATTCTCCTTGCAGAGCTACAGTTGCCAGAGCTCCCTGGGGAGAGGAATTGATGGGATTGACTGTTAAATTTGTAGCTCTGTAATTTGTAGCTCTGTGAAGGGAATAGGAGTCTCCTAGCAATTCTCACCACCCTTAACAAACTACGCTTCCCAGGATTCTCTGGGGGAAGCCATGACTGTTTAAAGTGGCACAATGCTGCTTTAAAAGTATAGCGCAGACAGGGCCTAGGGCAGGCATCCCCAGACTCGGCCCTCCAGATGTTTTGGGACTACAATTCCCATCATCCCTAGCAAACAGGACCAGTGGTCAGGGATGATGGGAGTTGTAGTCCCAAAACATCTGGAGGGCTGAGTTTGGGGATGCCTGACCTAAGGGATAGAGCAGGATTTAGGAAAAGCAGAACCACAAGGCACATCCATACCATACACTTGGAGCCCTTTTAAAGTGTATGGATTCCCTCAAAGAATCCTGGGAACTTTGCTGAGGGTGCTGGGAATTGTAGTTCCCTGACAGGGAAGCTGCCGTTCCCAGCATTCTTTCAGGAAAGATGTGTGCCTTAAATGTAGAGAGGAGACTGAGAGGAGTTGTGAAAGCCATCTTCAAGTATCTTAAGGGCTGTCACATGGAAGATGGAGCAAGCTTGTCTTCTCCTGCTCTGGATTGTAGGACTCAAACCAAGGGCTTCGAGTGTCAAGAAAGGAGATTCTGACTAAACATATGGAAAAAGCTTTCTGACAACAAGAGCTGTTCAGCTGTGGAACAGGAGGTTATGGGCTCCCCATCCATAGCTGTCAACGTCCCCCTTTTTTAAAAGGGAAATTCGCTTATTCGAAATAGGATACTTTGCAAGAAAAGGGAAAAGTTGACAGCTACAGGTATGTCTCCATTCTTGGAGGTTTCTAAGCAGAGGTTGGATGGTCGTCTGTCATGGATGCTTTAGCTGAGATTCCTGCATTGCATGAAGTTGGACTAGATGTCCCTTGAGTCCCTTCCAACTCTATGATGCTTTGACTAGACAGGCCATTGGCCTGATCCAGCCGCTTCTTCTTATGCTTTTATGTGCAGACAGACACCTGAATAGGGCTGATGAGTCATCCATCCTCAAACGTTGCTCTGTTGACATTCTGTTGTAAAGCTGTTAGAATTCCACAAGTCCTCTCCCGTCTCCACAACAAAAGGGGCGACCCGACGTGCAGAGGAGAGAATAAAACAGAATACCCTTCGACCTTGCAAATGTTACCTTTTCAGCAGTTCATAATGATGGTTTGTGTGGCTAATCCAAACCAGCAGTTGGTAATTTACGAAGTGGGGGTAGCGTCGCCATCAAATGTATCATTACCCTGTCCAAATGCTACAGAGGCATCCATGATTCATTTTCTACGTACAGTAGTCATGGAATGAAGAAGACGACGAATGCCAAAGTGGTAGTTAATGCCTGCAATCTTCTCTCCGCAGTATTAATTACCGACGATACCTACATGCCACAATGTTCATTTGTTTTCCCGCTGCGAGTTCCCTTATCTGTTGTTCAGCCACAGAGCTGAGCAGCGAAGCAACCTCCGGGCATTTTTTTCAATCTGCTTTTTCTTTGCAGCACTGATAGCAAACACAAAGAAGCGGTCCTTTCTGTGCACCAGATGCCCCTTTAAAACACATTTGTGATTCGGTGGTCCTCATTTGGTCACCTGACATCATGATATGCATCCTTATTGGCTGAAGGTCAAGCTAGATGTGACATCACAGAGATCCTGAGTGGATTTCCCCATCTCTTCAAATTTCTCTGAAGAGCAACTTGGGGGGAGGGACGGATCAGGACCCAGGGTGGTAGATAAGTATTTGCTACTGTCAGCCATGTTGGTTGACCAATCCTCCACCCAGACTAGCTGGTGGTGGTGTTAGTAAAGCATATAGGAAAATGTAAATACATTTTGGGATAGTGGTTAAGAGATGAGGGTTCAAATCCCCAGTCAGTCATTGGGCCTGTCATTATTTTGAAGGGCCATTAGAATATTGTTCTCTATATGACCCCAAAAACTGTTTGAGGCATTTTCTCCTCTCTCATATGTTATGCCCAAATCCCTTCCTTAAAGTGGGAAGGGAGGTTTTTACACCAAGCTTTTTTCTTCTTGCTTAGATGTTACAGTGAAAATGGGTCTACCTCTCTGGAATGTCAGGCTTAGGCGCGTAGAGATAATAAGCCAGGTTGAATGGGTGTTATTGTAACCCCAGACAGAGAGAGGCGAGCTGAAAAGGAGGAGGCGAACTAAAAAGGAGGAGGGTAACACAAGAAACAAAGCTATATCTTATTGCTATTAGTGTAAATCACATGTTTTGCATGTGAACACGTGTCTATGCATTCTAAGGGGTATAAAAAGTGGGCTCACCCTGACTGAGGGTGTGCAGATTGCAAATTTATTGCTCTGTACCTTTGCCCTGCATATGCATTTCAAATAAATCCTGTTGAATCCTGCAAGGTTGGTTGCCACTTCGTGTGACTCTGTGCTCCAGGGACTCAATAGCAGATATGGAAAATGTCCAACAATTTCTCAGCCCAACCAACCTTCCAGGGTTGTTGTGAAGATGAAATTGGGAGTGGGGAAGAACCATGTATACGACATTATGCTCCTTGGAAAAGGTGGAGAACAAATGTAATAATAAACAAATAGCTGTGGGAGTTTTGGCTCAGGAAAAGGGGATAGCTCTCACTGTAAATGCCGTGGTCCCAGTCCACTTGCTTCCTGCCACAGTGGCTTGAGATGGGAGATTTGTGATAGGATCTCTTGATGTATTTACAATGAAAGGACTTTTTGCTGCTTTTGCTGCAAAGGGCTAACATGCCTACCTCTTTGGTGATTGTCTACAATGAAAGCACTATAGGGGGGAAATAGGGGAGGTAGTGTATTTTGGAGCTTGTCCCACATACAAGGCCACTTCCTACATTTAGACAATGGTAGGGAAGGTGGGTAGACAAGTATCACAGGAACATAGGAAGACTACTATTTGTTTGTTTGTTTGTTTGTTTGTTTGTCGCCCATATGTCTGGGTTACCCCAGCCACTCTGGGCAGCTTCCAACAAACACAGTAAAACATCAAACACTAAAATCTTCCCTATACAGGGCTGCCTTCAGATGTCTTCTAGAAGATAGTTGTTTATTTCCTTGACATATGACGGGAGGGCGTTCCACAGGGCGGGTGCCACCACCGAGAAGGCCCTGTGCCTGGTTCTCTGCAGTGCTTTCTTCCCTAGAAAAAGCGGTGCCGGAATTCAATACGAACCCCTCCCTTGTTCTCTTATAATGGCGCCCACCTGAGAGGTACTGAAACTGAGTTTCTGCAAGATCTTGCTGGGGGGAAAACCCTGGTTCTCTGTAACCTCACTTCTCGCAATGAGGGAACCGCCAGAAAGCCCTCGGAGCTGGACCTCAATGTCCGGATTGAACAATGGAGACGCTTCTTCAGATATGCAGGGCTGAAGCCTTTCAGCCTTATAGGGAGTTGGGAGTTAGGTCCTTGGTCTATATAGCTCAGAGTTCTCTACATGGACTGGCAGCAGCTGTCTGGGGTTTGAGATGGGAGACATACCCAGCCACACCTGGAGATGTCAAGGATTGAGCCCGAGGCTTTCTGCATGAGAAGCAGAGGCACCACCACTCTGCTACGGCTCTTTCCCATCACTTTGGTGGGTCTTCTTAGAGCTGTGGCAAATAAAAATAATAATAATTTATTATTTATACCACGCCCATCTGGCATCAAACATTAAAAGCTTCCCTAAACAGGGCTACCTTCAGATGTCTTCTAAAAGTCTGGTAGTTGTTGTTCTCTTTAACATCTGGTGGGAGGGTGTTCCACAGGGTGGGCACCACTACCGAGAAGGCCCTCTGCCTGGTTCCCTGTAACTTGGCTTCTCGCAGTGAGGGAACAGCCAGAAGGCCCTCGGCGCTGGACCTCAGTGTCCGGGTAGAACGATGGGGGTGGAGACACTCCTTCAGATATACTGGATTCATGATTGGCCCAAGGGCATCCCATCAGCGATATGCCTGATCAGAGTTCGAGCTTCTGGTGTGACCTATTCACAGACCCAAATTTCCTTCTCCGCTTCCTGCCCCAACTGAACTTGAGGAATTCATTTTGTTCAGTGCTTAATAACGGCTCCAGTTTTAACGAAACCTCCAGATATCAGCTTTCTTGCCAGGGCACCGTTAATAGCAGGTGAAGCAATTTATTTGGCATCATACCTGCACGAGATTCCCTACAGTATGTGGAAATTGAAAAATGAATTAAAATAAAGACACCTTCCTTCATATCCTCCCCTCCCCCACCTTTCCTATGTGGCGAACGCCAAGCTGAGCAAATACCTGATTAGCCTGGTGCAAATTTAAGTGATTACTTAATAAGGCAGCCCTGGGTCTTCAAAGAACGTGGCGGGCTTATAATTATAATTTAGTTTGAATTCCAAGCCTCCCCTGAGTTCCAGGTGCGTTCCTGCTTCATCCTTGTGATATAGCATGGCCCATATTACAGAACTCTGATTTGAAAGCAGAGGCATCGTGGGGGGCTGAAGAATTATTGCTATAATGGTGTGATGAAGGCAGCTCCCTCGGAAGGGGATTATCAGGAAGAGCAGGGCAAGACACAAACCAGAGACAGCAAGAGGGGCATCAGTTCCCTAATCCCATCGCCAGGTGGGTGGCTTACTCAGAGGTGAGAACAGCAGATAGTTCAAACAGATGCTCTAATACAATGGACCAGAATCACCCTAGTCCTGGGATTTAAGTCACCCTGTGGCATTAGGGCATGCTGAACTTTAAAATTCCAAAAATTAGGGGTGCTAAAAAGTTGTAAAATGACTTGTGAATTCAAAGTACATTCTGGTTAAATGAATATAATTTAGTTTTGCTTGGTAAGGAAAATGTGTGTAAAATTGCACAGAAATCATTAAAGATTATGGCCAAGGACTTGCAGTTATATTCCATATACATATTACTATTTAGTACTTCTGCTTGTTGTTGTTGTTGTTGTTGTTGTTGTTTAGCATTACCTGACATTCCCAGAAGGGAAAATACTTTGGTTTTCCAAAAGCTGTTGATGTGCTTTCTCATCAAATGTAGACTTACCAGGCTAAATAGCAGAATTTAATTCCTCACACCCAAAAATTTTTTTAACACCCCTTGCTGCAGAAAATTTCCAAAAATTAAGTTTCACTCCGTAAAATGGCACACCCTACTGCAGTAAATAGCAAGGGTGCACAATCTATTATCATTATTTAATATAAGTTCACATATTGTGAACCGCCCTGAGACCCCCAGGTATAGGGTGGTATATAAATTCAATAAATCATCATCATCACCACATGACAATTTACAAACAGCATATAAAATGAGGAAGAGCCATAGCTCAGTGCTAGATCATCTGCCTTGCATGCAGAAGGTCTCAGGTTTAATCCCTTGCTGTTATGTACTGAAGTTCTCACCCTGGGCCAGCAGGGGGATACTGTAGATAGTTATGCAAATGAAGGGTCGAAAGTGACATTCAGTGATTGGATAGTTTGTATGCAAATGAAGGATCGAAAGTGACGTTCAGTGATTGGATAGTTTTAGAAAGTTGTTACAGTAACAAGGTACTGGAGCTCTATATAAGCAGGCTGACTGAGCCCTTCAGCTCAGTTCAGTTCTGTTCCAGCTTACAAATAAAGAGCTGCTTTGGAAGAATTGCTGTGTCGTCTGATATGTTCACAATCCTTAACACTTGCATCTCCTGGTAGCGCTGGGAGAGACTCTGTTCCTGGATTGCAAGAGGTTGGAATAGATGACCCTTGGATACCTTCCTGCTCTGTGGTTCTATGAAGCCCTGGAGAGTCGCTGCCAGTCAGTGTAGACAGTACTGAGCTAGATGGACCAAAGGCCGGTTTCAGTATAAGACACATTCCTATGTTCCTATGTAACAGTTTTTTAAATGGTACAAAATGAACACATAAGATGGAGATCTTTCCATCCAGCTGGAAAAAGTTGTTTCTGGGAAGTCCAGACAGTGGGTGCCCCTCATACCATGTCCTTCTGCTGGCAGGTGAAGACCTTATTATTCCCAGCGGCTTTGGGGAGCAGACTGCTTTTAATGAAAGGACTGGTGTTGTGCTGCTTTTATTGGAATTATCAGTATGTTTTAATAGATCTCTCCCATATATATATATATATATATATATATATATATATATATATATATATGCTTTCGTAGATTTTCACGGGTACAGGAATGTAGGTTTTGGTGTCTTCGGGTGTCTTCCCGTGTAAGAGTTGGGGTGTCTAGGCGACGTTTCGACGAGGTCTCACTCGTCATCTTCAGGCTGGTGCTTTCGGCTTCTTGTTACTAGAACAGAGCAGGATCTCAGTGTTTGAGTTCCTATAAATACTGTTGAGGGGGTGTGGTGTATAGCCTCCAACGTTCTGGGCAGAGAGGAAGTTCCTAGGTTAATGTGCCTTTTCTTCTTTTGTTCATTAATTACTTGAGGGATATCTTGAGTGATTACTTGAGTGATATTCTGAGTACCACTTAGGAGGGTCATTAGGTGTGGATTAGTTGCTAAAGCTTTCGTGTCTTGACCTCTTGACCTTGTAAAGAGTTTTTCTGAGAAGATGGCTGTACTGCACTTAGTTGTGCTCTGGCTTGGCTTCGTGTATAGGGGCGAGCTGTGGTTTTGTGCCCTGTGCCAGCCAGATCTGTGTAGGGATTGCAGGGGGGTGCAGCATCCGGAGGTGCCACTATAGTTTGGCTACTGGATGGTGTCTGTAATTTATCTGTGGAGAGGGTCTGGGTTTGGGTCTGGTGTGGTTGATTGGAGATGGCGTTCTGTGTGCCTCTGGTTCTGGTGTCGGTTTTTGTGGGGAGGGCTAATTTCCAGATGTCTGGCAGGCGGGACGTGTCGTCACGCTTGTTCATGTTGTGAGGGTGTTTCTCTATCTCGATGGCTTCCATGATTATTCTCTTGTGGTGATGTTCCATGTTAAAGAGCAATTTGGAATCTGCAAAATTAATTTCGTGTCCTGTTTCTTTCATGTGTTGGTAAAGAAAAAACTTCCTCTCTTTACCAACACATGAAAGAAACAGGACACGAAATTAATTTTGCAGATTCCAAATTGCTCTTTAACATGGAACATCACCACAAGAGAATAATCATGGAAGCCATCGAGATAGAGAAACACCCTCACAACATGAACAAGCGTGACGACACGTCCCGCCTGCCAGACATCTGGAAATTAGCCCTCCCCACAAAAACCGACACCAGAACCAGAGGCACACAGAACGCCATCTCCAATCAACCACACCAGACCCAAACCCAGACCCTCTCCACAGATAAATTACAGACACCATCCAGTAGCCAAACTATAGTGGCACCTCCGGATGCTGCACCCCCCTGCAATCCCTACACAGATCTGGCTGGCACAGGGCACAAAACCACAGCTCGCCCCTATACACGAAGCCAAGCCAGAGCACAACTAAGTGCAGTACAGCCATCTTCTCAGAAAAACTCTTTACAAGGTCAAGAGGTCAAGACACGAAAGCTTTAGCAACTAATCCACACCTAATGACCCTCCTAAGTGGTACTCAGAATATCACTCAAGTAATCACTCAAGATATCCCTCAAGTAATTAATGAACAAAAGAAGAAAAGGCACATTAACCTAGGAACTTCCTCTCTGCCCAGAACGTTGGAGGCTATACACCACACCCCCTCAACAGTATTTATAGGAACTCAAACACTGAGATCCTGCTCTGTTCTAGTAACAAGAAGCCGAAAGCACCAGCCTGAAGATGACGAGTGAGACCTCGTCGAAACGTCGCCTAGACACCCCAACTCTTACACGGGAAGACACCCGAAGACACCAAAACCTACATATATATATATATATATATATATATATATATATATATATATTTCAATTTTCAAATTTTTAAAATTATTGTTTGGTGCCCCTATGTTTTTAGTTGTTCCCATTTCATCTTGAGTCCCTGTCAGGGAAAAGGGTGGGGGATATAAACAAATATATAACAATTATGGTGGTGGTGATAATAATATCTAATGAAACAAAGGTTGGTCCAGGGATTAAACAAATCACTTTTGATATTATCTTCAGAGGAAAATGTCTGCAGTGCCTTGGTAATGCATGCTTTGGCTGCATTGGTCCTATACACATTTACCTGGGAGTAAATCTCATTGAATTCAGCGAGGTTTGCCGCTGATACTATAGGATTGTATATTTTTTTAAAAAATTGTAATAGGTAAAGCCGAGAGATAAATTTTGTTGTAGGAGGCATAACAGAGGTTATCCTTATTAACCCTTGTTAAACCCTTCCAGCCAACCAAACAGGCTAGAGCTATATTTCAATATTTACCCCTTGCATGAGAAAATATGGCATTACATCTAATCAAATTGGCCAGAGCTGAACATGCCACATTAAATGTTTGCTCTTCAGCTGTGGAGTTCATTCATTCTGTCACTCTAATTCTTGAACCCAATTTGAAAATAGTTTGCATTATGTGCTATCTCGGAGCTTGATGTGTTTGCCCAATAAACATGGGTTAAATGACCTTCTCCCTGAATGTCACATTGTCACACACACAAAAGTAATTAAGGTGAGGTTAATATGCTTGGGGTGTGTGTGTAAAAAGAGTGAGGAACAATTCCCTTTATTTCTGAAGTTTGGAGATGAACATGAATTGTTATGTAGCCAAAACAGCACCATCTATGCACAAGGAAGAGGTGTGAGCAGATTTTGGGAAACTCCAAAACCGATAAAGAAATACAAAGCCTTAGCTGCCTAAATATAGTCCACTGGCCAAGAGTCCAAATGGTTTTACACTGACGTAAAACACAGCAGAACCTAGTCCCACAATTCTTCCAGGCTGGTGTATCAGCTAATGATGGCCCTAACACATCATATTTTTGAATTATCCCCCATATCAAAAGCTCTTTGCATGTAGCAAACTAACCTATCAAGGACAAGGCAGGAGTAATCTTCACAAAGTCCAGTTTCATGCAAGGCAGAGCAAAGAAAGGTAAAAAAGAAAGGAAAGGGGAATCAAAGTTCCATTCAAAGTTCCAAAGTTCCATTCCCAGTACGTTTCTGAGCACAATTGAAAAGTGTTGGTGCTGACCTTTAAAGCCCTAAACGGCCTTGATCCTGTATACCTAAAGGAGCGTCTCCACCCCCATCGTTCTGCCCGGACACTGAGGTCCAACGCCGAGGGCCTTCTGGTGGTTCCCTCCCTGCGAGAAGTGAGGTTACAGGGAACCAGGCAGAGGGCCTTCTCAGTAGTGGTGCCTGCCCTGTGGAATGCCCTCCCAGCAGATTTCAAGGCAATAAGCAACTATCTTACTTTTAAAAGACATCTGAAGGCAGCCCTGTTTAAGGAAGTTTTTAATGTTTAATGCTGTATTGTGTTTTTAATATTTGGTTGGGAGCCGCCCAGAGTGGGTCGGGAAATAATAAATTATCATCATCATGGCATCACCAATTTGATGTTTAAAGTTTCAGGAGACAGGAAACCTGGGCATGGGGAACAAATTGTCAAACCTGGTGTAGGGCAAATCCCATGGTTCTTATTGCAGATGATGCCATTGTGCCTTAAGGTAAAGGTAAAGGTAAAGGACCCCTGGACGGCTAAGCCCAGTCAAAGGCTACTATGGGGTGCAGTGTTCATCTCACTTTCAGGGAGCCAGTGTTTGTCCACAGACAGCTTTCTGGGTCATGTGGCCAGCATGACTCAACTGCTTCTGCTGCAATGGAACACCATGACAGAAACCAGAGCACACAGAAACGCCGTTTACCCTCCTGCCGCAGCAGTACCTATTTATTTATTAGCACGGGTGTGCTTTTGAACTGCTAGGTGTGCCCTATGCAAATCCCCTTCTCATGGCCACTGAATAAGCAACAAAGCTGGCACAGAATTGAAACAGAGAGCTGCACTTCCATTTCCTTTGTGTAGCTCTCTGTAGCCCTTTTGTGTGTGGAGACCCTTTTGTGTTGCGTCTGCTTTCTTTATTTATTTCTCTCTCCCTCTTTCTCTTCTCCATTTCCAGGACGCCTCCCTATTGAAACACTCTGGAAACATTTCCGTGCGAACCATTTCAGGGCCGAGATAAATGGCGGCCTGGATGCTGACGCAGCAAAGGCGCGCCCAAGCGTTAGGCCTGTTAAATGGTTTCTGAGCCGGCGGAGCATAGCCATGCCACGATAAAAGAAGCACTCCCTGATGGATTGTTAGCGGCGCCCTAACTCTTTACAGGACGATAATATTGACTTCGCATTAGATAAACATGAATCTTCTAAACAAGAAGAGAATGCCTTCGGATTGGTCTCTGAGTTGCGTCCCGCCGTTAAAAGGCAGCAGGACACAGTCGGCAGAGTTTAATTTTAACTGTAATTACCTTTCCCAGTGATGTGCGGAAAGGTAACAAATGAAGCGCGGTTCTGTAACGCAGGGCTCTAAGCCGAGAACCGGGAAGGTCAGGCCCTTCGGCGAGACAATTTTCCTTTTTAAGGAAATTCATTAGCGCCTATCCATCGACATTAAAGAGCCTCTGGGCTTTCAAAGAGGGCGACAATTGGAGCTGAGCTCAGCAAGGTGTTTATGGAGGGAAGAGGGCAGCAGGTGCTTGACGTCAGGATCGTGTTGTGGCACAGAAACGGGGCAAAAGGGAAGGAACAAAAGCGTGTCCATTGTACTTCCAGACCATTGTGTTCCTGGAGAAAGCAAAGCACATCCCTGACAGCCTCCAGCAGTATTTCATGTATATGTGCCAAGTCAACGGTTGAGACTGGCGTCAGCACTCAGCATCCTTGGGCATCTGCCAGGATGAAAGATCTGGAGAGAAGCCAAAGGAATTCCACAACCGCCCTCCACCATTTATTCATTAGTGTTTGTATTTTACCTTTCCTCTGTAGAGCTCAAGGTGGTGGATGCAGAGCTCCAAGGAGTTGTTGCACACACTTTGCAGAGCCCGAGCTGCTTGGCTTCAAGGAGGTTGCTGCATCAAGCACCTTCAAACAATGTGTCAGAGACCAGCTGGATGAGGAGGAGGTACTAGCTGGGGAACCCCCAAGGAAACCCCCAGAGGAGGAAGGTTCAGAGCTTGGGGGGTTGGTGGTGGGACACTGAGGAGAGGGCAGAGGCAGAAGATTGAGAGGAGGGGCTGGGTGCTGAAGGGGCAACAGGTTTAGTGAGCAGGGAGAGCCCGTGACAGGGAGCAGTTCAGACTCCGACGCTGAAGCAGAGGTGGGGGCTCAAGAGGCTGCTGCAGAATAGAAGGATTCTCTCCCTCCTGCTGAGAGAAACGTTCCTCTTCGCTGCTCTCCAAGAACATGCAGAAGAATGAGGGCAGAACAGGTCCACAAATGCAGTTTGAGACTGCTTGGGAAACATCTAGGAGAGGGGGAGACTTTGGAAGGGTGAAAGGCAGGGACCTCCAGTCCTGGCAACTGCTCCACAGGGGCAAGACCTACTGGGAAGTGTTGCTGAGTTGTATGCCGTTTCCTTGAATAAAGAGTTGACTTCACTGACAAGGGAGCCCTGTTACTTTCATGCTGACCTGCGTCTGACTCCAGCCCTGACACAATATTCCAACCAGACATCACTCAGAGCGAAGTCCTTCCATCCATATGTCTTGTTGCTGCTGTATCACATGCACAATCCCCAAACAAGACTTTGCCAGCCTGGTACTTTTGCCAGCCTGATGATTACTATTGCACTGATATCCCACCTTTTCTCCAAAGAGCTCAAGGTTGCAGAGTACGTAGTTGTCTTCCCCGCCATTTTACCCTCACAACAACCCAGTGATGTAGGTTGGGCCGAGAAACTGCGACTGGCCCAAGGTCACCCAGGGAGCTGTATGGCCGAGAGGGGATTCAGTCCCTGGCCTCGCGGGTCCTAGTCTAACATTCTCGCCACTACATCGCATGGGTGTTTGGGAACTGGCAACAGGTTGGTCAGGGCCTTCAGGCCACTAAGGGGCTGATGAGAGTTGTAGTCCAGAACTTTTGGAAGGCACCAGGTGGAGGAAGGCTGCTTTACGCCATCTCTGACCAACATGGAAGCAATCCTGGAAACAGCAGCATATGAGAACATTTCAAAGAGGACTGAGATCAATTGAAGAGAACGTGGCAGAATATTATAATGAGGCTCCGTTAAACCCAGTGGGGCAAGATGGAGAGGGACAAAACAGAACAGCACAAGTATTATCCTTCCCCAGTGGCCATGCTATAGGCAGCACACAATTCTTCACAGGCATCAATTAATTAAAGCTTCCAACACCCTTGGGAAGGGAGGATTATTAAAGCACACCAAGAGGCACAGCAAAGTGCATACAACAATCGCATCGCTTTGTTATTAAATATTGATTTATGTATTGAACTCTGCATTGGACAGAGGGGAGAAAAATCCCCGAGTTCTGCCATCTCCATAATATGAATAGTGGGTTGTTGTTTTCCCCCATCGTTGGTATATGGGGAGAGGGCTAGATCCTCAGCTGTTTTCACATTCAGAGTCCCACTAAATGAAGACGAGAGTTTACACCAGATGGGCGAGGGACCCCTTCCTTAATTATTTTCCAGGTGGCATCCACATGGTGCAGCTGCCTGATATTTAAACAGGAGAAGAAAGGAGAATCAGATGTGCAGGTTGGGAAAAATACCAGCTTCAGATATTACAGGTAAAAGATCCAAGTGTGAAGAATTATGAGCAATTATCCATCTCACATATCCTACTTGGAACTGGGACTCAAGCCGTACAGTCATCAGAAAAACATGGTGCTACTTTCACTTCAACAACAAGTGTGAGTTTGTGATTTTGCATGTTCCCTCGTTGTTGCTTTAGTTCTGAAAGAAGGGGCTAGGCTGGAATCCTTTTCAATGCTCTGCCTGCCTCCATTGCTGCGGGCAGTATAGAATCATAGAATTGTAGAGGTGGGAAGGATGGCAAAGGGTCATCTGGTGAGGTGCATTGCATTTCTCTTGAAACAGTAGCTATTTCTGTGAAAATTACCATATGGAAATTTTACGCAAT